>NW_026889756.1:2817500-3417500 GCF_033153115.1 Saccostrea echinata | reverse complement strand
TTTAATTCAACGTCGAAGAATAATAACAATTTAAGTCTGACGACACGTTTCTCAATAATCTATAATTTTTCCCAAAATGTTGTTTTTAAACATGTTTCTTCACAGAAAAATTTTCAAAAAATATTACCATGCATTTGTGCAAGATTTCAGATGTTGAATATCCAATATAATCCTATTGGATATCAATTTAATTTCTGATATAACAATACTTAAAGCATTTTTTTAAGACAATTGGAAACCAGATTTGAAATAACAAAACGATACTAATAATAATTAATATATTTTGGAATAATTGGAAGAAATACAAACAAAATTTTCAATTGCAAAGAACGCGTCTTCAGATCTTAAATTATTCGTGGGTGGCAATGCCATCTATTTGTGATATTAATTTGGGTTACAACAGTACTTGCATTATGCACAATTGATAAAAATGATATATACATGTAACGGACGAAACATAATAAGCTAAGCTAAATTTTATCTTTGGTAGTTTCCCTTCATACGTTCAAATATTTCACGATTTCTTTTTCTATTGGATAATATATCACTTCGATAATCTTTAAATCAGAGAAGTAATTGGGGATAATTGTTGAAATTTTCACCCTTTCAAAACAGACCTTTTTGTTACAATGCAATATCTTATATTCATAATAAGAAGCCTTAATGTCTTTGATCACTCCCATGACAATATTCCTACTGATCGATCTTTCTACACAGGAAAGCGATTTCCTTGAATTAATATTGTTCTTTTTTTTTTTCTTCATTTATTTATCGGGAATATTCATTAGTTTATATCTTTGAAGCTTAGAAAATGAAATCAAATTAATCTGTTTTTGAATCTTGCTTTGTTTTGTTTTTCTTTGATCAAAAGGAAACGTGTTTCTACTTGGTTTTAATAGACTAAGCGTACTTTCTTTCGGAAATTATTCTCTTGAAATTTAGGATTATTACTGATTAATTTCTAATTCCATTGATCTTAAGCAATTAGTTCTGTTTTTTACGTATTTATGCACATAATGACACGTTTCAATTTCCAGAAAAAGCTGACTTTAAAAGAAATTGCACAACAAGTTGTAAACTTAAAATGCAGATAGGGGGATGTAAAAATAAACCAAAAGCTATCAAATCAAATATGGAGATAACGAACAGTAATCAAGCTCAAAAGTTCATAAAAAAAATACAAACCAGGAGCAGAGCAAACACGGACCTCTAAAATCATCAGAACTGCGCTCAGATCCCCTGCCGACCGGTCATACTAGCCGTGTGCTCCTTGTCATGATCGGCAAAATAGAAAAGCCATTCCATGTGTAAATCATGGCCTAACAATAAGTATGAAAAACGTCAGTCAACATTCGACTTAATGATAGATTGTATGTGCTTACAAGGTCATTATATCGACCATAGAACTTCCAAAATGATGACTTTAAACGAGATTGTTGATATTCTTGTTCCATCATTTGTTTGTCAATAGATTGCCTCTTTTTAGAAATTGTTCATATGTAGAGCATGTTCTTGCAGATCGAATCAACTGGGAGACATAAGTCCCATATGGAGGTGATAAAGGCACATTGCTACTTAAGTCAGGGAAGTTGATGATTGAAAAGTTGAAGTCATCATGTTTATCATAAAGCTTTGTTGTTAGGTTACCATTAACGTCCTTTTCTAGTAAAATATCCAAATGTGAAATAGATGTGTCAGACTCTATGGTATCTTTTATTTAAAGTTCACTTGGATATATCGAGTAGACATATGAATGCATGTAACTATTGTTAATTGATAATTTCGATATATCTAAATGTCGAGTTGAAGGCCACAGCAAGTGTTTTCTGCATACATGTATGTACAAGTTTTTTGCATAAATTCTGCTCCATATGAATACCAAAGTACCAATTTAAAGTAAATGATAATGAAATTTCCATAGATATCAGTGTAAATGGCAAATTTGAAGTCTTGATATATCCATTTTATAGAGTCGTTTTTATATTAGAGGATTGTCCATAAAAATCTTTATAATGCTCTACCTTTAACAAAACACATTTTAGAACTAAGATGAATGGATATGAAATAAAAGGGATATATTTAAGTAAGCAAAAAAAAAATGATTCTTTCTGAAAAAAATAAACAAATTATGAGATAGCACATTTTCTTGTCCACATTTTTCAAAATATCTTTCAGGCAATATAAATGTTTGATACGTAGCGATAACTGATTTTTATTACAATGTACATATTTCCTAAAGAAAGCAAAATAGTGCTGAATTAAGTTATGATTATAGAATGATTACTTGTTATCATATGGTGTACCTATTCACACATCTAAGATGTCACCAGTTCTGAGTGATGTGTGCAAGTCAGATCACATGGAACATGCGCTTAATGCAGAGAAGGTTCCTTCGGAGGTGTCCACTGAGAGTAAGTTCTTTTGGAGTTGTCCAATGAGAAAAGGTTCCTTTGGCGGTGTCCACTGAGAGACGTTTCATTTGGCGGTGTCTACTGAGAGAAAAATCTTATGGCGGTGTCTACTTAGAGAAGGTTCCTTTGGCGGTGTCTACTGAGAAAGGTTCCTTTGGCGGTGTCTGCTGAGGAAAGGTTCCTTTGGCGGTGTCTACTGAGAAAAGGTTCCTTTGGCGGTGTCTACTGAGAACAGGTTCCTTTTTGAGGTGTCTACTGTAAACCAGAGCCACCTGGGTTTTTTTGTTTTTTTGTTTTTTTTGTTCTGTTTTTTTTTTCGGGGGCGGGGGGGGGGGGGGGGGCTTCCTTGAGAACCAGAACAAAAAACACATTCACTGTCAATCTAACAGGAATAATCACAACTCCACATCAACTATCAATCTAACTGGAATAACCACAAAGCCTCATTAGTTGTCAATCTAACTGGAATAATCACAACTCCACATTAACTGTCAATCTAACTGGAACAATTACAACTCTACATCAACTGTAAATCTGATTGGAATAATCACAACTCCACATCAACTGTCAATCTAACTGGAATAATCACAACTCCACATTAACTGTCAATCTAACTGGAATAATCACAACTCCACATCAACTGTCAATCTAACTGGGATAAACACAACTCCACAATAATTGTCAATCTAACTGAAATAATCACTACTCCACATTAATTGTCGACCTAATTGAAATAATCACAACTCCACATTATCTGTCAATCTAACTGGAATAATCGCAACTCCACACCAACTGAACTGCCAATCAAACTGGAATAATCGCGAACTCCACACCAACTGTCAATATAGGATTGACTATATAAATTATTTTGTTCATTGAGAAATGAATCTAAAAAAACGAATCGCACACTTTATGAAAGCCGAAGGCTTTCATAAAAAATGTGTGCGATTCGTTTTTTAGATTCATTTCTCAATGAACAAAATAATTTATATAGTCAATGCTTATAATTCAATTTCAGCGAAAAACATGTTTCTTTTCATGTTCATACTCATTATTTAGCAAACTCAAAAAAATGTGCATAAAATTTACATGCCGACAGCTGAGTAGAAATATATCGATTGGAAAATTACACGATTCTTGGGAGCGGATCTAAAAGCCTGAAGTACACAAGGCGGGTATAATTTTCGTTTAAATGTTATGAAAATAAAGAATTCACCGTTATGTTTTATTATCTTTAAAATGATTTATTAAGTTATCGATTACGTAAGTTATGAAAATCTGCACGTGCAATTTTTAAAGCGATTACATAAAGCAGACAGAAACTTGCTTTGTTGTCAGTAAGCAAACGGTCAACGGTAAAACATCGAGTGGAGTGCAATGGAATATTAGAAAGAGATATCTTCAGGTTAAAAAATATCTAGAAATAAACTTGCTTGTCGATACACCTTAATACACGTAGAACTTGATTGACAATTAAAATGGTTAATACCCTGTATAAAGTTGATGTGCAGACGATATACGTGAGAATGTGATAATAACACTCAATTCAGGAAAACTTAGTCTAAGGTCCTTCTTATCATTTAATTTTCATAACCTACAAAACAATTTTTTTTTCTAGTTTGGTTTTCAATTTGTACTAAATTCAATTTTTAAAACTTCTTTCTTTACAAATAAAAAACGCAAAACACGTGCTTCTTTACAGAATTATATCCCTTGCCATCCCTGCATTACCCATTGATAACAATTACCTCGCTTAATAATTTATTTGAATATTTTTCTTTTTTCTACTCAACGAGAATTTTTATTGTATAATTTGAAAATAGAAACATATGATTAAAATATTTCTTTTAAAGCACACAGAGAGAAACAAAAGATTTACAGAAGCTGAATTTAGATCATGAAAAGAACATTGTCGTACGTTTTAGAGAATAATAGTTTATAACACAGTCGCGTTGCTGACCTTATTGGAATGACAAACACTGACAATAACTGTATCAAGATCAAGTGGATGAAAAGTAGAATAGTTACTATGAATGACATTACATTCATCGGAAAATGAACAGGAAAATCTCCGTAGAAATACATTAGTTCAAAGTGATGAAAGTAAGGAAAATTGAATTATTCTAACTTGAATAATCACACAACTCCTCATTAACTGTCAATCTAACTGGAATAATCACAACTCCACATCAACTGTCAATCTAACTGGAATAAACACAACTCCACAATAATTGTCATTCTAACTGAAATAATCACAACTCCACATCAACTGTCAATCTAACTGGGATAAACACAACTCCACAATAATTGTCATTCTAACTGAAATAATCACAACTCCACATCAACTGTCAATCAAACAGGAATAATCACAATTCCACACCAACTGTCAATCCAACTGGAATAATCACAACTCTACATTAACTATCATGCAATCTAACTGGAATAATCACAACTCCTCATTAACTGTCAATCTAGCTAGAATAATCACAACTTCACATCAACTGTCGATCAAATTTGAATAATCACAAATTAAATTTTCTTAGATGTAACACTGCTGCAACTTCAGTTTACATCCTGAGGGGTCACCAATAAAACCATGCTTCCTATTTAGCAGTAAGAAAAGCGACGGCATTGCTGATGAAATTTCATGTATTTTCTTCACAAATAAACAATCGCACAATTCAAAGATTTTATCCATGAACATAACAAATCTGTTTTACAAACTTTTTTTTCACATTACATCACTTAATTAAACTATTAATATTCCATGTTTCTCTCCAATTTTAATAAGTATCTTTCGAAATAATCCTTAATTATAATGTTATGAATAATTTATATGGTTAATATAAAAAAGATGTAGAGCTACTTTAATTGATAACAATATTCAATGCTTCAATATTCAATGCATTTATAAAGAAAACAAGAATGCTACTTTTATATGAAGTTTGCGTAAATGAAGTCAGTATCTTCTTTGCTAATGATGAAAAAGGCATGAAAAACACTCAATAACCTTCAGCATTGTCCTTAAGAAGAATCAAACAACATACACCATCGCATTCTGCTTGATGAGATCGAATTTTTGAAAGGAAAATTTCAATAAATTTACATTTACTTTTAACTACTTCTATACCAATGATTTACATAGATTTTTTTAATCAACGATACTCTTATCTATATAATAAGGATTCATGTCTATAAAAGATACCTTGGGGTTTTTTTTCATTAGTATTATTTTTCATCGGAATTTGTTTCTTCGAAATTACATGCTCGTAAAAATAGATGACGGGTAAGTTTGATTTCTGGTACATGTATGCCGTGATGATAAAATGGAATTTGCACTTTCTAACACCTTACATCATCTGGACAAAGTAATGATGGACCAACTCCACAAAAAGAAATACCTAGGCCTAACACTTACAAAAAAAATAGAACAGTGTAACAAAAATATGTAGTACACTGTAACAAAAATTAGCCAAAAAAGGAATAGTGCAGAACAATATCAGAGAGTTCTTAAGGGGGGGGTGGGGGGGGGGGGTTCTATTGTATTCTAACTGTACCTTTATTCTTGATTGTTGATTGTTGCAAGAATAATTCGGGTGAATGGTGTCAAAAATTAGCATAACTAATTAATCAATTCCAGACGTTTCCGATCTAATTTTGGCCCAACGTAGAAAAAAAATAAATGAGCTACTAGATGAATTCCCGCATGAAGTAGAAGTACGTCTCCAACCCCCCAACCCCCCAACCCCCTTGTAAAACTTAAATAACAATATCATTAATTGACGTTTATTGTGAAACCTGTTATATACAATATACTATGTTATGGATATTGTACTTCATATACTCTTATTTCATTTCCGTCACGAATAAAAGCAGTGAATATGCACATTTTACTGAGAAATAGATTTTTTTTTTTGGTAAAAATTCACAGGTACTTGGGTCTTGGTTTATAAATATGTATGTACCCTATTGATATGTGAAAACTATACCTTACCTCTTTTTTTTTTTTTACATGTATACATATTTATAATCCAAGACCTAAAAGCACCTGTGTAAAAATTAGCTTTTATTTAACGCCCTATGAATACACTGGCGGATTTAGAGGGGGCCCAACCCCCTCCCGTTTTGTGTCCAAAATATACATAAAATTTAATAAATCATTTTTTTGGTGTGTCCGTGGGCCCCTACCCCAACCCCAAACTGGTTGCCCCCCCCCCCTTCAAGATCCCTGGATCCGACACTGGAATAGGCCGAGTATTTGATACAAAAGACTGTATTCAGAAAAAAAACTGAAAAGTATTAATTAAAGCACAAAATTATATAACATAATTGTATTTGAATAATGCCTTATTCATTGGTATTCTCTTTTCATGTAAGCAAGTTTATCACGAAGTACAAATTGTACTTCGGGTTCGTTGCCACGATGCTTTCAGTGTGGAATATATACAAATTTTACCGATAAATTTATTAGGAAAACCTACTACATATATGTAATAGTTTTTCGATATATAAATATATTCACAACTTACAGTGTTATCAATGATTTACCATTATTTCAATGACCATTCACACAAAAGCTATTTTTTCTTTTTAACATCGGGCTCGATGCTAAATGATGTTCTAGAAGCTTCCGTCAGTATTACGATCGGTGAATGACGAAAATAATTTGCACATTTCCATTTTTAATCGGTTATAACAACTTATTTCTTTTATATCATTTAAATCAAGTTTTGATTGAATAATTCAGTAATGACTTTTAATGAAAGAAATAAACGATTGCTTGTTGTCAGTTTCATTAAAAATTGCCAGTAACTTTGATCCGCCAACCGGAAACGCCACCGTACTCACGTTTTTGCTATTTCATGGCTGTTTATAGAAAATAAAAGTAGACTTTTAATTTAATGTACGATACTTACAATGCAAGTGAAATCTAAATATAGTTTACGGACATCATCCTGTATCGTGTGTATTCTTAGAGGAGTAAGTAAGAACTCTGGTGCACCCGTTTCGGAGTTTATTTGCAAAATTTATTAATTTATAAGTATAGATGTTTATCTGGTAGGTCTGGAGCAGGTGAGCATCCATCTGTATGAATTTGGAAATTTCCTAGATCTCTTTGGTCCAGTGTAGAAAAACAAATTCTTATACTCACTTTGAAGGTCTCGTGCGGGTGAACAGAAGTTGGTATAATTACTAGAATGCTGGATCTCGGCCAATCATATAAGACTTTTTTCTAGGGATGTCAACGAATAGTCGACTATTCGACTATCAGTCGAATGGACCGACGATCGAATAATGAAACAACTAGTTAGAATAATCTAACTGTGTCTCGGGACAGGCCCTCACGTTAAACCGGGTCCGTAGGACATTTATCATTTTAACAATAGAACATTCTATCTATGAAACGACATTCGAATATTATTATAATTAAATGCAATAAAAGAGTGATAACGAGATGGAATTCTCATCACAAAATTGAGAAACCGTCTTTCCTCAGAGACAGTCGATAAGATAATTTTCCTCAATAAAAACGCTCGATTTTTCCATGTATAGAAAGTACAGTAATTATAAGTGCTTCAATTCACTACTGCGAGAATTATTTTTTAGTAACTGGCTGTGTTGTTTTTGTAATAAATTACCCACCAATATATTGGGCTTTTGTTTGTAAAATAGTTAATTGGACTTGATCTCATACCATGTACCAATTACCTTTTGTTATTTTAAGATTGCTCAGATGCAAGGAACAAATCATGCATGGCTGTGTCATATTTTGACAATTCGATAATTATTAAAACAAATCGCTTACATTTTAAACTGTTTAAGGACAATTTGATAGCCAGAGCAATCAATAATTTGATAGCCAGAGCAATCAATAATTAAATAAACAGTATCTAACTGTTTAACAATTTCACAAGCACCTGACGTGTGGATAGTGTGAGATTAACCCACCCACCCACCCCCTTCATTATTTCATGATAAGCTCATAAAATTATTGGCTGGCAAATTGTTAATGTTTATTAAAATAAAAACTGACTGCATGTACAAACCGATTTATGAATTCGATTGACGGGTAAATCACACATTTTGGAAAATTACTGGGTAGGTTTCTTAATTTATTTCATATAATCATGCTATTCACGCGTAACGTTGCACTAATTTTGATGTGACTTTTTAAATAAATTTAAGTAAAAAGGTTTTTGAGTAATAAGTACGCCATGTACCGGTGAAGTTTGAAATAAAATTTTTTATTCAGAAAATGTTCCGAATATTCGACTATCGTTCGAATAATGCAATCGAATAATCGACTAAGGAAAATAAATATTTTGACATCCCTACTTTTTTCATAACTATCCGTATCAATTTGGAAGGTTTTCTGTCCCAGGTTAAGGAAACTTGAAATTTTACAAACCGGTTTTTAAGCCACCTGTAAGAAAGATTACTTAAGAAGTTGGCTCTTCCATCAATATCTTTCCTCAAACATGTCCAAAATACTTCATATAGTTCGCCGTAATCATTGGTTTCATTTTTTATCTTCAACATCTTTGAAAATTTACTGGCTACTAGATCCCAACAATTGCATTTAAGTTAGATTCAACAAACTTTCTGTTCAAAATTTCTCATATACGTTAAAAGAAAAATACATGTATCTTCTTTCATAACAAAAAAGGCATAAAAACACTCATTTGGCATTATCCTTGGATTTAATCTGAGGCAGAAAAACATGTAATAACCATCTTATTAATGAGAATCAGATATAGGAAATAGAAATGTAAATAAATTTACATCTTATCCTTATCTAACAATGGTTTATTTTAAAGTGCATTCAATAGTTGCGCTTTTTTACAATTTGCATTACCGACAGAATAGATTAAATAGATTACACGATCAATATGTACTGATCCCAGCTGACAAAGAATGTAACAGCTCACTCTTGTTTGAATGGCTTATTACTACAATTGCATTTTAGAGAAACTTGGTTGTATACTCATAGTTCCCTATCTCCCTATATACGGAGGGAATTCTTCGAAATCGGTTATATGTCGGTTTTTAATATCTTTAATCTTCCCAACAACTAAATTGAATCTGTATTACCATACATATACTGGATTCCTAAACTTTATAAAAATCCTTACAAACAAAGATACGTAGCAGGTTCTTTTAAATGTTTTACCAAGCCTCTTTCCTTACTTCTCACAAAAACATTAATAACAGTGATGGGGGAACTTCAGAAGTATTGTTCTTCGGGAAGTGATGTTATTCACATGTGGATACTTAAATACTCCAATTGCAAGAAACTTAAAGAAATTTTGAAATTACATTTATTTTGTTTTTTCAAAGTTATCACAAGAATTAATTTGTGATTTGTCAATATCTTTTATTCGATGCAAGTAAAGATAAACATCAAAGGTGAATTTTTGTTGAAAATATAAATGCAAATGCTTTCTTGGCGGAAATAGATAGATACATAATTATAATTCTATTGAAGGACCTGAAAAAAAATCAAGATTAACGTTTTATATTTTTTTCTTATTTTTTTAAGATGGAAAATTGCATTTCATCGACTATAGTAGAATCTTAATAAAGTGTCACACTTTGAAATTTTAGATGCTAGTAGACATTGTTATTATTAGGAAATTATAAAGAACTTTGAGATTTTTTGATATATATTATTTTGTTTTTCGTACTCTAATGCGGAGCATATATATTTTCAGCTTACTATATCGCCATAAAGGGCCTTATTGAAAACATATATTTGGTGTATTTAACATTAAGAGCGTAAGATGAGTCATATTGATTTGAAATTGACGACTGAAAATCTCAAGAGTTGTCATTCCTTGGTAAACCTTGAATTTTCATCCATTTCATCTCGGATTCAGTAGATTAATTAATTTTAAAATAAAATACAGAATCGCATGTATTTATACACAATTAACAAAGTCAAATTAAAATACACATTCTAAAAACCTTGGCGTGCATGTGC
The DNA here is from genome assembly GCF_033153115.1 of Saccostrea echinata. Lineage (NCBI taxonomy): Eukaryota > Metazoa > Mollusca > Bivalvia > Ostreida > Ostreidae > Saccostrea > Saccostrea echinata. Next base: position 3,407,108 of record NW_026889756.1, on the reverse strand, counting down.
ACCTAATTTTTTTTTTAACATTGTATGATATAATGACAAGATTATTGAATGTATTATCAATCACACAATCTGTCATAGGACTCTATAGATCATAAGGCTTGTACTGTTTTACACGGTTATTATAAATATTATCAAACATATGATTTATAGTCAGATTAACGGCGTACTCCTGTTATAATATTTTCCCTCCAATCAAGCCAGATTTTTGTACATTATGTCGTATTCATGCACATATACATGTAAATGTATATAGGTCATTAACGCGCATCAAATTTGTTCCCTTTTGTTTAAGATAAATGACGAATTTATATGTATAATAATCAATGAGAGAAATGATTTTTAACGAAATTTAAGAATCTGTTTTCGATAATCTTCATATACGAGTATATATGGAAATTCGATTCATTTATAAAACATGTAATCCCTACCTTTAGGTGCTAAAGCCAATTTTAATTACGTAATATATATAGAATATTTAATGTACGGAAGAGAGTAGGGAGAAATTTTCTTTTACCACTTCGAATGCTATTATGAATACATGTAGCAACGTTTTAAAAAGTGGAGGCTATTAACCTCCCAGAAAAAAAAATTGACAAGCAAATAAAATAAATAAAGATAATCTATCAAGTTGTCCAAACTCAAAAATCTTATTTCGTGGGGAGGGGGGTACTTTTTTTCTTCAAATGCTGGAATTCGTTCGACCTTACAGCAACAAAAGCGGCGGAGGGGGACAACCAACATCTTCTAAAAAATTTACATATCAAAATTATAGTAAAAGACTATGCTCAGAAAAAAATGCCCCCCCCCCCCCGCATTCTACAGGCCTGTGAGAAAAATTACATTGTATCCACAAAATATACTCAGATATATATATGCATGTAGTACTAAAACAAAATGACTGTAACTAATTTTAATTTGTCAGCTGGGGAGAAGAGACATTATATATACATCATGTTTGTTTATCAAATATTTACATATGTTTCAGCTAGCCTAAAAGATCTCGCACTGTGTGCGCGACGGAATAATGAATATATCGGAGTAACTCCTGCTGTGCACCTCTCCGCAAACGCGCTTCCCCCACCTGGCGCCCCACTACACGTGAAGAATGTCTGATGTAAAGAGATAGATTAGAACATCAGAAGCCGGGAATTACACACAAAGAACAGTCATAGTGGGTAAATCACTTCTATTTCTTAGAATTTTGTTTTTACTTTATGTGCCTATCAGTTGTAGAAGCTTCGGTGTACCAACTCGATCTTTCCATTTTGTGATATTTAAGACAATAATTATGCACATTGATTAGAATTCCGTCTTTGTTATTGTTGAGTACATCTAGTTAAACTTGTTGAGGTGATGGGCAATTTTGTTCTTACAGAACTTGAAATCTTTGTTTATTTCAGTTTAAGTATATAATATGAGAAAGAATGCCTGTGTTACGGTACATCATTCAAACATGCTAACTAAATTTACATTAAAACTGCATTATCTGTCCATACCATGCATGTGCGCCCCAGGGCGTTAACATGCACGTGTATGCGATTAATATGTATACATAAATTTACATGTGTAAGTGAAGTCACACTTAAGTCGTATCTTGCTTGAGTTTAGATTTTAATATTCCTGAACAATTAATAAAAAATATTTGTTTTTTAATCTATCTTATAGGACACATGTATGATCCCCGATGAAAAACATTGTGAAAAGACAGGATGGTCCCGATCCGTTTCAGGAATGTCTACGTCTTGTTGCCAGTGTTTGCGCTGACCCAGGTGGTGCTGTTTGGGGTGATATTCTCCCGGAAGTGTTCCTATTTATCCTGGCTATGGAGAGGGTGCAAGGAAGAAAAACCACTCTGTCCGCTGATTTCGCCTCATTTAAGTGAGTGTTTTTCGCAACTACAACAAAGTGCTACTGTAACGTTTTTTATTTCAATCAAAAACTGTTTTACATAATCTGAATGACAGTTAATGCACTTTGAGGTTGTTACTTAATCATGTTAATGACGTGGAAAACTAAATAAAAAAAAAATAAGTTTATAATAGAAATCTCCAAAACACAGTTTGTACAGCTAGGCTTCTGCAAAATATATACATATATATCTATACTAAATTCAATGTTGAAAAAATTGAAATTCTCCAAAAAATATCCCTTATAGATTTTCTGGGTATTCATTTAATTCATACATGTACGTTAATTATCAACTCAAAAAGTCAATCTTTGAGTCATCAGGTAATAAGTTTCACAAGAAAGTCCCACAACTCTATCAGATGCTTCAAGTAATTTTCTACATATTCATACATAGAAAATAATGGCTTTAAACAATAACTTCTTGATAATAAAGCCTGGAAAAACTGTCTATCAATTTCTTTAACTTCTTTTAGTATTCTTTGTCTGTAAGTAAATCTGCCTCATGTAGTCATGTTATTTATCATACTGTTACATATATTATTCTGAGTAGGACAATTTTGGTGGTAAAAATAAAATATAGGTAATATGAATAATGGGTTTCATTTTAAATTTTACAGAAGGTACAGTTGAGGTGGAAACTTATGTCCCAGCCTGGCAGACGATAGAAGACAACTACCCCATGTTACAAAATGGCGGTCGTTACCAGCCGCCTGACTGCAAGGCCCGCCACAGGGTGGCGCTGATTATTCCTTTCCGGGACCGTGATATCCATCTCAAAATACTTCTTAACAACCTTCACGCTTTCCTTATGAGGCAGCAGCTTGACTACGGAATATTTCTCATTGATTTAGTAAGAATGATTTCTGTGGTAGCAATTTATTAGTAGATCTATGTATTTCAGATTTGCTTAGGTTAGATAAATTTCTTTTGAAATAGAACGTGAAGGTAATCCCCTAACATTTATTTGAAGTTTGATATTTATTAGAGTAACTTCGTTAAGATTGACCTGAGTTAATTGCTTCTCTTTTATCAGAATTATAAGATTTCCTGCAAATCAGAGTACACCTGTCAGTACTCGTTTTTGTGTCGCCTACAGAGCAGAGCGGCACTTAGGGATCACTTTACCTGGCGTCTGTCTGTCTGTTCGTCTGTCACCCCCTATATCTCGAGAACTGTAAGAGGTATGGATTTGATATTTTGCACATATATTGCTTGGCACTATGGCTTTTGTAAATTACTATGGTTACCGACCTCGTGACCCTTGACCTTTGACCTACTTTTCAAAATAGTTCATAGTGCCGATATACAGCATATTTTTGACATTTAAGAGTAAAGTCTGTGCTATTTATCATATGCACTATTTGTCATTAAATATTATGAAAAATACCAGCATTACAATCCACTGGACCTTGGACCTACTTTGCAAAAAATACTCTCTGAGAGGCAGAATTTTGATGATTAGCATATATACATGTTTATCAGCTCATGATACTGTACTTTGAAACTGTATGATATTCAGTTATTACACAAACTTATATTTAAATACTATAAAAATACATCGGGATTGGTATTCCACAATATATCATGTAGACTGACAATTGCAGTAAAGACACACTGAAATCTTTTTGGAGGATTGTTGAAAACACGTATTTATTAATAGTTATTTCAAATTATTTCAATTCAATTATTCATTTGAGGGTTAGGGAACCATGTTTTCTGAACTATCATGCTAAAGTAAATCAAAAGTTGACTACTCTTAGATTTATTTACATCTTTAATGAAGCTACAAAGCAGGCGACACATGCGTTTCTTGGAACACTTTTGTTAATGTTTGATCTTCTCTACAGTTTATAACATTAACCATGCTTATAACATTTGAAATAAATAGTATTGAAACTTCGTTCTTGTCAAAACAGTAGCTTGTGATTAGAATCCGATGTGAAAGGTCGTTTGGAGAAGGTCATACGGATTGAAGTACAAAATCCTTGTTTGGTCTAAAAATAAACATTTAAGGAAATTTCCATGTTACTATTTCAGGAGGAGACTATCCCGTTCAATAGAGCACTGCTGTTAAACGTTGGTTTCTTGGAAGCGAACAAAGTCCATGATTACCAATGTTACGTGTTCCATGACGTCGATCTAATACCTGAGAATGACCACAACATGTACTCGTGTCCAGAGCAACCCAGACACATGTCTGTCGCCATAGATAAGATGAATTATAGGTCAGTAGGTCATAAACGTGTCTAGATGTCTGCCACCAAAGATGAAGTGAATTATAGGTCAGTAGTTCATACACGTGTCTAGATGTCTGTCGCCATAGATAAAAAGAATTATAGGTCACTAGGTCATACACGTGTCTAGATGTCTGTCGCCATAGATGAAAAGAACTATAGGTCAGTAGGTCATACACCTGTCTAGATGTCTGTCGCCATAGATAAAATGAATGATAGGTTAAGAGGTAGCGTGTCCAGAACGTTTGTTAACATGGATAAAATGAACTGTAGGTCACAGTCGTATCCACAACAACACAGATACACGTCTGTGGCCATCAAATCATAGGTCAGCAGTGATTCATTTTGGTGTGCGTCCTGCGTAAATTACGCACAAATTTTGCCCAGGACGCATTATTTCAATAAATGTACATCCCAATGGACGCAATAAATTTATAGAAGGACATGAACTATTTTAAATTATTTCGGTATAATCTGATTCAAAACTTGACCGATTGCATCATATCCACGTGCTAAGCGATATGCATGAACGATTTTAACTGGTATAAGGTTGCCAACAACAGGTCAGATTTCACAACTGCAGTTAAAAGCAATCATCAGAAAATATTTGAGAGTTAGATAGCATAGTTCGATTATCACTGACTATGTCTATACCGTGGAACGTTTCTGAAGCGAATACTATACCTTTGTATTTAAGCTGTAACCTGTATCATTGTTTTTTTTTTTTCTTTTCGTTTTTTCCTTACAAGCTTAGAAGTATAAAATTTAATCATTTTGTCATTTCTTCTTAAACTTTTTTTTACTTCATTCTGCTTCTGTGCATTTTATGACTGATACAATGTGTGAGATCGTAAGTACGATCTAAAAATAGAACAAAAGTGCACAGTGGACAATATATTATTTTTATTTTATTTTTATGACACAAAATCCTTACTTGGACAATTGATAGATAAAGTATAAATCACTCACAGCTACAATAAAACATTTGCGCTTTCGTGCAATACCCTTTTTTATTTAACCAGAATTTCCTCTGTAACATCTAATATACGATACCCTTGGATTTGGACGCATTGATTTTAGCACGGGACTCATTGTTGTCATTAAGAGGGGTCCTTTGGACCCATGATAACCATTTTCAAAATGAATCACTGGGTCAGTGGGTCACACTTGTGTCCAGATCTTTGAGGACGTAGATAAAATGAATACAAGTAAATACTTTTTGTTGTGGATTTATAACACACTTGTCAAGCATTTCGATTTCATTTTGATTTTATCATCATCTGTAATATAACATTGACAATTTATTTTCTGAAATGCTCAAGAGAAATGTCTACAAAACACGTGAATCGTTGTTTTCTCCTAAAATAGTGAATATGGTATCAGTCCTTTGTAATATTTTTAATTTTCACCCGGATGTTCCGGTTTCAGACTTCCGTACACACAGATATTTGGAGGCGTGTCCGCCATGACCAGGGAGCAGATGCTGGCTGTGAACGGTTACTCTAACAGGTTCTTTGGTTGGGGAGGAGAGGACGACGATATGTACAATAGGTGAGGTCAAAGGTCATGGTGTGGATGCAGATTTTTTTATGCAGTAGAGGAATTTGTTCTGTAAAGTGTTGATTTTTTTGTTAACCATATACAAATGTTTGGAAGGTTCAAGGGTCCTCTCGTTAGTTAATCCCTTGTTTCATTAATATCAGCTTTTAGTGCTGAACTTCCTTCGAATGTTTTATCTATTAATTTATTCATATCACCATCTTCAAATTATTATACTTACACAGGTTAAAATATCACAACTTGACGATTAGCCGATACACGGGAGACGTGGCCAGATACAAGATGCTCTCTCACCGCCGGGACGAGGGGAATCCCCAAAGGTACGACAGGAGTACATGGTTCACAAATGACGTCAAACATCTGCATGTCTCAAGTTAACGTATCTTATTGTATATTGAATTGCTAAACTACTTAATAATGCCCTGTTCACACGGAGAGTTTAATTCGAATTAAACGTAAGTTAATGCGAATTAAATTTGATCCCCGTTCACACGGAGAATTTAATGCGAATTAGTTTAATTCGAATTAGTTTACTGCGCAATATATACATTTGTGGTATCTCTCTATTATATAAACATGCAGAGAGCAAATATCTTCATACCTATATGAAGTTTTTCGAAGGTCATAGGTCATTACGTGACCTAATCACACAGCGCAGTAATATCTACATAAAAAGACTTACTCCACTAAGCAATATAGCATGTTTTTCATGCATAAAAATGTACAAAATACGCAAGTAAAATAATAATCATTTTATTTACAATGTAAACGAGTATTTAATACAGTTCTTGATCGATTTTACAAAGAGAATAGAAAACTACGTGTTATAAGTTTCATGTCTGAGCTGCATAGTCTCAACGTTTACCCTTATTTTTCTCGCAGACCTCTGAATGCTATAATTTTTTTTCCATTAAACTTTACTCACAATAAATTTGAAAATCTGTTGAAAAATATCAATGTAATGCAATCACGCCACAAACAGCTGACAAACACTGCACTTTGGAAGTTCGGTAGGCACCGGCTCCCGGTAGGCACACCTCCATCATAGAGATCGTTGTGACGTTGTCTTAACAATGTAAGCTGTCGCCAGTGTCTCCGTGTCAACATCATAAATTAATAAATATGCCTTACCGAAATCGTAGATTTTATGTTTTTGATCAAATTTTGCACTTGATTTCAAGTTATCTGGTCCGGACAAGTGTCTCCATCCATCCCTTTCCGACCGAAATTCCTCCAACATGTCCAACTTTGTAGTATCTAACATCGGACGTGTTTCTTGTGTTTTTTAACATCGAATATGGGTTCTCATGAATACAAAAATTCCCAGACACCGATATGCTCACTATAATACATGTAATTGATCACATGTAGCCTTTCACAGAATATTCCCTTCAAAACAATCCTTTGCCAGATGAATTTGAAGCGTAACCGCTTTTCAAGCCGATTTACACCTAGCGTAATTTGTCAAAATCTACGACGTACAGTTAGTGCAATATTTATATTCGATTACATTCGATTGTCCGTCTCAAATGTATATATAAGTAATAAATAACAAGTTTAAAAACTTCAATGGGAATTGAAGTGGGTCGGTACGTGATCAAATCTTCTGAGAAGGCCTTCGGCCTTCACAGGATTTGATCACGTGACCGACCCACTTCAATTCCCATTGAAGTTTTTAAACTTGTTATTTATTTCTTAATTAAATTACTTCGCTTTAGCTCCGTGTGAACGCTAAGCGAAGCTAATTCGAATTAAATTTTGACGCATGCGTAAGGGCAGAATTAGGTCACATGCCACATATAGGTACTTGTGACATTTTTTTAAGTAGAAAACAAAGGAATATTATGTTAATCACTAAAATGTGTACAGACACTATGACATAATGTCAAATGTATATCTGCTGTGCACAATATGACGTGATTTGTAAATGACGTCATAATAGCCTTACTGAATGGCTTATTGTAGAAATAAAATTTTAATTCGCATTAGTTTACCTCGCATTAGCTGTCGTGTGAACGCAATTTAATTCGCATTAGTTTAATTCGCATCATTTTGCTTTGCATTATTTTACTACGAATTAAACTCTCCGTGTGAACAGGGCATTAAGAAACTGATCGAAAAAAAGTTTTAAATAGACGTGAATTTTTACATGTAGCCATTTCTTCAGCTAGAACATCTAAGAAGCAAATTATCATTGATCATTAACTTTCTAGATTTGCTCTGATTAAATCTGAAAAGAAACACAACCACCGTGACGGACTGAGTACGCTCAAGTACACTGTCACAAAAATGGTGACGAAACGCCTCTACACCTACATCCGGGTCTCTGTAGATCAGAAACGACTCACTCTTGGCCATGGATGATAGAAGTTGAACACAACTAATAACTGTGTGACAAAGAAACCGGCGGATCCAAGAAAACAAATGGATTCCCGCGGGATTAAGAAAGACAGGGCTCTTAGTCCTGTACTGTACTAACCACGCAAGCGTCAGGGAGGATTGTCCAGATTTCCTAAGGACTCGAGGATATGACGTCATAAGATAAAAAGAGAACTATCCTATGAAAATTATCTTTTTTTCACTTTGACATTACTAAAAAAGTGTATTATTTGTGCCATATTCAGGGACTTATTCTACGAAACATTCCATGACCTGTAACAAATATAAATAAATGCCGTATTTCTATAATTCCAAAGATCTCTGATGGAGGAACATTAACATGTAAAGTGGGCTTGTACTGGGGAACATTTCAATGCTTATTATGAAATAAATTGGTGTATATCATGTGTATCAGTGTGTGAAGGTCAGATAGTTTCGTTCACCAGTATAGCCAGGGACATCGGAAGATCAGCTGTACCGTGGTCTGGTCTGTCGCAATTACTACTGTCTTTTTACATAATACTGCCGGATCACAGCCCCCAACCATTCCTTTAAGTAGCAGGCGAAGAACCACCCACCAGCAAGGGATAAGCTTGGTTGCTGTTTTTATTTTTTCGGGGATTGGGGAATTACCACCCACCAGCAAGGGATAAGCTTGGTTGCTGGTTTTTAGCTCACCTGAGCTGAAAGCTCAAGTGAGCTTTTCTGATCACCCGTTGTCCGTCGTCCGTCCGTCTGTCCGTCCGTCCGTCTGTAAACTTTTCACATTTTCAACTTCTTCTCAAGAACCACTGGGCCAATTTTAACCAAAATTGGTACAAAGTATCCTTGGGGGAAGGGGAGTTTAAATTGTTAAAATAAAGGGCAAAGTCCCCTTACAAGGGGAGATAATCAAGAAAAGACAAAAATAGGGTGGGGTCATAAAAAAATCTTCTTCTCAAGAACCACAGGGCCAGAAAAGCTGAAACTTATATGGAAGCATCCTGGGATAGTGTAGATTCTAAATTGTTAAAATCATGACCCCCGGGGGTAGGGCGGGGCCACAATAGGAAATCCAAGTTTTACATTGAAATATATAGGAAAAATCTTTAAAAATCTTCTCCTCAAGAACCACTGGGCCAGAAAAGCTGAAACTTATATGGAAGCATCCTGGGATAGTGTAGATTCTAAATTGTTAAAATCATGACCCCCGGGGGTAGGGCGGGGCCACAATAGGGAATCCAATTTTTACATTGAAATATATGGGAAAAATCTTCTTCTCAAGAACCACTGGGCCAGAAAAGCTGAAACTTATGTGGAAGCATCCTGGGGTAGTGTAGATTCGAATTTGTTCAAATCATGACCCCCGGGGGGTAGGGCGGGGCCACAATAGGAAATACAAGTTTTACATTGAAATATATAGGAAAAAATCTTTAAAATCTTCTTCTCAAGAACCACTGGGCTAGAAAAGCTGAAACTTATGTGGAAGCATTCTGGGGTAATGTAGATTTTAAATTGTTCAAATCATGACCCCTGGGGGTAGGGCGGGGCCACAGTAGGGAATACAAGTTTTACATTGAAATATATAGGAAAAATCTTTAAAAATCTTCTTCTCAAGAACCACTGAGCCAGCAAAGCTGACACTTATGTGGAAGCATCCTGGGGTAGTGTAGATTCTCAATTGTTCAAATCATGACCCCCGGGGGTAGGGCGGGGCCACAATAGGGAATCCAAGTTTTACATTGAAATATATAGGAGAAATCTTTAAAAATCTTCTTTTCAAGAACCACTGAGCCAGAAAAACTGAAACTTATGTGGAAGCATCCTGGGGTAGTGTAGATTCTCAATTGTTCAAATCATGACCCCCGGGGGTAGGGCGAGGCCACAATAGGGAATCCAAGTTTTACATTGAAATATATGGGAAAAATCTTGAAAAATCTTCTTCTCAAGAACCACTGGGCCAGAAAAGCTGAAACTTATGTGGAAGCATCCTGGGGTAGTGTAGATTCTAAATTATACAAATCATGACCCCCGGGGGTAGGGCGGGGCCACAATAGGGAATACAAGTTTTACATTGAAATATATAGGAAAAATCTTGAAAAATCTTATTTTCAAGAACTACTGAGCCAGAAAAGCTGAAACTTATGTGGAAGCATCCTCAAGTAGTGTACACTCTACATTGTTCAAATCATGACCCCGGGGATGGGGGGGGGGGGGGGCACAATAGGGCATCCCAAGTTTTACATTGAAATATATAGGAAAAATCTTTAAAAATCTTCTCAAGAACCACTGGACCAGAAAAACTGAAACTTATGTGGAAGCATCCTAGGGTAGTGTAGATTCTAAATTGTTCAAATCATGGCCCCTTGGGGTAGGGCGGGGCCACAATAGGTATTACAAGGGGGGAAGTCTGGTAATGAACAGCATGGCCAAAGTTACTCAGGTGAGCGATGTGGCCCATGGGCCTCTTGTTTTTTTTTTTCTGGGGGTGGGGGGATTTAAGATCAAGGGCGGGTTGTGGCCATCAGGCACGAACACTCGCTTGTGGCATGATAGGTCAGACACTGTCTTGATTGTGGGGGACTTGGGTTCAGATCCAGTCTTAATTGTCTCTCTTCTAGTCATCGATAAAATCTATGAATGATATTTAACTTACGATGTAGTTTCTATTTATGTATTATTGAAAGTGTAAAAATTAGTTTTTAAGTTTTTTTTTTTTATTTAACAGAATTGTTGTATTTTAAATGTGTAGTTTTCCTTATAACTTTCAAGCTAAGTACATAAAAACTCTGTAGACATCGAACGCGCAGGTCAAACAGGTTATGTTATGGGATTTTTCAAGACAAACAGTAAACGTCAGTGACCTTAGAACCCTATCACCACCATGTGAATTTATATTGACCTATTTTTCGGACAATGGTAGTGCATGAAGGTGGCATTGGCGGAAGTCTGGGCAGAGTTTACAGTTCTGTGCGGCCAACTTCTTTTATTGTGACAAATAATTACGTGATGGTTGAGGATCATTACTTTACAAGAGGAAGTAAAAACACACATAATTTAATACAAACCTCGTCAGTTTGTTAATAAGACCCACCCTCTATTACCGATTTCAATTCCGCTATCTTCCAATGCTGGTGAAATGTAAACATCGGGATCGGTCTTCCGTTATCGTGATCCGTGGTCTCGTGAGTTATCGCGTGTTTATGTTTTGAATTGCAGGATAAAAAGGGCGACATTAAATTGTTTGACGATGTCAACATCTTTGCGTCAAAACAAACAGGGAATACGGAAAGATTATAGAAAACTTCGGATAGTCGATTCACTGATGTTGACAGCGAGACATAACCGCCTGGGAATTCTAACTGCATGAAGTCTTTGAGACCTTTGTAAAATCATCATGTTTTTTAGGCTTTTTCTGTTGCTTATGATCCTTTCTTTGATTTCAGGTAAGCATGTTTTATAAATCTGTTATACTAGTTCAAGTCAGAAAGATGTCTCGCTTATAAGTCGAAATTAAGGTCATACGATGACACTTTCCTCAGTTATATATAATTTTCTTTTTTTTCAAGAATTTGTGATTGAAGTAGTGCTACTTTTGCAAATTTCTTCACAATTATCAGGCTTTGTGATACCAAATGATGGCATTTCCTATATAATCTCATAAGAAATAAAATAAACGCTAAAGAGTGCACAAAGGGACAAAATCAAAGATACTTTCGGGGCAATCTCTTCAAGGAAATACAAACAGCAAAAAAATCGAGCAACGTGTCTTCAAGCCTTTACCCACAAATTTTATTATATGTCATTCTATACCGATCTTTCATATCTCATGAAATCTAAATTTTCGTTTCAAGAGTTTTTTCTTCATCTATTTATTTTACTTGTATAATAACTTTTCTATAAATATATTTTGCTTTAATAAATGATACGCATACAGATGTGACTTTTTTCATCTAAAATGTTTGTTTCTGGTTACTTTCCAATCTTTGGATAATAACTATATATAAAGGGGAAATACAAACTAGGAAAGTTGGGTTTAAAAGGAACGGTGGTGTTAAAAAGGAAAAAAAAATTATAAACTCTGTTACTTTATTATTCATGTGATACAATGCCATCCTCTTCAAATGTGAAATGTAGATATATGTTTCATACAAGTCCTCGTCTTGTGTGACCCTTATCGATGAAATGTGGACATAACGAACAGTGGTATTATTTTTGCTTCCGCTGTGTTCTTGTTGAAGAGTGGAGCTTAGGATATTTAGTTGCGAGGTCAGGTCACTATCTTTTTTATTTAGCCAGTAATATTACATATACCTAGCTTTTTCTGTTGTATCATTTGCTTTTCTTTTTGTGTACCGTCACAGTAGCTCAGTCGGTAGAGCGCTCGCTCTGTGATTAGAAGGTCGAGTGTTCGAATCACGGCTGCGACTGACCTAAGTCGATACAAGCTTATCTTTTAAAAAGATTGGCGAGCTAGCGCTGTAGCATAATAAAATACAGAAGAAGATATCTGAACCATTTGTTAAATTTGCTGAATCGATTAATTATTAATAGGAAGGCAGGTTGGTTGCACTGCGGGTTGAGTTGGGGGGGGGGGGGGGGGTGTCACAATTCAGAATGGTGAATCTAAGAGTGTGCTTCACGTCGGCAATGGCATAACTCTTAACTGTACTTTAAGCATTCTGTATTTTACTGTAATTTCAATTTCGAGGTGAAAAACAATAAGGTCAGTAGAACCACTGAGCACCTTCGGGCCTTTCCGGCAAGCTCGGAAAACATGTCCGAGGTTGCCGCGGTTTTCCGAGCTTGCCGGAAAGATCCATGAAGGTAGATAAGAAAAGCTATGTATTCATTACAACTTTAGAAATAACAGTCTTGGTTTAATAAGACCCGAGTTACTGTTACTTTTTGTTCATTTACGTGCAGGTTAGACAAAACACAAAACTTCAGATCATATGTATTTTCAGATGATAAACACTAAATTGACATGTCTTTCCGACATACTCTGAAAAAGATTTTTGTTGTTGTTGTTGTTGTTTTTTTTCGAGCTTGCCGGAATTATCCACTAAGGTGGTAAAACTGTAAGGAAAGCTAGATGTCTAGAATCTTGGCATTATATGGCCAAATTTTTTCTTGTACTTTTATGTGTAGGTTAGACAATAAATCTTAAAAATAATTCAGAATCCGGATCTAGACTGGTATTGACTGTCTCTAACCTACGAAATGTATATCGCGCATATCAGACAGGAAAGGCCAGTGTAAATTCGGATCATTTCTATTTTTGTATGAGAAAACGAAATTGTTATCGTACAGTCTATCTACAGTAGTTTTCCCAGAATCCCCGACCGTGAAGTCGAGCATGCGCATTTTAGAAACATAGACTAACGTAGTTGCTAGCGCTCGAGAGCGCTAGCAAAAAAAAAAGGTAGCAACTCTTCCTTCGCCAAGCGCTCGGCACTTTGCGGGTCATTTTTGCGGGTCGTTCGAATGAGACCTTAAAAACCGAGGCCCGCGTGTGTCACGGTAGGCGTTGGCACGATAAAGAACCCTCACTACTCAATGGCCCGAAGTGCCGAGCAAAGGTCTAAAGTCCTTCACCGGTATATGGTGACGTCGCTATATGAAAGAAAAATTCTCGAACGGGGCGTAAAACAATCAATCTTTTTGTGTAAACAGAAAAAGACGCGTAAGGTCTTTTACTCTTACAAACGTCAAATAACATTCTGTAATTTGATCTAATAAATAACATCACTTCATGCATAATTTTTTCTACATATGAATCTGTGAAAACTTCTCTATTTTTCTAAAGACAAAAAATATGAAAAGAGTCCATCCTTAAGTATAGATAGGTATAATACAAGACTGATCATAGCGATCATCATTCCATATTGTGAATATTTTTTTTAAATTGGACGCAAGTGCATTTGCCTCTTATTTGTGAATTAAATATATTAATATAATTCCGCCATTGTTGAATGTTATATTCCATTTAGTAGAGAGGACTCAAGCAGCACTGAATGGACACACGGTGTTGAAGCACTTGGTGAAAAGATGGGACCAAGAAATGTTCGGTTGCCATTGTGCCTTCACGGTCCATTGCACGAGTGACGCTAACTGTCACCAGCACGGCCACCATTACCGATGTATAGCGGATTGTTGCGGAATGAAATGTCATCCGTCCGCCGGAAGTTATCATCTTCACCATGGGTAAGGTACTGTCATATTTACTATTTATCAATAAAAATATACATTGCGACTATACTTTAGATGTTTTACTGATAAGTATGTATATATACATGTATTTATTCTTTGACAACCTTTGTTATTCCGGTTTGTTTTTTAATCCTGAAATCGTTCTAAACATCTGTATCAGCATTACAACAAATATGATTTCTTTCGTGTGAGGAACGAATTGGACAGAAATCATTTTCAACTGGGTGTTATAATGAATTTGTTCGGAATTACAAGGTTTTCATTCGAATACCCGGTTAATATCACGTGTTCCTTAAGAACTGGTCTGGTTAGCAAGGCTATATAAGAGGTGAATAGTTGTTTAAATGGCAGTCCAGGACGACACGTAGAGCACGATAAAAGTTTAAATTTATTCAATCCAACATTACGATAATTATGCATGTATATAATTATGGATTTTCATATTTTACATGTTATTTTTATATTGTACAATAAAGCTGCTACGTGTCGTCGCTATGTCCAAATTTTGTGTTGATGTTTATTGTACTTTCATTTGAAAGTAAGGAATGGATTTAAAGTAAAAAAGATTTGCTTTTTCAATGTTTATGTCCAGTACTAGAATTATATTTACGGTCTCGTTGTACAGAGGAGTTAAAGACAAGGGAAGTAATTAGAAAAAAAACGACCGGATTTACGAAGTTTTTAAAGATGTCGTAGGCGAAACTGTAACATGAATGAGGGTATCGCTTGCCATTGCTGAGTGAATGACTTTGATTTTTCTTTGCAGTCAAGAGACGGAAGAAGGAGTGCCTTAAGAAGTCTAACGGATCAACTCGTACTTTGACGTTAAGAGATTGGCATATTTAGCATTCAAAGAAACTTGTATTTATTGAATAAAGAATGATGTAGTGTTTGGTTTTTTTTAATAAACAATACGTTGGAGGATTAATTACCAGGTTTGCTGTTTGGTTCTTGGAAAGCTCTCGAGTAGATGGTAAACTGATGTAATCAACAACTTGAAGACTGACGTGATACGCTTGAGACAGCTACGTAGTAATAGGTCGCCAATTACTACATTTTAGATTGGTTGATTGATTGTATATTGTTTAACATCCCATCTCAGAATTTTTCACTCATATAGAGTCGTCACCGGTGAAGGACTTCAAATTTAGACGTATACTCGGCACTCAGGGCCATTAAGCAGTGAGGGTTTTTTTATCGTGCCAACGCCTTCAATGACACGGAATTCGGTTTCATGACTTTCACTTCTAGTGCCGGGCGCATGGTGAAGGAACAGTCGCTATTATGTTTACGTCTTAGGTTTGACGCGGCGCCGCGAACGAGAATGGAACCCGAACCTTCCGATCACGAAGCGATCGCCCTACTACTAGGCTACCGTACTAAATTTTAGAAAATTCGAGATACAAGCTATAATGTTTCATTATCACTAAAACATTGAATTTAATCACAAATGCTTACAATTTTACCCCCCCCCCCCTTCAAAAAAAAACGTATATAATAATGAAAAGCTCAAATAATTAACTCTGTTCTCCTTTTTCTGTTCCAAGGCCATGTGTTTAACTTTGCTCATTAAGAATGAGTGATATTGATATATAAGAGATTCTTCACTTGAAAAAGCGTCATAATTGACATTTCCAAAATGTGTGTCACATAGTGAGGTGTTTACTGTATTGCAACACCAGGGCCGTTAACTGAAGCATCTTTCAGCAAGAAAACTACATAACGTCTTCACAAATCTGTTTTATCCAGCTCATTTGAGATGAACATTATGAGTCAGAGCCTTCGTCCCAGGCACATAGAGAACAGTTAAGGGTACTGGAAGTCTCTAACTTCTGCGCAGGCGCCAAACCTCCTTTGAATGTCGGTGATTGTTCTCGTGGACTTGAATAGAGGTTTGGGCTACTGTAGTATTTTCGTTGTCTGCTTTGAAAAGAATAGTTATTTTTCTTGTTGTATATATCTGGAAGTTTAGAGGACTGTCGTTTAAACTGTTCATAGAAGTCATTGCCAACCACGGGGCTAATATTCAGTCGCAAAGACGTGTTTTCCCTCGAAATGTTATTCTGCGGATGTGCTGGTGTGGAATTTGTGAACACTGAACCCGATTCGCGAGGAGTATCTCCTGGTGACGTCAGATGCTGATTGGCGTCTACACGGCTACTGCTGCGCGTGACGTCTTCCTCTGAGCTGTGATGGCGGTATGGTTTAGACACGACCTCTAGAGATGGTGTGACAGTGTCTTGTGTAGTGAGCGAAAACACTGAGGAACGGGATGTAGCAGAGTTCAGTCGTTTGGAACTGTTGCTTTCCCATCCCTCTACAATAGCCTTTTCCCCAGGGGTAGAGAAGCTCCGTGTCAACATTGTGTGTTGTCGCTTTAACTCGCTTTGTCTT
Organism: Saccostrea echinata; assembly: GCF_033153115.1. NCBI lineage: Eukaryota > Metazoa > Mollusca > Bivalvia > Ostreida > Ostreidae > Saccostrea > Saccostrea echinata. The sequence goes on along the minus strand of NW_026889756.1, from coordinate 3,390,441 downwards.
CTGTATTTTGTAAAGATTTCTTCAACGGGTTGAGCGCAAAGTCCTTTTAACCACGACGTATTTGACTGTCGTGCTATTCGTTTCTGGAACGACTTATCAACATAATAATAGTCCATATTTTTCCGACGTGGAACAACTTTCTTTCCAGCTGGCATTCCTTTGTAAACATTTTGTTTAGGTGAACTCTTCACCTGGCTGAAATCGAGAGACACGAATGTCACACTTTCGGGTATCTTCTGCTGTGTAGATCTCTTTCCATGAAGAGGAGTTGACACAGGACACCTATAATAACTTCCTGGTTCAGGGGATGCACGAAAAATGTCGTCCATCGCCGGCTGATCAAAACGGTAGCCGTGGACGATCGCTTGACCAGTTTTCATCACCATCTGTAAAAAGGAAATAAAATTTAATGCTTCTGCATTGTTGCAGGAATTTCATGACATCTTAACATCCATCTAATTCAGTTTAATCTACATTGCACATTGTGTTGGCATTGAAATGGGAAAATCCTTTTATTTTACTCCGAAGGAAAGATAATTATGACCAGTGTGAGAAGGGGGGGTATCCAAAGGGGTGTCTCTCCTACCAATTAAACTATGAAATTACTCTAGTCGGACTTTATACCCTATAAACAAATACCAACAAGAAAACCAATCTCTCACCAGAGGGCGTATTACGCTTCGCTACAACACCTCTGTCAACGTCTAAATGCCAAGATTCTTGGCAAAACTTACTCTGACCTATTGTATAACAAATTATAAATTTTAAAGTTATAAATTTAAGTTTTAGAATTTAAAGAAAAGTTTATGTATGAAAATTAGAAGGAGATATATCTGTATCACCGTATCTTACAAGGGATTATTTCTCGGCGGGATATTGCATCACTCGTGGACAGATATGGAGAACGTGGAAAATTTGAAACGCATTGCCGACAAATATCAACATGGTTTAGTTTTTAAATACAAACAACTTGCAGCATTGACACATATACAGAAAAGTGAAGGTAATACGTTTGTTAATCTTCCTGTGATAAAGGCCAAGCGTCTACACCTTCCGTACTACTTTTTTAGACGTTGACAGAGGTATTAGTGGAGCGTAGCGGGAACGATAACTCTGGGTAGAGATTGCAAGAAAACATTGATGTAACCATCAATTGTCGCCCGGGAAATAAATAAAGTAAACAATGGAAATGAGTCTTGATCATCAAACTGCTTCGATATGTGTGAAAAAGGCATGCGTCTAAATGATGGAGACGATAGTCGAGAATATTTTGAAAACCTATAGTCGGATGAAAATCGAACAAAAATGATACCCTTTTAAACTTTATCAATTCCTCAAGTAAATGTTGGCTGCATAAAATATAAATTGAAACCAGACACATGCATCACCTATTTTCAAAAATGTCTATCACTTTAAGAAAATAAAACACGAACTCTAGGCTGTGTAGAGTACGTTTTTATGCGATAAGTAAAATTCGGTGTTCTAAAAAAAGGGACCTGTCGTTTTTTCGATAGTAAATGATAAGCAACTTTATATGTTAAATATGAAAAACATATATATTTTTACAGATTCACTTTATGGAAGTAAATATATTGTGTATCTCATAATTTATAAAGGGAAAGAACATTCTGATTAACAATCTTTTTAATGTTTAGAAAACCTTTAATTCTGAATAACTTCTCCCACCTCAATCCCCATATACCAACACTTAAACTTATATGTATAGAGCAGCCCGGTCCTCCGGGCTGCAACAAGACTAGAACTTATCAAGTGACCTGATACCATACGCCAATACGTTCTATTTCCACTATGGAAGAGTTATCCTTCTTAGTGCGCTCTTTTGTGAAAAAGTCGGAAAATGTACAAATCTCGCGGGATTTCAGGGACAAACGTAACGTAAACATGTAAACAATATGTTGAATGTCGATGAACAAATCCTAAGAAAATGCAAATGAAATATTTTATTGTTGTGGACTTTATATACATCAAGAGTAGGAATGACAACGATATCAATTTATATCTATTGTTGATCGTATGTATCTATTTATCGTATGGTACATCTAAATACAATATACAGATGCCTCGGAAATGTCGTATTTTTTATTAATGGATGATAAATTTAGGGTTCTCGCTCTCTTTCATATGTCTTTTAGTTCTTCTATTCTTTAACTGGAATGACAAATACATTTTACATTAAAAATTGGATTGAGATTGGCATGTTTTGTATTACCCGCAACGCCATGCTGTCCCTGTCAGACGACCAAACACGCCTCTAATTTTGAAGAGTTCACTAATGGAAATAGAACGTATTATTGAATATGCTTTTATCAATCTCAAACTATTCCTCTGAACATATACAAAGATGTCTCTAGAACAAACTGTTAAATATAATTATATATGTACCTATATAGTCTCGTCTCAATACTTTAGCTGATATTTCAATACTTTATCTCATATCTCAATTTTTTATAAAATGTCTTACTAATGTTTCTGATATCTCATACTTTATCAAATGTCTAAATACTTTATCTAATGTCTAAATACTTTATATAATATCTCAATACTTTAATCTAATGTCTCAATACTTTAAACAATGTCCCATTACTTTATCTGATATTTGAACTATTAATCTAATGTCTATTTACTTTAATTCTGTAATATCTCAATACTTTATCTAATGTCTAAATATTTTATCGAATCCATCTCAATGCTTTATTTTATATCTCAATATTCTAATCAATGTTTCAACACTTTATCTAAATATTTTATCTAATATCTCAATACTTTATCTAATATCTATACTTTAATGTCTCAATACTTTATATAAATGTCTCAATACTTTATATAAATGTCTCAATACTTTATATAAATGTCTCAATACTTTATATAAATGTCTCAATACTTTATATAAATGTCTCAATACTTTATATAAATGTCTCAATACTTTATCAAATATTTGAATAATTTGTCTAATGTATATATTAACATTATCTAATATCCCAACACTCTATATAACTAATATCCCTGTAGCTTATCTTGTATCTCCACACTTAATCTGATACGACATCCAAGATTTATTTAGTATCTACAGCTGTAACACAAGATGTTAACTGATTCAGATATCCTTATCTACATACAATCCAGATATTCCAGAAATATAAAGTATTAGATATCGACCGCTTTACTTCATAAATAATCAAAAAGATATCCATACCTGCGAATTATCCAGAGGAATATCTCTACCCCCCAAATACTCCATATGTGTTAATCTTATCACAGAATTCTTCCGTAATCTAGTTCCACTCGCTATACATGTATATTCAAATTAAGATCTAGCTGTCACGGAATTATAACTCTGACAACATAGATGTTTAAGAAAGCTACTTTCCTACATGTATCCACGCCATATTTCCTGAATCAATTATCCTCCTCCTGAGAAGGTCGATCTTTTTTTTTTTTAATTTATTTCCCCCTGGGACTTTAGACGAGCTTTCACAAAAAAATAACGAGCCATCTCTCCATTAATCTCGGGTACAAAATCAATGTCCCCCCATTGTCGGTCTGACTGAAGCTATGGAATCAATGCCTCACAGATTGCCAGGGATCGCATATATGTCACTGAGGAAAACAAAAGAATATTTGATCTGGGAAGATACATAGAATACGGCGCTCGGCAATTTAATAATTGCTTTTTTTACTCCGACAGCGATTGAATATCTTTAAATTTACCACACTTGAGGAACCCCGTCTGTACCTCAGTGGTCCCTAAAATGGGTTTAAATTTCGTTCATGATAATAATTTAATACTATGTGTATGTTCTAGAGTCACAATTTCCTTGTGAGTGCATCAGTAACAACTATAGTGATAGAATGTAGCATTTGAGGATGAATTCGAATCCATTTATTAATGATGCATTTGTTAAATATTTATCGTACACGGACGATGTTCTTACCAGCTAGTTCCCTACTGATAAAACCGGCAAGTGGCTATAGAATCTGTCTGTCTGTCTTGTAACATTATGAACTTTATATCGCTGTTAGTGGTTACTATATCCTGTTCAGAGACGTAGCATCTATTTTCAAAAAAGGAGGGGGGGGGGGGGGGGGGACTGCTCAAGGCAAAATAATTCGTAATATAACTGCCAAAACTCGACAAATCTTTTTTTTTCCTCCCAACAAAACGAAGAGGGCTAATCGATTTTTAAAAGAAAATTTCCATATTAATAGCAAAATACTTTTATTGGAGAAAAAGGGGGGACCCCCTTACTATATATTATCATCAGTTTGCGCCTAAGAAAAGTCGTGCCTATTTACAAGGACAATTTCTTCGCAGACATTTTGTTTTAAACATTTATAATAAAGGATTTTAAATCATTTTTATTTCAAACATATTTCAGCACTGCAGTTAAAAGGGTATTGACACAGTTTTGAAGTTTATATCTATCAAAAGTTTCTGTATTATTCCATATGGTACCTGTTGCAAGAGCGTTTCAAAGGATCAGACCGATATATACATGAGCTAGCGAAGATGGTCGATGCTAACTTCCCGATATACATAATTTATATTTGTAAGGCGGTGAAACAATCATTATATATACGTCCTCTACGTTGCATCTGATGTAATCAACTTGTAGCTATTTCGACTCTGCCACTGATGTACACGTTTTTCGGGTGATCTCCCTTTGATTACATAGTGACCATGGTGACGAGGAGTCGGTAGTTGAAAAAAAAACAACAAAATATTAATAAATAGGCTAGGAATTATTATTTTAAACATTTCAGCATATTGATGAGTTAAATAGAATCAGCTAGGTGAAGAAAAAGTCTCGGGTCAGGACTGAGGCACGTACTACACACAAGTACAAAAAGTCGACATTATTGCATCTGCATGCGGTCTCGTTTTTCGTACTTTTTTGCACCACAACTCACAAAATAACATATTATAGACAGAACATTTGCATTTATAAACTTTTTCGTATTTACAAAAGCAATACAAAATCTTTTTTCTTTTTAATCTATGTGAGGTATACCCCGTAATTTCCACTGTGGTAGTCGATGCTTAGAGACAGGAATCGAACTAAAAGTAAAAATTTCGATTTGGCCACACCTCTCAAACAAAATTAAAATATGCTCTACTTATTCAGATTTTACTTCTTTTTTTAATGGTATAAATTTCATTTTTTTCGAAGGGTGTGGCCACAGCAAAAAATTGAACTAAAGACGGAAAAAATGCTGTATTTTGATAAAAAGTATGAAAGTGCACGTGTTTAGACGTTTTCTGTACAAATATGACGTCATCAAATAAAAAAAATCTGCATAAACTTTTTTAATTTGATACTAAGGATAATATTTCTATTGTTAATTTTCTTCTTCCCCTCAGTTTAATTTTCCTGAAAAAAATAGGCCGATTTAGCCCCTTCGTGGATTTAGCTCTTTGTGTTGCATTAATGAAAGATATTTAAACTATAACCAAAAAATAGAAATGAAAGAAAGCAAAACCAACACACCAGTGTTGACTGTTTGACTACAGTGATGTGTGTAGTGTGAGCAAATCGAACACATCCGCTAAAACGTAAACAATAACAGAGCTCGCAGCCTTGTTTACAAATACATTTTGATGTATAAGATTATCAAGAATGTCGTTATGACTGATTAAAAATTTTAATGTAAGTTCAAATCATATCAAATTGAAGTTATTTTTACAATGAATACAGACATTTAAAACTGTAAACAAATCGGCAATGCAAGTGTGTCCGTGTCCCTTTAAAGTAAACCGAACATGAAATATTTCGGGGGGGGGGGGGGGGGGGATCTGAGGATTAGTGGTTTATACGTTTTACTCAACACCTTGTTTTCATGTATTCTTAAATGTTATATAGGTATTAACTTCATAAACAAACTGACCTTTTTAAACTTGAATTAACTCATTTCAAAGCAGAACATTAGTAATTTGATAAGGAATTCAGTTCGGACTAGGTCTGACTAGTTTCTTGTAATTATCTTACCTCGAAGGAAATATAAATATTTGAATTCTGATATAATTTATAGCTTTTACACGGTCACATGTTATAAAATGGCTTGCAGCTTTTTGAAAACTCCTAACTGATAAAGAATTAATTGCTTTAAAATTCTAATGCACCGATATTTGATCTGAAATTCGATCTCCTAACACTGCTGCCTTCTGATATCTTTTTTTTTTTTAGATTTGCATGTTGAAAAAAAATTCTACTTGTGATTTATCTTAATATTAAATTCTTATGTCATTAGGAATATCTTAAGTGTTTTTAATTCCCTGTGTATAAATGTGCAAGAGGAACGTAATGTAGAATATGAAGATAACATTGATCAATGTCATAAATCAAGTATAGAATGAAAATCGTGAACAGGGCAAAAACACGGCGGATCCCGGGATTACTATTCGTGAACAGGGCAAAAACACGGCGGATCCCGGGATTACTATTCGTGAACAGGGCAAAAACACGGCGGATCCCGGGATTACTATTCGTGAGGGTACATATTGAAATGATTTTCTTTTTTTTTTTGGGGGGGGGGGGTCCCCTTATATTTGCTATTGATAAATGCTGATCTTCAATGGTAATATTTTTCAACATTGAACTTCAAACCAATACACGTATACATCTGGATTTTTTTTTTCGTAAGTGAAGAATGCCACATGAAGAGTCGCATAACGTTGAAATATAAATTGTTTTGTCACTTAATCATGGAACTAAATTTACAGATTTTTTTTTACTACATATCAACCTCAGCGAACAAAAGGACAGATAAACGACTCAAATCGCTATCAAACGATCAAATGTTTTAGATTAGATAAGTAATTAAATTTAAAGCCTACCTTAGAGTAAATCTCTAGATTTTAGAACGATGTATTGTACATTTTTGTGGCACAGAATAATTTCTCACCGACTTTTTTGGACTTGTCACGTAGAACTGATAGACTTTAGCGGGATGGTGTAATTTATTTTAAAGTCAATTAAAAAGATTTAAAAACTATTGCATATACCTCATACAAACGAGCTGTTTCTTGTCAGTTAAATTGATATCAGAGAACCTAAAAGGTGGGAAATCCAATAGGGATAGCTGAGTTCAAAGTAATGAAAAAAAAATTATGTGTCGAATTATTAAAGTTTGATGTAGCTTTATACAAGCAAGATCGCAATAAATTGAAACAGCTCTCAGTTCCATTTTCTTTCATTCCTTGTATCAGCAGATACATTAAATTAACATAAATATATATATACACATCATACATAACTGATATTCTCTCTCTCTCTCTCTCTCTCTCTCTCTCTCTCTCTCTCTCTCTCTCTCTCTCTCTCTCTCTTGTCTGGTGTCAGAATTGACGCCTACTTCACACGCAGTGTTAACATACTAATCCTCATAATCCCGTTAATCCTCTTAGATATGAGGTTAATTTTTGTTTAATTATTCTTTCCAATTAACCCATGCCGGTCGACTCCTTAATCCCTTCGTGTGAGTGCCAAAAACTTTAAAGGTGATCTGCCATTTAGGATGTGATTTTTTTTACCTCCCAGCAGAGGAGAACAAGATATTAAGGACCCAGGAAAACACTGAAAAATAACTGAATATTCTTTTACGTATTTTTTTTCTGTTACTTTCTCTATAAAAAAAATCGTTTATATTACTATGCATATTTTCATCGTTTATGTTTGGTCGATTAAACGTGATTGTTCACATTTTAGAAAAAGAAAAAAATTGCCTAGTTTAACTAGTTTTTTTTTTCCTTTTTAATTCATGTAATAATATAATATATATACTTACCACACTGAAGCCCGGGAACAATGCGGAACAAAGTATTTCATTATTTTTCGTAAAATCCCTGCTTTATAACTTTTCTTCGTTGTTAAATCGTTACTTTAAGGTCAGTGCCATTAAAAGAAGTCACAACTCGCAACTCTATCTAGAACCGTATGTCAACGAGCGATTGCAATTCGTTTTTGTGTTATTATTTCTTTAGCTGATATTATTGTAAGGCAGTGATGAAAAGAGTTTACAGAGATATTTATTTTAAGGTTTAAATTAACACCGGTCTTTTAATAACACATCTATAAGCCGACTATAATCGATAGATCTCGAAAGCCGACGGATGGGGTCAAGTGGGGTCATTTAACAATACTTACAGAGGGGACAGAACTCATACAAAAGTAAATATAGGTATTTCTACTTCATGTAATTATCTAAAAATTTTGAATTAGATTTTTTTTCATACTGCAACTGAAAAAATAAGATTTTGAAATGCACATATACTTCCTTGAAAAGTTCTCTTTAAATATGAAATTACATGTACTCGTTTAGTTATTTTAGAGAGAGGGCGAGAGAGCAGTCCTGTCCTACAATTACTTGTTTAAATATAAATCACAATATATGGCAGCGAGACGAAAACAACATGTTTATAAAGCAGACTCGATTAACCTCTGTATACGATTATTTAAGCAAGAATTTTAATTACACCTAGTTTCCTGAGAGGGTGTGTTGGAACACATCCACGTTGGAAAGAATAAAATATTTATTTTAAGTTTATTCTGTTGCGGTTAAAGAAAACTAAATTAAAGTAATCATTAATATATATATTGTTAAAGCAATTCTATTTCACTTTGTTTCTCAAATTATAGGTCTACATATATACAGTGAACGTGTATACATAATACATTGATAGATCACATGAACTCATGCGTCTCAAAAGACAGGGTTAGTGATTAATTCATGATAGTAAAGAAAATCCAAACATGTTAATTAATGTACATTATGTATTCAAACCTTATACAATCATATACATGTATAAGAAGTTAGAAATAAATAAATAAAGATTTTACACTGAACTCTCTCTCTCTCTCTCTCATATGAATTAATTACCTCGATTACTTCAGAATTCTACAGAATCTTTTCCATTTTTAAGATATACATTATTTTCCTCATAAATCCATATATTCTCTGCAGAATTTACATATACACTCAAGGGGGTATTATTGAATTTTAATCTGAAGGATTAAAATCTTTGCTAGGAACGTTACAAACCAGACTGTTAATTTACACTAACATAAGAGATTTTCTCGTCTACCAATCGGCGGAATTAAAATCTCGGATTTAGAGTCCTCCACTCTTAATGAGTATAGAAGAATTTCCCAAATTATGGGGATCTAGTATTATACATTCAGTAACGTAGTATCCGGACGGGGAGGGGCTCTCCCCCCCCCCTAATTTTTCCGAACATAACTAATGTTGAAAATGTTCATTCAAAGGCTGGTTCCCTCTCCCTTTTTTCTGCGGTATAGTTAAATCATGGTAATGTGGTAATCCTATAATCCAATTTCTCATGTGATCTCCATTTTTTTTTTTAATTTATTTTTATTTTTCCCCAGCCAGGAGAGCACCATATAGTCTATGGACAAATGTCATAGCTGATTTTATAAACCTAGCAAAGACAAAAGATTTTGCAATTATCTTAGAGCTACCTTACTCTCTCGGAGTCGTCTCTCGTTGATCGACCTAAACGCTGAATTCGAACCTGAGGTTTTCTTTGCCATTCCTCCCGAAGTGCCTGCTGTAGTTGGGGAAGAGATGACGGGGGAGGGGGGAGGAGACTGGGTCACGCAGGCGCACGCACTTATCTGATTGGTCCCCACAATGTTCCATTGGATTCAAGTCCGGTGATCTGGATGGCCATGGTGATAAAGTTACATTGTGATTGTCAAGAAAGTCACCTGTAACACGTGCTGTATACGGCCTGGCGTTATAATGCTGAAAAATCTCCTTTCTAGTATTTATGGCTGGAAGAATGTCTGGTTGAAAAATTTCATCTGATCGATGCCTCTCTGCTATTAAATTGCCTGGAATGTGAACTGTGTTCTTTGGTTGTATGAAATTGCGACCCACACCATAACAGTGCCGCCAACAAATTTGTCAACTTGTACCAAACACTTTCATTTCGTCCTCTGTAAACACGCACATGATCATTTCTATGTTGAAGCAAGAATCTGCTTTTATCCTGAACCAGACTCTTCGCCAGTTTCTCAGGGTCCATTTGCTAACTGTGTTGCACCATCTGACTCAAGCACGCCCATGCTGTCTTCTCAGAATACGACCAAAGTAAGGTCGTCTGGCTTGCAATCCAAACTCTCGCAGACGATTGTCTGCGCGGATACTATGCAAAACTAGGAATGCGGGATGCAGTCTCTGCTGCTGTAGCTATCCTGCTGCGAATGTGGCGATCTTGTTGCGCTAGACGACCAGTTCGCGATCATTTGTGGATCCAGTTTGTTGGTATACCTCTTCAAAGGTCGTGAAATTGTGCCGCAACTGCATATTGGCCACTGGGACTCACCGGGTTCAAGACGTCCTATAGCGATATTGAGCTTAGCAACATCTAGTCTAGGCATAACAATATGTCAACTGGAAGATAGCAAATTAACATGTTTTTTTTTTTTTAATTCTGCGATAATTTTATTGCATGAAAATAAGAAAGCACACAATAAAGGAGAAAGATGCGGGCATGCAACTCTTTTTTTTCTATTTTTAAGGGCGTTCAACGAACAGTGTTACTATTTTAAATCCGGAACGGTTACAGTTGATCGCACACAAAGTTCTGCTTTTTTAAGGTATACCTACGTCTATATCGAAGCCAATGTTTATTAAAATAATACTTCATTTTTTCAATGATATTTCAAAAATTATAACATGCGTTGCGTTTCTTTTTTTTGAGAGAGTGTTGTAAAAAGAGTTTAAACCTCCCCCTTCCCCTATGAAATAGGATTTTTTTTTTTTGGTTGGTTGGTTGGTTTGTTTGTTTGTTGTTTTTTTTTTTTTTTTTTTTGGCTTGTCAAAGTTTTCCCAGCTAAGTTAATTGTCAAATAGGCCTATATATATTTTTTTGTACATCAGATCTTTTAAAATGTGAGTATTATTATTCGGTATTTTTATAATAACGACAAAAATGAAACTCCTAAAAAACAGATACACTACCCCTCCCTCATCCCTCTTTCAGAGGAAAGAAAACAAGCACAAACAAAGCAATTCAATAAGATATTCAATGCTTAAAGGAACTATGTGCTACATTTTAATGTCTATATATGCTGTTGTACACTTCTTCTAAAACAAGTTTGGATAAACAAAATATCTAGAATATATGTTTAGAAATTTTTGTATATTCTTCTCTGAATTATACAAGGATTTTCATCAATTGTTATCTTTTCAAAACTCCTGGTAATGCATGCTGATTTTTTTGTCTACGAATACCTGATGGCACTATAATCTTAAATTAAGAATATCTTGAAAAAATATCAGTTGGAAAGGTACGTTGCGTGTGTCCTTAATTATGTTTCATTGCGAAATGAAATAAAACATGTTTTCTAAAATTGTCGCTAAATACGACAGGCTTTGAAGTAGAAAGTTATTACAGTGTATTTTGTTAATCATACATATGGTAAACAAAGTCGTGTTTCCTTTATATTAGTTCAGATAATAGTACTTTTACTGCATGCGCTGAGGAAGGGAAGTAACTCTAAAAGATCATTAATGTTTACAAAAGAAACTTGGTTCGTGGGTTATCTTTCTTAGATTAAGATGCCTGGTATGTTTTTATTCCTCCATGCACTTGGAGCATTTTTGTGTTAAGAGGAGTTTTTCCTTACTTTCATTCTTTTTTATATCATTACAGAAACCAAATTCACTTTCACACACAGAAGATGATGCTGGAGGGCGGATCCAGGAATTTTTCTCAAGGGTGTCCATATCCCCCCCCCCCCCCCCAAAAAGGGAAAAAGTCTCAGAATATTTTTGACAAGGAAAAAAAACACAAAATAAACGAATTCTGGAGGGAGACGCTTCTCACGGACAAGCCTCTTTACTTCATGTATACCAATTTAACTCGGAGTCCATGTTTCCAGGGGGTGTCCAAAATAAATTATTATAATAGTATAAATTTTAATAATTCTTAAAGTCCCAGGGGGTCCGGACCCCCTCCCCACCCTGCTGGAACAGATATTGATGCTTATGATTCTATCTCGTCAACTGTTGTTACTCGCAATTGGAAATAAGTACATCTTTCTGAATCTACTTTCAGGACATATTTGCTGAGCTTCGGAAATATGTTTTCATAGAATTAACGAGGGACCTATATACAATAAAAAAGATGAATTTTTGAATTGATCTTAAAGATCGTTTTCAACGTTTTCAAATTTATCTGTTTTTCATGCAGTTCAGGCTTTATATTGGATGAAAATGATGTAAATTACATATGATCGAAGTTTTTCATCAAATATTCAATGCCAAGTAATTTTTAATGTTTGCATTTCATCCCTCCTCTTATGCAATGATCAATACATACAATGTATTAAAAAAAAACCTTTAGTATCTATATAATGCTAAGTTTATTAATCGAACCCTTATTTTAAACTAGATTAATTAATCTCCTTAAGTACATTTGGAGTCTTTGAAATCGCTTACGTTCAGCATTTTACACATATATAAGCCGAGACGACGTCAGATTCGTCTTTGATCCCGACCTTATTCAGACATTTTCTAAAGAAAGATCCTTTTTGATAAATTTAAAATATGTCACAATAATCTGTTTATAGATCAATATTACATATGTATTCCATGAAAATATTTTTCTGAGTATAAAATGATAATAGACATTCAATGAATCATGCTTGTCTGCAAAATGTTGATATATGATCGCAATTTTGAAACAAAACAAAAATGTTGCCATTTTATGATTTAATTTTTTTCATAACTTTTTTCTTAGGTTTCGTTTCAATTAAGCATTATTTACTAATTAAAAATGATATTGGCATGCGGTCTATATGCATCCAAAAAAATATAGAACGGTCCCAGTTTAGAGTATAAAGTCTAGCAAACTAGAAATTTATTTATATATATCAATAACTCAGAATTATTTTACTTGTAAGAGTCGACCTTCAAATTGTTTGCAAAATAATACTTATACATGTATTCTGCTGTTGTTAAAGTTTTCAGTATTTACATCAGTGCTAAGGAAATTACATTTTCCACATAATTCAATTGATTTAAATTTTAATTAATGGCTAATTCATTATTACTTTTACGTAAAAATCGATTTTCAGTTTTGAAAACTGAATACTCACCATACTGGGCCATGCAGAGTTTTTATTCGACCTACATGTATGCTAATAGTGAGTATAGGAAAAGCTTTAATACATGTGGGGAGACAATGCTAGATCGTTTATCTACATCATGCTTTATAGAAGCCCCTTGTTAAACTAAATAACTACCAACAGCCAAAGACACAATGTTTCTGTTTCAAATCAAAGAGAATCATGGAGATCCCGACAGGAAATCAGTTTCGTTTGTCTGATGTGCATATTGAGGAGATGATAGGATAAATAGGGGAAGAGGCAACCACTTCCTCTTATACAACTTACATAATTATAATATATTTCAGTTTCTATAGTTAATCAAATTATATATAAATCACAGCTTTTATATTTTAAAAAAGAAACCAAAAAGTTATTTAACAAGACATCAGTCTTCTCTCGACAGATACAGCATTATAGAATATAAAAAAGGGGCTCTGCATCTTAATAAAATAGTCATGTGAACACCAATTATCACAATTCAGATTTTAAACGGCAACAACAAAAAATACTGAAGAATTTTAAACATCCGCAGAACCAGACAGCTCTTTGGCTATAGAAGAGAAAAGCCAGTACAACATGCAGATTTAATTTATTTTTTTCCACGTATTATTTCTGCATTTTGCTGACTTCCATTTGCAATGGTCTGACTTTTTCTGAGGTTCTCTTAAAAATGAAATCGAACACCCCTCTGATGTAAAAAATGTTTAATATAAAAGTTATAATAAATATCTATAATAATAAACAACAATACGGGTTATGAACGTATACACCAAAAATAAAATTTGTCCACCACGAGCATAATTTAGCACAATACAAAATCTCAGGGTAGCAGAAATTATCGCAACAGAAAAACACACTAAACCTGCCTGAAGGTGTGACTATTATAAAAGCAAGGTTCTGGTGCAGATTAAATGGGTAATTATATAAATTCCACCGCTGAAATATAACAAACTCTAATTGAGTTTATATCGAGAAATGATTTCAAAGAGCACTTCAAACGAGATGTCAAACATTAAAACATCGATTAACAATTGATTTTTTAAACACACAATGAAATGGAATGCTTTCATACACTGCTCAATACAAACAGATAAAAAATCTCCCTTAAATCAATGCATACAATCCAATAAAAATGAAAATTGCGCAGAAGTCGTGTTTATGAATTGTCAATCACGTGATTTTCAATCGAACACTTGTACTGTAATCCCTGGGACACCATGCGTTCGTCTGTTCTTCCGGTAGCGTTTAGCAAGTTTCTTCACACAAAGTAAGTGCTTTTGGAAATGATCAAGTCCAATACCGCTGCTTTCTATAAAGTCTTTGACGGACATACTCTGAGTAACACCTGCATCCCTCGATCCACGCGTGGTTGACGTAATAGCCGTTGAAATTGTCGTGGAGGATTTCCCGCGGTTTTTCCGGCGATTCCCTGTAGATTTGGATCCAATTGTTTGTGCGTCTAAGTCAGATTTAGACTTTAGTTTCGGATCAAACAATAGTTTTCTCAAATCTTGGTACTCTTGTTCTTTTTCTTCGTGTTCGAATGAGGTTCTATTTGTATCTAGAGACAAAATGGTGTATCCTGGCCTCGCCTTGATAGTCTTATTGTTGCCGTACTCTTCAATCGACTTGATAAATCCTTGTTGCGGGGAGTTACCTCGCTGGAGAGCCCGGGCCTGTTCCCGTAATGTCTTTCTTTCCTGGGGAGTAGGGATGATCTTGTCCATCATTCGCTGTTCCCGTGTGGGAGGTAATCTGAACAGCCAGGACGGGATATAGGCTCTCCTTCCTGCAACTGCAGCGGGCGAGTGGCGTTCTGCAGGGGGTGTAGAAGCCATTTCGTTACATTGGAGACCTCGATATACACTATAGCCACGGCCAGAAATAGAAAGGTCGGGACTGTATTTAATTAATCCAACAACTTAAAACGGATTAATTAATTTGTTGTAGCAGAGGAAGGTTAGCCGGCGACTATTACATGTACCCTGGCACAAGAAACCATGGCCTCTTTCCATCACAGACCGCGTTTAGAAGTTCTCGGGGTTTTTTTTAAGTTCACGGTTTAAAGTTTAATGATTCATTATTCAAGTCAGCGGAAGGTCAAATTTACACAGACAAACACAGGGTCTTTATAATACGTAACTAGTATATTTATCTTCTCGTACACTGATTCGTCAAATTAGGGATCTGTTCCTTAAAGTCCTCATGCTGAAACATAAAATTCACAATTAAACATGTACATGTAATAATGATTTAACATCTTTGAGTTACAAATAAGTATAAAGAAATTCTCATAGATATCACGGACTATAAAAATTTACTTTTTCCATCAAATTCACAAAAATATTTACCGAATAACTCCGTATCTGTGTAGACCAGTGTGTGATAATAAAAACCGTGTACCTTTCACTTTCTATAGAACTATAGCAGTTTTTTAACACAGGAGATAGATTTATTTAAACACGGAGATAGATTTATTTGTTCGTGATATGCTTAAACAAACGAGAGACTTCGATTTTTATTTTTATACCTTTTCGCAAATTCGCTTTCCGATAAAGGACTTTGTTCAATGAAAGAAAAAAACTGGCCCGTTGTTATTTACTGTTTGGTATCTGTTATTTAATAAACAATAGCGAAGAGTTTAATGCATACATATTTGTTCGGGACAGGGTATTTAATTTCATTTATAATCCCATGACCACTTCATCTACCCTCGAGAATTCTCATAATACAGTCCTTAGTGGCTTAAAAGTTTAATTTCGGATACAAGAGGTGAAAGAGATTTTCAATTACATTCGTAATATTAACCTACATAAACATTAGCGACTGAGATTGAATAAATTTGATTAACTAACAAATCAATATCGTATTGTGGACGCGCAAAATCAATATATACAGAAGATAGACCAACAGCCAGAACAGGTTGTTATGTTAGGTAGGGTGTGAACAGAAAGGTTTCGTAAATATTTTTTCTTCAACGTCCACTTATCTAAGTAAATATTGTCTAATATCACTCGACTCCCCGAACCCCCAAATAGTAAATAAATCATAATATTTTCGCGGATCGCTTACCCCCCCCCTTTTTTTTTCCCAAAATAATAAATCAAAGAAAAGTCGAATTTGATTATCTTTTTTTTTTAAGAAGAAAAAAAATTCCACGAAGTACCTTTAGTGAAGTATCAAATTTAAGCACAGTATCTGTATTATATCCGAATTAATTTTGCAAAATTTAATACAAAAATTTTGAAATTATCTTTCTTTGTTTGTAATAGTAAAAAGAAAATAGGCACGCGAATGAAGTTTTCATAAACATGATAAATTATAGGAAACTATAAAACGTCTTTGTGTTTATTTTCCAATTTTTATAAATTGATTTATTTCCCCCGTTGATCTTCAGTGACCTAGACACTGGATAAGACCAGTCACATGACTTTTATAGTCATAGGTTTATACATGTACCTCACTGAAATGGGATAAACGTAGAGACTATGATCTTTCATCCCATTCTTTTCTCAGATCGACCTGTAAACTATACAGACGGAATCTCTAGCTCTTATTAACTACGTGCGGGGGAAAACTATTCACTTGAATTTCCAGCTAGAAGCCTGATATTTCATAGTTTTTCTTTACCTCATAATTCCACAATATACGATTATATATATATAGTGTTTTATAATATATGTTCAGAGAGAGAGAGAGAGATTTCCAGTTTGCGGCTCCGTAAAATTAAAAGAAAAACACTTTTCCCTGTCTGTTTTTTTTTTCTACAGATACTGTACGTGTACATAAATTGGCGAATTCAAAATTTAGCGCCATCACTGGGTATGGAATTGTTGGCGAAATCATGAATTAGCGCTATACTTGTCCGTGCCGTATATTGTATTTATAAATGATTTCTTAGCGGTATAACTATTCATGCGTATGCGCTAAAGCCGCTAAAATATGAAGACCGCTTTTTTAAGTACACATACAGTATACGCAAGATATGTTCAGAAGGTATATTTCCTTTAACAAACGTACACTCAGTATTGTTATTATTATATATACATGTATTATTATTATTTTATTTAAACTTTTTTAAATTTCATTTTATGACTTTGAGAAAATTTATCATATCAAGGTGTATATATTGAGTTTGTACTGTTCATTTTCAACATCGGGTACCTGTCATGTTTAATCTCCAGGAAAAATTCTCCGACTTTAATAACGAAGTATTTGTGAACAAAATCACATTGGGAAAGTACATGCATTTAATGTTTTTAATTACTTTATCTTATTCTAATTCACTGTTAGAAATACGTTAAGATTTATTTCAAAATGTAGATTTCCGGTTATTCCGTTTTACATCGAAGGCAGATCACAGTGTTTTGAAGCTTCATTGGATCGGGTTCGTCGTTCCAATAAATATCATCATATAAACATGGAAAGGATAATTTTGCAGTCGGACTGGGATGAAGTTTTAAAGTATCTACAGGAGCATTTAGTTTATCATTCAGAATAAGTTTAAGTTCAGAATAAATTTGAGTCAATATGTTATCATGCTAAAAAGTTACAATTAATAATATCATAATAAATAAATACAGGAATAAAGTAAGAACAGGGACCTATATACGTTAGTATATAGGTCCCTGGTAAGAACATTGAATTTTGGCCCAGTTATTTACGTACATCTCATATGGTTTTATTCCAATTGTCATTATTTTATTTCGATGATTTCATTTCAGAGAAGATGAAGAAAAGGTATGGATCTCATACAAGTCCGGAGGTACCAAGGTTTATGTTCCTGGTCTGAATTTGAAGATTCATAATTCTGGATAAAATTGCAGAGAAAATTTAGTTTTTATTATAAATGAAATGCATTTAGATCTGATTCTGCTTTTTGCTTTGTAATATAAATATCATAAATTTTAATTTTGTTAAAATTGATTTTGAATTTTATTCTAATGGTTTAATTACTTCTCTTAACAGCCCAACCATCAGTCCATGGAAGTCTGTATAATCAAGGTATGTCCAGTGACGGTGTTCCCTACGTGACAGGAAGTGATGGTTTCTCTGTACAGGAAGTTACCAAGGTGATTTACAGAGGTTTTGTATCTTTAATCTCTAATGACATGAAATGGTGTTTTTACTTTTTTTATATATTGACTCAGAAAGAAAGCAAAATCAATCAATTGACTGTTTCACGATAACTGCGGTACTGCTCTTTTGGAGGGCAAAATGATATTTGGTGAAATATGACGTAAAAGCAATTGTTTAAAATACGTCATTTAATTATCGGTCAACAAAAACTCCGCCAAATGTTATTAATTTGCCCTGCAAAAGAGTAGTACCACAGTTATCGTGAAAGGGCTAATAGTTAAGGTCCAGTTTTGTCATTTCCTACTCAATGATTTTTGCAGTGTGAGAAAATCAACACATGTGGTAAAATGTAAACAAAACCAAAAACAGAGCTCAAGTTCATGTTTACAAACACATAATTGTTTGGTGTACGGTTGTGGAAAGTACTGTTGTCAAGGAATACTTGTCATGTAAATTCAAATCATTAAACTTATTAATAATTTATTTTTAAGATAAGTAGAGAAATTAAAAATTGTGAACAAAACGTTAACGACAATGAAAGTGTGTCTATAACTGCATGGTTTTCAAGGCTCTAGACTTTCTGTAGGTATGCAGAGCTAAACTTTTCATTCATCCTAGGAGTGCAGATTCCAATGACAATGAAATTTAATGATCTGTTTATATTTTTAGAGATCAATCACTGTATCCTACACAGATGATTCCACTAACCTATCCAGAAAATTTGTGGCACCAAATGTTTCTTTCAAAGCCATCCACAATGACAGAAAAAGTGTAAGTATTTAAAAACTTTACATGTGTCTGAGGTATATAAAATATTTTTAAAAAATACAATATCAAAATTATTTTCATGTGATAAATTAGGAAAAGTTTGTCTAGTATATATTGGTGTTAACTACAGTATTATCATGTTGTCTTTTTTAGATTCGATGGCTGATCTGCTTTATACTACTCTGTTTCACTACTGAATTTTGCAAGTTGTAAATTGAAATAAATATGTTAAAGGATTTCTACTGTTTAAAAGAAAAAGATATTGCTTCATCGGGTCAAAATAAAAATCCAGCTGTTTGGAAACAATTCAATCAGGAGGAAAATGAGTTGAGCCATTTTATTTCTGGAAAATTTCTGAAGGCTTTCTTTTCTTTTTAATTTTGACATTTAAGGATTGTTTCAAGTCTGTCTGAGAAGCTACATGCAAGACTTTTTGATTTTGAACGTTAAACTTTCCAGATTACTTTATGCAGCAATTCCCTTTCTGTACCAATCCATGTTAATTATTTCATGTTTAATATTGTTGCATTTCAATGTTTAGTGAAAATTTAATACCACTCTGTGATATTTGTGTATTTAAGATATGGTCAGTCTTGATATTTGTATATTTAATGTGGTCAGTGCTGACATCTGTATATATAAGGTGGTTAGTTTTGATATTTGTGAATTTAAGGCGGTCAGTCTTGACATTTTTGTATTTAAGGTGGTTAGTCCTTATATTTGTGTATTTAGGTGGTCAGTCTTGATTTTTGTGTATTTAAGGTTGTCAGTCCTGATATTTGTGTATTTAAGGTGTTTTAAATTGTCTTTATTTGTGATTTTAAGATGGTCAGTTTTTATTTGTGTATTTAAGGTCATCATTCTTTATTTGTGTATTTAAGGTCATCATTCTTTATTTGTGTATTTAAGGTGGTCAGTCTCGATGTTACAGAGGGAGGACTTGGTGTATCAGCTGACACAGAGGGAAAGCTGCGATTATGGCAGACAGACACAGGAGAAGTCAGGGTTGGTAATTCTTGTACTTCTTATTTTTACCTTTGGTAAGTTTTCTGTAATAAATGCATGTCCCCCCCCCCCCCCCCCAAAAAAAAAAAATTAAGGATATTTAAATTTTTTTTTTATTGATCATTATTTAAGATATTAAGGGGGACCAACCCTCTGATAAGAGAGATAACTTTCCAAGTAAAATATCCTAATATTACTCATAGTTTACTTTATCAGAGTTTAATTATTGAGACCTGTGAGCAGTTAATTCGATCAAACATAACATATAATGGAAACATAACCTTATATTTCCTTTGACTGTACTTTTTAAATTGTTTTATTATGTTAGACAGAAAAACATTTAACTGCAGTTTCAAAACCCTTTAAAATTGAATAAGTTCTATCTTTTTAACGATTTTTTTAAACATGGTTTAATGTATCAAGCACCAAAATGTAGAATTTTTATTAGTATTACATTTTTTTCCCAATGAAAAAATATTTATAAGAAAGATAACTCTTGCTAACAGATGTATTGTTTTCTTACAACCACATATAACATTGTGATATTCTGACTTAGGAAGCAGCGCTTCATTATGATTTCTAATATGAATTTAGTAGGTATGACACTAAATATTATTTTCATATACACCACATATTTCTAATTTTAGGTTGTGATAATAAATTATTACTCTTCCTAATCTCTGTGTTAAAATTTCTTCATATTACGATCTGACATAAAAATCATTTCTGAAAAAATAAGCAGTGCTTCATACCTCATACTATTTTTCATTTGATTTTGATGCTATAGCTCTTGATGAAAATCAATGTTGGGAAGTTTAAAAAATTTTCGTGAAATTGGGAGCAGAGGGTCATTAGTCCTTAAGTGTTCATGGTATTGAGTTAATATATTATTCTCCATCAAAAGTGATGGTAATGATATTGATATATATATATATATATATATATATATATATATATATATATATATATATATATATATATATATATATATATATATATATATATATATATATCTATATATTAAATATGTATTGAATGCCTGCTCTGCAATATTGTTCTGATATTTTTTCACCTCAAAATTCATTAAATCTTACCTTTTTGTATGGGTCTGGACAAGAAAACTTTTTTTGTCTCCATCTTTAATGACTGTACTTTTTATTTGAAGAGGGATTTTGTTGGTCACTATGGTGATGTTTACACCTGCCAATTTTTCCCCTCGGGTCTCGTGGTGCTCAGTGGAGGAGCAGACATGCAGTTAAAAATCTGGTCAGCGGAGACAGGAAAATGTGCTGCCACCTTTACAGGACACAGGGCAGGTACATTGTAACTCATGTCAAAGGGAGATAATTAATCAGATAATATACAGACATAATACATGCAGTCCTTCTTGATTCTAATTTTAAAAAAATAATAAAATATTAAAAAAAAAAAAGAAAAGAAAACTAGATGTGTCAGGATAGAAAAGGTCCAAAAACATTGAATAACTGAAAATTTTAAGGGCAATAACTTTTGTAAAAATGGGTCAATTTTCACAAACTCATATACGATCTGTAAGATATCATAAAAGAGGCAAACCAAAGATCATTATCCACAAGCACAGCCACCAAAAAATACGGAAAAACACTGAATAATAAGGAATTTTGAAAGTCTAAGGGCAATAACCTTCTTAACAATAGATCAGTCATTCAAGAAACTGCTACCTGATTGGTAAATCATCATACTAAAAATCAGCTCTTTATCAACAAGCACAGAGAAAAGTCCTGAAAGCAATGATTTACTGGAAACTTTCAAATTCCAAAGGTCATAACTTTCATGAAAATGGGTCAATCATCACAAAACTTAAACTTGATTTGAAGTCATTGATATCAAGAGACTTATCAAATATTGACTCATTATCAACAAGTATAGCCAAAAAAAAAGTCTGGAAAGCAGTGAATTATTAAAAAGTTTCAAGTTCTAAGGGCCGTTACTTTCATAAAAATGGGCCAATTACCACAGAACACAAACTGGATCTGCAAGTCATCAATAATATACCAAGTGTAACATGTAACATACCAAACCTCAGCTCATTATCTTAGTAATCTACATGCATGGTAAAAAAAGTTCGGAAACTAACTATGACAGAATGACGAACAGAAAGGGGTAATACTATATGCCCCGGGGCTTCATGGCGGGAACATAAAATGATGAAAAGGTACAACCAGTGTTCTGGTTTTGATGTGATAATTATTTTGGAATCGCAGGAAATTTATAATGAAAAATTCATATTACCAAAGGATGGGGTGCTGCATGTGGTCATTGATGTAGATTGGAATGTACTTAAATACTTATAAGCCCAAGTACTAATGCTAATCTTCCCAAGTATTAATACTTAAAACCTGAGTAGCAGTACTTATCAACCTGAGTACTAATACTAATAAACCTGAGTACTAATTCTTATAAACTGGAGGACAATGTACTAATACTTGTATATATTGATATACCTGAGCACTATACTCAAAAAAAAAAAAAGAAAGGCAATTACTTCTACGAGGGGTTATCAAAAAGTTTGTGGACTAGCACCATAAAATTATAACCACTTGAGGTACAGCAATGAATTTTTATACGTTTAATAAGTATCATCTTTTATATCTATAAAATAAACAATAAATCATAATTTTTATTTTTAATAAATTATTAGTGTTATTGTAAGCAATGGTATGTCCAGGGGGCACAACCTCGAACAAGTGCAACTGAGAAATACTCTTTTGATATGAGCATTTGTCATCCAAAAATCCCGTTAATTCATTCACGTTATATGAAACAATTGTTCCATATAAGTTGCAATTTTTACCTCATTCTGTAAATTCTTTGAAATTTTATTGTGAATTTTAATGGAATGTTCAAACAATTAAGGGGTTAAAATTGACGTCAAAAGGGGGGAGGGTGTCATTTTCCGACATTCTATAAACTTTTCCCCCTGGAAAAACTGGCATAGACCTAGAAAATGTTTAAATGGGCTGCAGAGGAATAGAATGCATCCATGGCACTTGTTTTTAAATGCCGAAACATATTTAGCGAGTGAAGGGATGCACAGTTAATGTCGATTTGTAGTCAGGGTGTCCAAAGCCAGTTGCATCAAAAAGTGATGTTGATCACATATGGTAGACATTGAACTCCATCAAGCAAATTATGTTGGTATAATCAAGCAAGGGTCTTTCCCTATGTTTAGATCCATTTGCAATATTAATGCATTGAAATGAGCTGTTCATGACATTGTAAAGTCATATAACAAGACGGATTAAGGTCTTTACTGAACTCCAGAGAATCTCATCAAGATAAGTGTATTGAGGCAGAAGGAGTGGGTATTGAGAAATAATGACATCGGACATCATAAAACTAAACGGCGACAGCTCCGGGTGATCATATAATGTCTTTTTTATTTAATGATCATTTGGAAAATTATCAACGTATCAAGCTGAAATTTTCAGCACTTCTTAAACTTTTGTTATTTTATGTTCCTTAGAAATTTTGTCCTCATGGACAAGATAGTATTAATTTTATCACATCAGGTCACGACCTTTTTGATAACCCCTCGTATACTGTACTTATATACCTGACTACTAGAATACTTGAGTACTCTACTTGTATTTTAAATGTATTTATGTACCCAAGTACTAATACTTACATGTATGTACCTGAGCACTAACAAATACTTGAATATTATATACCTGAGTATTAAGCTATATCTATATCACTGAGTATTATAGTTATTTACCTGAGTTCTGTTCTGATCTTTCATTATTTCTTTGTAAATAATAATGATCACAAAACATGCATTATTTCAAATACCTGAAAATTGAACTACACACATTATATGAATTTATTTTCATAGATTGCCAAATTTAGTCCATACATTTTTCGAATGAACTTTCTTTGACATTGTATTGTAATGATTGACACACTGTACCATTCTGTGAACTCTGTTCTAGCTATAAATGACACAGCCATGGTGGACCGGGGCAGAAATATTGTGTCTTGTGGTAAGGATGGGTCAGCCAAGCTGTGGGACGTGGGTCAACAGCAATGTCTGGGGTCGTACGAGGAGAACGGGGGTGAGGTCAACTGCTGCTGTCTCAGGAACGTAGAGAACTCACTGAGTCTAGAGACGGGGGACCAGCAAACTAGTAAGGATACTTACCAAGTATAGCATCTATAAAGAAGTGTACTCACTGAGTCTGGACTCAGGGACCAGCAAACAAGTAAGGATACTTATCGAGTATAGCATTTATAAATGAGTGTACTCACTGAGTCTAGAGATGGGGGACCAGTAAACAAGTAAGGATACTTACCAAGTATAGCATAAATAAATGAGTGTACTCAATGAGTCTAGAGACAGGGGACCAGTAAACAAGTAAGGATACTCACCAAGTATAGCATAAATAAATGAGTGTACTCAATGAGTCTAGAGACAGGGGACCAGTAAACAAGTAAGGATACTCACCAAGTATAGCATCTACAAATAAGTTTACTCACTGAGTCTGGAGACAGGGGACTAGCAAACTAGTAAGCATAATATTAAACCATGTTAAGCATCTATAAATGAGTATACTCACAGGTATTAAAGGCAGAGGACCAAGAAAATATTTTATACATGTTCTTATACTCAGTAAAGAGTCTTTGAATGAGTTCAATCATTTACCCAAGAAATGGAATCCAAGATTCACTAAGTTCAGTTACTACATATCCAGTACATGTGTATATGTACATACATGTATCACCAGGTATACTGATAATTAAAATTTTCAAGGTTCCTATAGTATCACACTAATAATTTGTACTTTTTACCCCCCTTACTTTTCAAATCACTCATACATGCCTGAAAAGTATCAAAAGAAATAAAATTTAGTGAAATTGAAGTAGATTTAAACATATTTGTAATGTGTCATGTTTTTAGCTGATAGAGAGGTTGGTACACAAGGGAAGCTACTCCTACTTGGCTGTGAGAATTCTACAGTACAAGGTTATGGACTGCAGACTCGTAAAAAGGTATAATTTTGTTTTTCACATATGTATTTATACTGTTTACCTGGTAATATCATCTCCAGAGTAGAAGAGTGGATAACTGACTCCTGGTTAGTGAAGATGTGGTAATACTTAGGGAATAAACAGAGCCGATTCAAAGGAAGCATACAAGTATTCATTCCCCAAGATTTTTTCTTTATAATGGAGAGTTATAGTTCTATGGCTTCTGATGATGGTGTATTATATATATCGTCAATGTGATTTTTTTTATAATAGAGGTTTATCACACCTGTTGTATGTTATAGGTATTTGAGTTTCCTGCCCACAGTCCAGTCAACTGTTGTGAGTTTCTGTCAGACATTACAGCAATCATTGGGACACAGGATGGACACATTTCAGTCTTAGATCTACGCAACATCAGGTCTGTAATGTCACATCTCAGTCTTATACACAACATCAGGTCTGTAATGTCACATCTCAGTCTTATACACAACATCAGGTCTGTAATGTCACATCTCAGTCTTATATACAACATCAGGTCTGTAATGTCACATCTCAGTCTTATACACAACATCAGGTCTGTAATGTCACATCTCAGTCTTATACAGGTCTGTAATGTCACATCTCAGTCTTATACACAACATCAGGTCTGTAATGTTACATCTCAGTCTTATACACAACATCAGGTGTGTAATGTCACATCTCAATCTTATACACAACATCAGGTCTGTAATGTCACATATCAGTCTTATACACAACATCAGGTCTGTAATGTCACATATCAGTCTTATACAGGTCTGTAATGTCACATCTCAGTCTTATACACAACATCAGGTCTGTAATGTTACATCTCAGTCTTATACACAACATCAGGTGTGTAATGTCACATCTCAATCTTATACACAACATCAGGTCTGTAATGTCACATATCAGTCTTATACACAACATCAGGTCTGTAATGTCACATATCAGTCTTATACAGGTCTGTAATGTCACATCTCAGTCTTATACTCAACATCAGGTCTGTAATGTCACATCTCAGTCTTATACACAACATCAGGTCTGTAATGTCACATCTCAGTCTTATACACAACATCAGGTCTGTAATGTCACATCTCAGTCTTATACACAACATCAGGTCTGTAATGTTACATCTCAGTCTTATACACAACATCAGGTCTGTAATGTCACATCTCAGTCTTATATACAACATCAGGTCTGTAATGTCACATCTCAGTCTTATACACAACATCAGGTGTGTAATGTCACATCTCAGTCTTATACACAACATCAGGTCTGTAATGACACTTCTCAGTCTTATATACAACATCAGGTCTGTAATGTCACATATCAGTCTTATACACAACATCAGGTCTGTAATGTTACATCTCAGTCTTATACACAACATCAGGTCTGTAATGTCACATCTCAGTCTTATACACAACATCAGGTCTGTAATGTCACATCTCAGTCTTATATACAACATCAGGTCTGTAATGTCACAT
The DNA here is from genome assembly GCF_033153115.1 of Saccostrea echinata. Taxonomy (NCBI): domain Eukaryota; kingdom Metazoa; phylum Mollusca; class Bivalvia; order Ostreida; family Ostreidae; genus Saccostrea; species Saccostrea echinata. The sequence continues at coordinate 3,363,929 of NW_026889756.1, read as the reverse complement.
CTCAGTCTTATACACAACATCAGGTCTGTAATGTCACATCTCAGTCTTATACACAACATCAGGTCTGTAATGTCACATCTCAGTCTTATACACAACATCAGGTCTGTAATGTCACATCTCAGTCTTATACACAACATCAGGTCTGTAATGTCACATCTCAGTCTTATACACAACATCAGGTCTGTAATGACACATCTCAGTCTTATATACAACATCAGGTCTGTAATGACACATCTCAGTCTTATACACAACATCAGGTCTGTTATGTCACATCTCAGTCTTATACACAACATCAGGTCTGTAATGTCACATCTCAGTCTTATACACAACATCAGGTCTGTAATGTCACATCTCAGTCTTATACACAACATCAGGTCTGTAATGACACATCTCAGTCTTATACAGGTCTGTAATGACACATCTCAGTCTTATACACAACATCAGGTCTGTAATGTTACATCTCAGTCTTATACAGGTCTGTAATGTCACATCTCAGTCTTATACAGGTCTGTAATGTCACATCTCAGTCTTATACACAACATCAGGTCTGTAATGTCACATCTCAGTCTTATACACAACATCAGGTCTGTAATGTCACATCTCAGTCTTATATACAACATCAGGTCTGTAATGACACATCTCAGTCTTATACACAACATCAGGTGTGTAATGTCACATCTCAGTCTTATACACAACATCAGGTCTGTAATGACACTTCTCAGTCTTATATACAACATCAGGTGTGTAATGTCACATCTCAGTCTTATACAGGTCTGTAATGTCACATCTCAGTCTTATACACAACATCAGGTCTGTAATGTCACATCTCAGTCTTATACACAACATCAGGTCTGTAATGTCACATCTCAGTCTTATACACAACATCAGGTGTGTAATGTGTGTAATGTCACATCTCAGTCTTATACACAACATCAGGTCTGTAATGTCACATCTCAGTCTTATACACAACATCAGGTCTGTAATGTCACATCTCAGTCTTATACACAACATCAGGTCTGTAATGTCACATCTCAGTCTTATACACAACATCAGGTCTGTAATGACACATCTCAGTCTTATACACAACATCAGGTCTGTAATGTCACATCTCAGTCTTATATACAACATCAGGTGTGTAATGTCACATCTCAGTCTTATACACAACATCAGGTCTGTAATGTCACATCTCAGTCTTATACACAACATCAGGTGTGTAATGTCACATCTCAGTCTTATACACAACATCAGGTCTGTAATGTCACATCTCAGTCTTATACAGGTCTGTAATGTCACATCTCAGTCTTATACACAACATCAGGTCTGTAATGACAATCTCAGTGTTATACACAACATCAGGTCTGTAATGTCACATCTCAGTCTTATACACAACATCAGGTCTGTAATGTCACATCTCAATCTTATACACAACATCAGGTCTGTAATGTCACATCTCAGTCTTATACACAACATCAGGTCTGTAATGACACATCTCAGTCTTATACAGGTCTGTAATGACACATCTCAGTCTTATACACAACATCAGGTCTGTAATGTTACATCTCAGTCTTATACAGGTCTGTAATGTCACATCTCAGTCTTATACACAACATCAGGTGTGTAATGTCACATCTCAGTCTTATATACAACATCAGGTCTGTAATGTTACATCTCAGTCTTATACAGGTCTGTAATGTCACATCTCAATCTTATACACAACATCAGGTCTGTAATGTCACATCTCAGTCTTATACACAACATCAGGTCTGTAATGTCACATCTCAGTCTTATACACAACATCAGGTGTGTAATGTCACATCTCAGTCTTATACACAACATCAGGTCTGTAATGTCACATCTCAGTCTTATACACAACATCAGGTCTGTAATGTCACATCTCAATCTTATACACAACATCAGGTGTGTAATGTCACATCTCAGTCTTATATACAACATCAGGTCTGTAATGTCACATCTCAGTCTTATACACAACATCAGGTCTGTAATGTCACATATCAGTCTTATACAGGTCTGTAATGTCACATCTCAGTCTTATACACAACATCAGGTCTGTAATGTCACATCTCAGTCTTATACACAACATCAGGTGTGTAATGTCACATCTCAGTCTTATACACAACATCAGGTCTGTAATGTCACATCTCAGTCTTATACACAACATCAGGTGTGTAATGTCACATCTCAGTCTTATACACAACATCAGGTGTGTAATGTCACATCTCAGTCTTATACACAACATCAGGTCTGTAATGTCACATCTCAGTCTTATACACAACATCAGGTCTGTAATGTCACATCTCAGTCTTATACACAACATCAGGTCTGTAATGTCACATCTCAGTCTTATACACAACATCAGGTCTGTAATGTCACATCTCAGTCTTATACACAACATCAGGTCTGTAATGTCACATCTCAGTCTTATACACAACATCAGGTCTGTAATGTCACATCTCAGTCTTATACACAACATCAGGTCTGTAATGTCACATCTCAGTCTTATACACAACATCAGGTCTGTAATGTCACATCTCAGTCTTATACACAACATCAGGTCTGTAATGTCACATCTCAGTCTTATACACAACATCAGGTCTGTAATGTCACATCTCAGTCTTATACACAACATCAGGTCTGTAATGTCACATCTCAGTCTTATACACAACATCAGGTCTGTAATGTCACATCTCAGTCTTATACACAATATCAGGTCTGTAATGTCACATCTCAGTCATAGATCTACACAGAATGTGTTGTCCATCATCAAAAATGTTCTTATCTGAAATTACTGGGCAGATTTTCTGAGACATTATATTAATAATATTGGGCATTTTGATCCAAAAAAGAACTGCTGTTACTTTATAAACATATAGAAAATAGGGGAAATATGCAGGTTTTTAAAGTCAGAAATGAAAGAGGATGGGCAAAATCTGGCAGGCTGAAATTAGTCAGGCAAGATCAAGCTATACCTAGCAAGTTGATAAAGATGTGTACACCATATTGGAGTTACGTCCCCTGACATATCAGATTTTTTTTTTACTTTTGCAGTTTTTTCCTAGTATTTTTAAAACTATGGAATTACATGTATACAAATGTAGTACATGTACCAAAATCAAATTGCATCATAAGGTCTATTTGTGTACCATATTTCATAAATCTTTGATTCTGAATGTTGAAGTTATCTTTCCAAATTCACAAAAAAATATTTTGTTAATATGAATGTTATTATGAATGTACATTGATTTTTATAATTATTCAGGGTTCCTCTGAAAGAATGGAAAGACAGCCGATCTGCTGTTTTGTGTTTCTGTCCCTGCAATGGAGGATTCTTTACTGGCACGGGTAAGTTACTGTAATCTAAATAAGGTGACTGATTTGATACTGTCTATACTGTATACAAGGAAATTTTTGTCCCCGTTTTATTTTCGCCCCTTTAGCCCTACTCACACACGGGTGAATTTAAAACGGAACGAATTCAAAAAACGCAGTATAATTTCTTGAAGAGAATTGTGACTGGGCGAATTTAAAGCAGGGCAAAATTGTTTGCAAGTGTGAAAGGGCGAAGAATAGCCCTGTATACAGTATACACAGTTTATAAGGTCATGTCCATGGTGCTTGACTCTTGCATTATGTGTTTGATTTCTTTGAATTATGTTTGGTATAAATTTCATATGTGACATGGATAATTTAAGAAAAGAGAGTGTTTTTTCTCTCCATTCATTTTATTTTTTACCTATGAATCACGGGATACGTGTAGATAGTTGTATAGAATAGTAAATCATCAGGTATTTAAATTCTGACATCCTGGTTTTATTTTCCAGGTGACGGTTCCTGTTTTTATACAGACTCTCAGTTTCACGCTAGAGTGGAGCTGACGGGGTCAGAGTGTGACCCCGTGTATTCAGTCAAGTGTGACGGGACTCACGTGTTCACCGCGTGTAGAGACAGTGTTATCCGTAGACACAGTTTAGATTTATGCTGTGGTCCACCTCACTAGAATCCGCCACATGAAATCCTAAATCTTTGTGACTTGAAAAAGTCTTCATTTATCATGTTTATATGTATTCATCTTGTTATGAATGTAAATATATCATGGTTTTTACATGTTTATCTACAAGTTTTATTTGATGGTTATCAAGCTGTTTAGTAGTGGTACATATATAATATTTCTTAGATCTGACGGTCGAACAGAAACTGTTTTAGGAAATGATTTGAAAATATAAATTTCCGCTAGCCCCAAGCGGAATATGCAATTTATTATTTTTTTTTTCACTTTCACTCGAAAACCAAATTGATGTTCTGCGTGTTTGTCTGGCGATTAGGCGCTGCCCTGAAGGAGAGGGTTGAGATTTGAATACAAAATGAGGGACGCTCAATTCATCTGTGTTCCACCGTGTTGTTAATGGTTAAAGGTGCACTTAACAGGGTCAGATATAGGTAAACGCTGGGGTAAATGTAGTAAATACTGAAGTGTGTGAAATCTGGTCTATTAGTTTTTATTTTATCGTTTGTTAAGTATGCTGACCTATTGTTAACCTCATTTTCTTTATTGAATAAATTACTTATGTATTATAAAACTTAATTTGAAATCTTAGGGACACAGACATTCAGTATTGCTAAGAAGTGACAAGATTTTGTAAATTATTTTCTTTAATACACTAGACATGTATCACGGATGGTTGATTGAAAAAAAAAATTATTGCAATCTATATGCGCGTAAAAGACGACTGGCCATTCAATGCATGATTCCCAAATTAAGCCGTATTGAATAACAATTAATTTTAATCCATTTTAGGAAACCCCATATATCCGTCTTGTATTTTAATATTAGGATTCGTAAACTTTGTATTACAAGGGCTTTAAAAATTCTCCCTTCAACAGATGTAAGAACAAAATATGTAAATATTTTCCCTTGAATTAAATTAAGTCCTTTGTTACGACCTCTTGAAGAATTCCGACAGAGATTTGTTGTCAGGAATTTAATGTTGCTGCAAAAGTTAAGATTACTAAGTCCTATTGGTGTAGGGAGAGGGCTAAAAGCTGCCATTTCAATTCAATTTGTAAATAAAATATTGTTTACATGTTAAATGAAATTCCAAATGTTATGTGTTTGCGCAATAATTATAACTGGTGCATGTATCAAAATTACGTAGTGTTGAGAGAAATTTTGTCCGTATAAAATTTTGCATGAAGAACATTTTTCCAAAAAATAAAGAATTAAAAAATAATTCTTAAAAAATGAACTGGTACATATCAAAATTGTGTAATGGTTTCCTGTGATTGTTTTCGGTGTGTGTATTTTTTTAAATTTATTTCTTTAATTATTATTCTTTTTTTCTTTTGGATCACATGATTCTTAAGTTGGGATGGGAGTCCAAAATCATTCTGCTACATGCACAGTATTTTTTAAATTGGATTGATGCATCTCAATAGAAAGTCAGTTTACAGTGACATTAAAGGACAGTAAACAAGGTCGTTGTTGTTTTCTTATGAATTTTATATGCTCTAAGTTAATCTTATCTTGTTTTTATAATGATGTCAAGCTGTTTTTAATGAAACTTTTACCTATAAATGTATATACTTCTCCGGCTGGCGACAAATTAAAATAATGATTAACTATAGCCTTATAATGGTTTAGTACCGAGCTTTAAACTGTTTAATGACAAGCTGTTTAATTTAATACAGCAGATAAAACTCGATAAAGTATCAGCCCTGTCGGTGAACATTTTAATTTTTTTGTATAAGGTGCGTTGAAATTTAAAAAGTTCATTGTAAATTAGAAGCGGATCCTTTGATAGTTTAACCTTTGACAACACGCCCGCGGCGATTATTTAACGACATTTTCCCACCGTGTGTAGAGTTACGTACACTGCATTTTTTTTTTGGAGATAGTTCATAATGTAGAGCTATCACCGGAATTTTCTGTTATATCGACTGCCAAGGTGAAAATCTCTGTGTGTACATTACATTTCCCGAATGTTGACATGAGCTTATGTGTACAATCTTTACCTGTGAAAAGGAAATCGAAACTTTTAAGATTTCGCCTCTGAAATTAAACATACACCAGCCGGTGTTTAATGGAGTGTGTGTGGTAGAGTTTACAAAACTGTGATCTTAGAGGGTCTCCCCCTGATACGGACCTTATACAAGCCAGACTGAGGTCGCGGGGGTATTAAGTCTAGATATCTAACATGGAGGGGTTTAACTTCAGTATTACGTAAGGTCTGTGTGAATTTTATGTAGAGATCTATATATGTACAATCTGTTTGCCTCTGTGGATCGATAGCTCTAGACTCTGACGAAGAGATCACTTCAGTCGTAGGAGTTCCTCATGCCAAGGATGTTTATGAATGTTTTTGATACTGTGTTTCAGATTTTTCTCAATTAAGAAGTGGATATGACGTGAAGAGAATTTGTCCTTGTGAGTGACGTTACGTGGACATGCCTCCCGTCAGGCTCTATGACGTCAGCGTGGGGGGTCAGCGCGTGAAGGACCTGGGGTTACAATCTGAGTATGACAGGACAGTTGAAGTGTCCAGTGCCCCCGATACATTTGCTTGTGGACACATCCTGTGTCATAAATGTATCCGAAACCACTTGGTCCCTCGGCGGGGTTCCATCTGGGAATGTCCGGTCTGTAATAAGGAGTCGGATTCGTTCAACTTAACGGAATCCACCGGCGGTGGAACAGAAGACGACGATTCACAGCATATAAAACTGATGTCCAGTTATGACCAAATGGTGGAAAAGTTCAATGGGGTTGACTATTCATTGAGGAGGCTAAAAGATGAGAAAGTGGAGGCCAAATCTGTAGGTCTGTCTTACACCACCTGTCCCTGTAGTATGTGCGGGGAGAACCACGGAACCCTCTCCGTGACGCAGGAGTACAACCAACTCCGCGTCCAACACATGCGTCCAAGCTCAATTGATCATTACTTCTACCGGCTCTCCACCGGAAGTATCGTAACGTCATTTTACAGTGTCGTAAATTCCTCTTGTGTCTGTGTCCCGTGCACTTACAAAGAAATTCACCAGCGTCCTCAAGATTTCCCCGCCATCACTAATAATAACCTCAAAGGCTCGCCGGAAAACGCCTTGGCAGAGGTGGGAAAGGTGGTCACCAGTAACAATGCCCCTATAGAATCTCTACAGGGCAAAAGTGTCATTGAGATTGACCATAATATCAGCGTGAAGGAGCGGGCAGACTTGTTTACTTTTAGCTCTACAGCCGCCATGATAAAGAGGCTGGTGCGGAGGGAGGAGCAGAATTTGGTGAGGATCGCTCAGAAGCAAGTACAAGATACGGGTAGACTATATCACATAAAGGAAAGTAACACTGTGGAATATAATGTGGGAGAGACGGTGGTATAGAGAAGATGTGGGTAGTGTGACGAAAAGACCTGACAAGGTCATAGTCACTCATATCAAATGTAAATATATACATGTTATGTGTAACTTTATTTATTACAGACAGGAGGGTATAATACTTTTCAGTGATTAAATCTGAAATTGTTTAGTAATCCTGTCTTTTTAAGATTTATGGATTAGTGACATAAAGTGAAACAACATAAAACACTGTACACCCAAGGATAAGGGGTTATATGATACTGTAATACCCTCTGAAGATACCTCAAAGCTGATTGTTTACATAGGATTATACGGATTATATGACATGGGTGTAAGAGGGATTATCTCGGATAATATTCAAAGCGAATTGTGATATTGTGTGATTTTGTGAAAATGTTATTGTTTGTGTTGTTGCCATTTAATAGAGGTGCATACTGTGCACAACGCGCTGTCCTTAGGACTTTAGTCTGGGGGTAATTGTTACGGAACAATAAGATCCTCAGTGATATGTCGTAGAAAGACACTTTTTAGGCGTTTTATTGCCTGATGATGATTATGTAACTTATTCAGAAGTTAGTCCGGCGATATTCACCTTACTGGTGCTGCGTACTTTCACTCGCACAATCCTATATTCAGACAAGTCTGCTTTTTTTATGTGAATAATATAGTATGCACATATGTATGTATACTGTGTTTTTCATGTGAATGCAGTTAGTCCTGTTTACAAGATTTTTTTTTAATGTCTCGGATTTTTAAATTGTTAATTTTATCTTCATTTTTCGTATCTTAAGCATAACACATTTACTTTAGTTAGATATGTCTCAAAACGATCTCCAGAAACGAACTCTAATCGGTATTTTTTTGTTGTGAAATTAGAGGGAATATTTTTTCATGATTTCAAGAATATTATTGTACGATGTTTTTCGTTTCAATTTATTGTTAAATATGTTGTTTGTTCAGTGGTCATACTCTCATTTTTTGTGTAATGATTTTCAGTGTTAACGTGTATTTACTTTATTTACAAAGTAGTTTTGTGTTCATGATTTTTAAATTAAATATATCATATACATGTATATATTCATGCATTTTGTAGTATTGCAGCATGGTCGATTCGATCGTGTATTAAAAGATGAAACAATACGCACTATCTAAAAGAAAATTTGAAGATCCGCGCCTTGATATTGACAGATTACATTGTGTCCTTTGTTTTACCTTGATTTTGAGCTGAATCACTCCTTGTTATTTTTATTATGCTATGACAGAACCGGATTTTTATTCAGATGTTGTATGAATGGAATAATATTACTCGTTGTTTTCACACAGAACCAATAATAAATATGTTATCATTGAATAGTGTTCATTTTTATGGTACATGTGAAATTTAGTGGCGCCTTCAAAGAATCTTAAAATATGTTGAGTAGTCAAAATTTGTGTCACATATACAGGTGGGCTGTTTGTCACGCCTGCTCCCCCACACACATCCTACACTTTTTTTCATGAATAATTAAATTTCGTGTGTTCAGTCGCATGTGATCAATTTGAAGATATTCATCATTTTTTATGTTTCTGTTATGTTTGAATTAGCTGATTCAGACAAAAAAAATCTAATGTTCATGTAGTTGTATATGAATAATATATAGTGTATCGTTAACTTTGCATTGATCGAGCATGAAATCTATCAAAACGTGTATTTTATACTATAATTCTCCTCTCTCTCTCTCTCTCTCTCTCTCTCTCTCTCTCGACTGTTGTACTATATATATTTAAATTAATCCAGGTTAACTGAGGTTAAGAACGTTGTATAACTCTCATCACGTTGAGGGAAATTAATCCACATATGTGGATGGTTAATTTACGCACAGTATGACTTGTAGTGGATTATGATATTATTAATTAGTTGTAGCGAGGTTCATCAACAATTAGCTTCCGATTAACTAATATCATACAATGTATATATGCTGCCCTTCAAAAATACGCCTGCTGAATAAATCTTGTTGTTTTCACATGTCATGTGTTTATGAAAAATTTAGACAATGAAAGGCATGCAGACATTCCAATAGTAGGTTGTAATACATTGGAAGGGGGGGGGGGGGTCCGGACTCCCGATGGAATTTTCAGATTTCTTTGTAAAAGTAACAAAAATTTGACCTTGGATCACTCCCAGGAAACACGGATTTCTCTTAAAACGATAAGAAGAGTAAACCATCTGAAGGAACTTGAATTGACTTAGGAAAGTGTTTTCTCATGTACTCATGTACTTACACTGGGAGGGGGGATACAACTTGTAGATCTGTGTATTGGTTTCATAATTTATGTAAATTCAAAGTACATATTAATTAATTGGCAGTTTTATCAAGACGGTCTGTTCAAAGAACATGCACATATACTGGCGTAATTCAAATCAAAATGTCCTATTACTGCATGAGGACGTGCAGTGAACTATTCTTACCGAATTATCAATATCGGTGTCTCGACGAACTGAAGGATCCCAAAAAACAATATGCCTAAATATCTGAAGTCGACACCTCCGACATTATCACCAATATATACGAGTTTTAATTTCGACCTCTCTGATGTCTCGAACGATGAATTTTCAATACGACCATCAGTGTTACATGTAGTTCTGGACATCGAGGTTTGACTGTACTCAAATTTGATTTTAGATAAACAAACTCTGTAAATACTGCACACAAGAGCACAGCTAGAGCTGATATGTACATAAATTTATGTCCACGTAATAGTATAATAGCTAAACGCTTGGCCAAGTCTTCAGTTCATTTCATAGAAGAATTTCCCTGGCCAGTATCTTTTAATTATCATAGGAATTAAAAATAATTCAGCTTCAGTACAGAGGAGGTGATAAATCATGGCCGTAGGAACCGGGGGGGGGGGGGGGCAGTAATCTTGCCGATATATAGATTACTATAGTAAACTTTGATACTATATGCTTGTGCCCCCTCAATAAAAACGTCTGATGACCTTTTTTTTTTTTTTTTTTTTTTTTTTTTGTTTTGTTTTTGTTTTTTTTTTTTTTTTTTGCTTGTTAAGGAATTTTTGGTAGTTGATGACCTTTTTTTTTCCATTCATTTATTTATTTATTAATTTATTTATTTTTTTTGTTTTGCTTGTCGGGAAATTTTTGATAGTGCCCCCTCAACTGAAAATGCTTCCTACGGACCTGTAAATGAATTTCTTTTTTCTGCCAAGAGGTGAAATTTGGCTTCAGTTTTGTCTGGGTCTTGTATTGATCTCTGGTTTTTATTGCCAAACATTTTTCCGAGTTATTACCGGTTAACTTATCACACTGACAAAAATTATAATCTTACACCTTTAGTTATATACAACATGTACACCTTATACATAATCACTGTGATTTATTAAGTTGGGGGTGTAAATATATTTTGTGATAAGAAAACAATATAAAGTCAAAAGCCTTTGATATACTAGGTAGGGGCTTTCAATATTAAGGGATGTATGGGGAATAAATTTAATGTTAAGTGTCTGTGAATACCCAATAAAGAATGTCGCGATCAGCATTGTGTTCCGACAAGAAAAACAGGGAGCAGAATTTGATGTTGACATCAGTAAATTAAAGGACACCATCTGTATTTCTTCTTTCCTTTCATCTTTACGTGATATATATAATGTCTAGCACATTATTGTCGTAAATTCTTCGCTCCACGTCCCACCAGTTTTAATATAAAGGAAGCTATATTTAGTTCTTAAAGCCCTTAATAAATTTCTGAAAAGTATATTTTTAGAAATAAATTGATTTTAGATAACTTTTTCCCCCCAATTTATTTAGGTGGTTGGTTGCTGGAAATCCCTATGAATTAAACTCGTTTTATAAAACCTGAAATTTAGCATCGTCGGAAACCCGGTGATGGAGAGGGGAACAAATCTAGCTGCAGATCTGTAGCTCCCTGGTAGGAAAAAATTGTGATGGACGACCAGAGTGCTACAGTGCCACCCATTGAAAACACTGTACACATTAAAGTGCGCTATTTCTCGATTTATTTCTCCGTATCAAAATATTACTAACCGTGTGTTCCTAACATTCTCTTACTACTTCTTCAACAAAACATTCCCCCCAAAACCCTTCTAGTGTTAATAGCACCCCTGGGCTCTGACCCTGAAATTGAGACAATCGAAAATTTCGCCTATTGATACTGCCATTTTGGGTGCCGGGTAAGACAAATTTGGTGCATGACTTGTACATACAGTTTTGTTGTGGAAGTGGCATAAAAAAATAATTATGTTAATAAGGATAACAGCTGCACTATTTGAACGCATTGAACATGTTAAATATACACTTTTTGAATGGGTGGTACATTATACATAGCTCTCTGGTCGTATCATAATTTATTTTTTAATTTGCAGCTAGAACGAAGCGTGATCGACCGTGGGTTTCCGACGATGGAAATTTAGATGACTGTATTCAAATTTTGTAATTTATACTTGCATCATACAGTGTATATATTTCTCAGTATATACTTGCTTTAAGTATACAAAGATGTCTCATGCGCGGATCTAGAGGGAAGGGAGTCGGCGGGTCTGCCCCCCCCTCCGGAATTTGCAGAGTTATCAAAAGTTGTACTGCAGCAAATTAAAAAGACTTTGGACACCCCCCCCCCCCCAACTAAAAAAACATGGACCTCCACCACTACCACCAGGTTTTTTTGTTTCACGTTATGGAATGGACTTTACTCTCCTTTTTCAAAAATTTCTGTGTTGGAAATTTTTTGACTGGGGTGGAACTCCTCCCCCCCCCCCCCTGGAAGAAATTCCTGGATCCGCGCCTGTCTCTTAATTAAAGGTTGTTTATTTAGAAGAAACTGAAAGAAGGTAGCATAAAATTTAATAGAAAGAATGCATATAAACGACGTGAACAAACATGTACTTGAGTCAATTTATTCAATTCACTTTATGGACAATATTATTACCATGTCGGTAAAGTCATGAACATTAATAACATAAAACAAATTAACACGATTAATACATGTATACACAAAGTGACAAATGTACATGTATATGTATAAAAATGTACAAATGTATATATAAATGCATTGCTGACTTTCTCTTCTGTTGTCACTTTTTATCAAAGGTAGCTTTAAATAACTCTTCATTTATTTTGATTCATAATTTTACTATAAAAAGCTAACTTTCCAGAGTCTGATTTGCTTATATTTTTCAGTTGTTCATGTATCTTGTTTTGGTAATGCTCTTGTAATTTGTTTTTCAAGGTTGTATGAGAAATATCCAAAGAAGTAATATTTAATTTTAGTAATGAAGACAATGAAGTTTTCTTTGCCAAGATATTCTAGATACAAGATTTCTGTCTTCGTTAAATGCAGAAATCACTAAATAATTATAATAATCATGTTTGCATTCCATTTCCTTCAGTCTCATAATATTAAAACATATATTCATAACATAAAAAGTACAAGGGAAAACGACTCATTCACATAAAACAGCAAGATTTGGTGCCTTTCTATGTACTCCTGGTGTGTCTTTAAATATTAAGTGTTTTGTTTTTTCAGAATTTTAAGGGAATTGGTCTGAAGACATTAAATCACTTTTGAAGTCAGTTATCCATACTTCATATCCATATGTGATAATTGGTATTATCATTGACTGATATAATTTCAGCTGAAAATTTAATATTTGCAGGAAAATTTGACTTAATAGCATTTATGTTTTCCTAGCATGTTTATATAAATTGTATTTCCGGCTTAACGTACTGAAAAAAGAAATACAGTGGCGCTATTTCCTTATTTTGAGCTTATTTGTTTGCGTTTATTTATTTTTTCTTCTTTCCCTTTGTAATTCATCTATGATAATATTGTACATGTAATTAAAATGAAAGGGAGGCAAATCGTTTTAGAGATTTTATTAAAGATCGGGCTCGAGATTCTGCAAACTTTTAAATTTACCGGAAGAAAACAAGGTTTCCAAGGCAAACAATAGCAATCATGTCTGGTAAAGAAGTTCAGAGACTAGAAATTTATGGATTGTTGAACGACGTCAACTTCCAGCGAGCTAGATTTTGTGCAGAGGTAGTTATCAGTAGATTATGGTTTCAAAATAAGATTTTAGTAAAACGTTTGCTAAAGTTATAACTGCCAGTGTCTCGAATTTGAATGCTAAAATATGTGTGCTTTAGCAAATTAATTAGTCACTTAGTGCAACGAATTTATTTTTTTGTTTGACTGTTTCTTCACAAATATTTTTTTCAAGGATCTTATAAAGAAAAGTCCTAAAATATTCAAAGATGCAGTCATACATGGAATGCTGGAGTTTGAGTGGGATCTTTTCATTGATGCAAAGAAAAAAGTGAGTCTCATGAGTCAGTCAGTCACTGAGATTTGTGACAATAATTTGAGTATTATAATTATTATATACGTATTTATTTTAAAATACTTAAAAATATTGTAACAAGTCCTTGTGTCTCATTTTGCAAACTTTTTATTACAATTAATATAATTAAAACATACAGTATATAATTATTATTTATAATGGCGAATCCCTATGTACATGTACATTGAGAGAAATCTATGGAATTTTTATCTGTTAAAAAGGGGTTTTACAGTAGGATATTGCACACATTGAATTAATTTTCTATAATTTTGACAATCAAAAAGTAGGAGAAATTAATGTACATGCAGGTACATTTAACATGCTTAAACATTACATAGTGCTGTCATCTCATGAATTTTCCACTTCTATATTATATGTGTATTTTAAGGAATTACGCGGTGAGACATGGACATTTGAGGAGAAGGCAATCTGCTTCAGTAATGGTGTCCTCATAGGAGGAGGAGGACCAGATGATTTTGTTATCTGGGCCGAGGACAACTTTAATTTTGAAGAGTTCCGTCCCTTACCGCTATACGAAACTCTAATGGAGGAGGCCTATCTCACACATCTCAGCTCTAAAAACGTAAAACATTATGATCTCAAAATAAACTCGCAAGATACAAGTGCTATAAGATGTCAATTGTCTGCATTTCCATCATGCATATCTGAATTATGTGTAGAAGTAGTTCTGAAATTGTAATCATAGCCATTTTCTCAAAGTATATTACAATAAAGTAAAAAGAAAATAATACAACAAATCTCATAGTTAAAAAAAATAACATGCATAATGTTACACACATCTCAGCTTTTGAGAAGTTCTTATTTCATCTCAAGTAATCTTAAATGTTAGCATTTGTTGCATCATTTTAACTTTTTGCTTTAAGTTTAATTTTTTGTGTGTTTTCAGCATGATTATGTTTACCTAGACATTTCTATCGGAGGAGAACCAGCGGGCAGGCTTGTTATTGAGGTAAATAATAGCTGTCAACACGTTGAAAAAATTAACTTGAATGTTTGTGAATCATTCTTAATCATTTTAGACAAACCTAATACAATGAATAAATCATTTTTTAAAAATGTCAAACAAAATACCAATCAGAAACTAAGTCCTACTTACATCAAGCAGTATTTGCTAATTAGCCTTTGATGGACCAGAATACTCAATCTATTGCTGTTAGATGTATATATGCAAAAGTAACAACCTCTACTGATAAACACGTAACTTTTAATTTATTTTGGATTAATTGTTTATTTGTAGTTATTCTCAGACATTGTTCCTCGGACGTGTGAGAATTTTAAGGCGCTGTGTACAGGAGAAAAAGGAAAATCTGAGTCGGATTACACACTACATTATCTCAACACATTTTTCCACAGAATTGTCAGAAAGGGGTGGATCCAAGGGGGCGGTAAGTCATATGGTCAGACTATACACTGCATTATCTTTACACAATGTTCCATAGAATTGTTAGAGAAGGAAGGATCCAAGGTGTAGGAAGTCATAGTGTTAAAATCCAAATACACACTTAACACTATCTCAACAGACTGTTCTACAGAATTGTCAAAAGGGGTGGATCCAAAGGGATGGTAAGTCATATTGACTATACATGACATTATCTCAAAACACTGTTCTACAGAATTGTTAGAAATTGGTGGATGCAAGGGGACGGTAAGTTATACTGTGAGAATCGAACTACACACTTTATTATCTCAACACAGTGTTCCAAAGAATTGTCAGAAAGGGGTGGATCCAAGGGGGTGGTAGGTCATATTGACTTCAAACTACATTATCTCATCACACTGTCCCACAGAACTGTCCAAAAGGGGTGGATTTAAGGGGGTGGTAGGTTATAATTCCAATCATACAGTTGTACCACATAAGTTACCTAACTGAAAGTCTAATTTATCCAAACAAGCTTTCCACAGAATTGTGGGAAAGGGTTGGATCCAAAGAAGAGGTAATTCATAATTCATTCATAATCACATACTGACCACTACATAGATGATGGCAATACATGTGATTTTCTATAATAATTACTCTCTTCAAGGAATTGATGTGATGTACTGTATTCTGTACACATTCTCTCCTCTTAAAAAACAATTACTCAACGTTTTAACAAACTGGATGAACATAAGAAAACAAATGTATAGATTACTTATCCTTATAAGTTCTATTTATCTGGTTTGATTTCATGTAAGTAGTGCATTGAAAACATCCAGATTCTGTAATTGTGGGTCCACATTAATTATTGACCCAAAACTAGTGTGTTTAGAAATACCAAGTTTTGCCTCTTTACAAGTCGTAACATTGTTACAATAAATATTTAAATTTCTTCAATATTAACTGATTTATATTATGAAACATAAAAAGAAAGTTTGACATCCTGAAAGTACAATTAAATTATTAGTAACTATGTCGTTGAAAAATTGTGAAGTATTTATTAGTAAATCAAATCATTAAATATGCATTTATTTTAAATCTGGTGAACTGTTTTGAGCGTTTGCTTGATTTATTTTGATGCGTGATTTTTGGACCAGGAAATTAAATGCTGATACATGTACATTTATAAGGAGCTGGTACATTTGTAATGGAAACGCACAGAAATAACTTGTTATCCATTTTCAGACATTTATCACGGAAGAGGGAACGGCGGGGAGTCTATATTTGGATACGTGTTTGAAGGTACGACTTTCCTTCTTATATATTCCTAGCAGATTTTGTTAAGTTTTGATTTAATAAAAAGTTTTTCCTGATGTTTCACTAAATGTTCTGTATCGACTACTTAAATTGATGTCATAGTTCTCCGAAACAATTATGATGTTGATAAAAATAAAATCGCTGTGTGGTACAGAGTAGATATCTCCCCAGCTGCTGTTGTTAAGTTTTTGATTTCAAAGGTCTTCCCGATTCCCAGCTCAACCTGAATTTCACCGACGCAGTACTCCAAATCAATTAGGTTATTGAATTTGGTACAAAACATAGAAATGCCAAGTTATTCGTCAAGTCTTGTAGTGTCATTCGAATTTCGGTTTTGTGTGTAAATTTTTCAGTGCTTGAATATTCTTTTTTTAGCTCACCTGAGCCAAAGGCTCAAGTGAGCTTTTCTGATCAAAATTTGTCCGTTGTCTGTCGGCGTCGGCGTCGTCGGCGTCGTTGTTGTCGTAAACTTTTCACATTTTCATCTTCTTCTCAAGAACCACTGAGCCGATTTCAACCAAACTTGCCACAAAGTATCCTTGGGTGAAGGGGATTCAGGTTTGTTCAAATGAAGGGCCATGCCCTCTTTCAAGGGGAGATAATAAAGAATTAGTGAAAAATTAATAGCATCTTTTAAAAATCTTCTTGTCAAGAACAACAGAGCCAGGGAAGATGAAACTCATGTGGAAGCATTCTCAGGTAGTGTAGATTCAAGTTTGTTCAAATCATGACCCCCGGGGGTAGGGTGGGGCCACAATGGAGGATCAAAGTTTTACATAGAAATATATAGGAAAAACCTTTAAAAATCTTCTTCTCAAGAACAGCAAAGCCATGATGAGTCATATTTATATAGAAGCATGCTCAGGTAGTAAAAATTCAAATTTGTTCAAATCATGACCCCCGGGGGTAGGGCGGGGCCACAATGGAGGATCAAAGTTTTACATAGAAATATATAGGAAAAATCTTTAAAAATCTTCTTCTCAAGAACAGCAAAGCCCTAATTGGTCATATTTATATGAAAGCATCCTCAGGTAGTGTAGATTCAAGTTTGTTCAAATCATGACACCCGGGGGTAGGGCGGGGCCACAATTGAGGATCAAAGTTTTACATAGAAATAAATAGGAAAAACCTTTAAAAATCTTCTTCTCAAGAACAGCAAAGCCATGATGAGTCATATTTATATGGAAGCATCCTCAAGTAGTGAAGATTCAAGTTTGTTCAAATCATGACCCCCGAGGGTAGGGCAGGGCCACAATGGAGGATCAAAGTTTTACATAGAAATGTATAGGAAAAATCTTTAAAAAATCTTCTTCTCAAGAACAGCAAAGCCCTGATTAGTCATATTTATATGGAAGCATCCTCAGGTAGTAAAAATTCAAATTTGTTCAAATCATGACCCCCGAGGGTAGGGCGGGGCCACAATGGAGGATCAAAGTTTTACATAGAAATATATAGGAAAAATCTTTAAAAAATCTTCTTCTCAGGAACAGCAAAGCCTTGATTGGTCATATTTATGTGGAAGCATCCTCAGGTTGTAAAAATTCAAATTTTTTCAAATCATGACCCCTTGGTGTAGGGCGGGGCCACAATGGAGGATCAAAGTTTTACATAGAAATATATAGGAAAAATTTTAAAAATCTTCTTCTCAGGAACAGCAAAGCCCTGATTGATCATATTTATTTGGAAGTATCCTCAGGTTGTGTAAATTCAAGATTGTTCAAATCATGACCCCCTGGGGTAGGGCGGGGCCACAATGGAGGATCAAAGTCTTAAATAGAAATATATAGGTAAATATCTTCTGATGAAGAACTGTAAAGCCATGATTAGTCATTTTGATATGGAAGCATCCTCAGGTAGTGTAAATTCAAGTTTGTTAAAATGATGACCCCCCGGGGATAGGGATGGGCCACAATGGGGGGTCGAAAATTTTACATAGGAACATATAGGAAAATATCCTCTTCTCAAGAACTGAAAATCATGTTTAGTCATTTTGATATGGAAGCATCCTCAGATAGTGTAAATTCAAATTCGTTCAAATGATGACCCCTGGGGTAGGGTGGGGCCCAATGGGGGATTGAAAGTTTTACATAAGAACATGCAGAAAAAATATTTCTTCTCAAGAACAGAAAAGCTATGTTTAGTCATATTGAAATGGAAGCATCCTCAGGTAGTGTAGATTCAAATTTTCAAATATTGACCTCTGGGATAGGGAGGAGCCACAATGGGGGATCAAATTTTTACAAAGGATTATATGGGAAAAATTTTTCAAAATTTACTCAAGTACAACAAAGCCATTTGTTATATTGACATGGAAGCATCATCAGGTATCCCCCCCTCCCCCCCGGTAACCCTTTCAATACTGAACTGATTTGTGCTTTTGTGCTTTTGCCTAGCCAATGTGCTCAGGTGAGCGATGTGGCCCATGGGCCTCTTGTTTTAAATTGTGCTGAATTTTTACAGAATCTAAAAATATTTTAGAGCTAAAATTTGTTGAGAAATGACTAATGACGCATTACAAACAAAAAGAAGTCGAATACTTTGACTTTTCAAAGGTTGGAGATGATCTAAAAATACATGTACACAGATTTTGTAAAAGCATTGTCTTGAATAAGATAATTTAATTTTATAAGTATTACATGTATACTGCTCAATTAATCTTTAAATTTAAAAAGAACTGCGCAAATCAACACAATTTCATAAAATCCTAATTTGCTTAATTTTTTTTAAAATTCTGGATTGATATTTTTTATTTAAAAAATATCTCTGCTATGAAAAAGAATTTCCTGTTTATTTAAAATATAAGAAATTTATAAGCACCTTACAATAATTAGACTTTTTCCCTTGTACCGTTGTCAAGTTTGTAAACATTGTAAAACTAAGCCTTTTTTCCAGATGAGAACTTCGCAGTGCCCCACTCTAGGCGTGGTATGGTAGGGATGGCCAACAAAGGGCGCCACACGAACGGCTCTCAATTCTACATCACATTAGAACCCACTCAATGGATGGATACTAAATATGTAGCTTTTGGGTAAGTCAAGAACTCAAATCAAGATAGTAAACTTCTTTGCTTCACAACCTATTGCTTCAGTAAAAAAAAAATCACATACTCTTAAAAATTGCAATGCATATATGAATGTATAATTATTATAAGAAAATAAAAGAAATTGACTTTGATGTGATCAGATGAGTAAGAAGCACCTGTGTCTTAATTTTGTTTATTAATGTAGAAGCACCAAACTCTGTACGTAATCATAAATCCTAAATATAGAAGCGACTGTGACGTAATTTTGTACAAAACTTTTGAGGCACATGTGACGTACGTATTTGCGTACATTAACTTTTGAGGCACGTGTGACGTATTTTTAACATTTCTGAGGGTCGCCTGCTTGGCGCAGTGGTAGAGCGTCTGCTCTCGAGTCGCGGAGTAAGGAGTTGATCCTTACGTAGCGGGTTCGAATCCCACTGTGGGACGTGGAGACCGGTCCTTCGGATGAGACCGTATAAACCGAGATCCCGTGTCGCAGTAGGTGCTGGCACGAAAAAGATCCCTCACTGCTCAATGGCTAAGTGCCGAGTATAGGTCAAAATTTGCAGCTCTCCACCGGCAAGTGGTGGCGTCTCCATATGAGTGAAAAATTCTCGAGAGGGACTTTAAATAACAAACAAACAAACAAAACATTTTTGAGGCACATATGACGTATTTTCGAACATTTTTGAGGCACATGTAACGTATTTTCCTTTATCAATTTTGAAGGCAAGTAATTGAAGGCACACAGACTCTTAAGAAAATGGAAGAACAGGAGACGATGAATGAGCGGCCAAGGAAAGACATCAAGATCACAGACTGCGGTGTCCTCAAGTTCCAGTTCTGAGGAGGGACATCTGAGGAGGAATCTCCTCAATAAGAATTAACAGGGGGTGCCACTGTTGTTAATATCTGACATTAATGCATTAAGACATTTCGGGGCAAAAACCCCGGGTCTCTATTCTTCTGTGATACCGTTTTCGTTAAATGCATCATCTTTGTATTATATCATTATACAATTTTTTTCAAGATTAAATCATGATAAAGAAAATTTTGTTAATCGTGTTGAATAGCATAGTGAATAGTTATGGAGTTTTGTTCATGGATAATCTTTCTTACTTTACACATTAACATGTATACTCCATCATGGCCGACGGAACCGGGGGGGGGGGGGGCAATAATTTTGCCGATATATAGATGACTGTAGAAAATTTAGCTACTTCTAGCTTGTGCCCCCTCAATAAAAACGTCTGATGACCTTTTTTTGCTTGTCAAGGAATTTTTGGTAGTTGATAGTGCCCCCAACTGAAAATGTATGGCTGTGCCCCCTCCCCCCCCCAAACTAAAATTGCTTCCTACGGGCCTGTCCATAGACAGCAGCTGTTATAAATATATTTTTCTCTCCTAATATTTTTTATAAAATATTTCCCTTGTATTACACTATTTGAACAATGTGTATCTGGGGGTCCGTGTTTTATGTTCTGTTCACAAATTTGTATTGTTTGTAGATTTTTTTCTTCACCTTTTTCATTTGTTAAGTAATATATATATATATATATATATATATATATATATATATATATATATATATATATATATATATATATATATATATATATATATATATATATACAAACAGACTTTGGAGAAATGAAGCAAAGACACACTTATATAGAGAATATATAGTATGAAGAAATTATTTCTGCCCTCTATGGTGTGTGAATGCTTTTCGAATAATTTTAACGAGAGATTGTGACAAATTGTGAAGAATTAACATTAAGTATACATCAGTTTTATCTGAAATACGAAAGAAAATTGTGTTATAATTGAGATTTAATTTTTCTCGTTCTAATTTGTTCAAACATAGGCCTTTTTCTCGGCTTGTTGGTCCATCTTCTTTCTTTAGATTATATCTGAGGGACTGAATATTGCTAGTTCGCCACAAAACTTAACAAAACATCGAATAAACATGAAAATTTATTCAAACATGTATAAAATTAAAAAAAAAATATATAGTATGTATGTTAAAATTAATTTAATAGCAAAACAAAACAGAAACAATATACACTTGCAACGGTTACCTCTATTTAAGAAAGGCAGAAATGATGAAGTACATTGTAAATGATTTGATTAAATGAATGGAGGGCCACGCATGCAAAGTTCTGTAAGTAAATGTGAGTTAAGACCTAAAGAGTAAAACTTGTATTCCAATTTTATTTGTTAATGGAGATAGGATAGGATGCATACGATACAAAATATGTTCAAAGCAAAAGGGGGAAAGTAAAGTATCAATTTAAAAATGAAAACCGATGCATGCGTACATGTACATGCGGCTTTGTTTGTTTCATATTTAACATAATAATTGAGCATTACAATATCCTGCATCAACACTATATTAGTATATGAATTATAAAAAGGCTTCTTTTTAAGAGTACATGGCCAAGTATTTTCAAACATGCCAGAAGCTCAATTAAGAAGATGCTCTCTCTCTCTCTCTCTCTCTCTCTCTCTCTCTCATATTTATGAACATGCTACAAGCTAATACAATCATGTATCATTCGGACATAGTTTTGTATTGGATATCGCTACCCAGCTCATTACTTCGTTTCCTTCTTCTGCTATAACAATATATTCCGCCTACTGCGATAATAACTATTGCAATGCCAAGGGCTATGCCCCCGACAAAGGACCCCGCGCTGAATTTACTCTTACTCGGTGAGGGAGTTGGTTTCTGAGTGGGATGTGATGTCATAGTTGATTCCGACGTCACAGGAATTGACATGGTTGTCATATTCGACAAGGGCGTCGTCATATTGGCTGGTTCAGCGGTTGTCATGTTCGAGGGTTCCGTTGTGGTGTTGTGTGGCGGTTCTGTTGTGGTGTTGTGTGGCGGTTCTGTTGTGGTGTTGTGTGGCGGTTCAGTTGTCGTGTTGTGTGGCGGTTCTGTTGTCATATTGTGAGCTGGTTCAGTTGTCATATTATGTGGCAGTTGTGTTGTCACGTTGAGGGTTGTTGGTTCACTTGTCATATTGTGCGTTGTTGGTTCAGTTGTCATACGGGTTGTGGGTTCAGTTGTCATGTTGTGGGTTGTTGGTTCAGTAGTCACATTTTGAGGGGTTGTTTGTGTTGTTGTGTTGTGATTTTTAGTTGTTAAGTTGTGAGTCGTCGGCTGTGTTGTTACATTAAAAGAGCCTGTTGTTGACATCGTGGTTAGATTTTTAGCCTCTAAAACAGAAGATTTTTAAAATAAATGTTATAAATCATTTCTTTATCTTGACATTAACTGACATAGGTAATTTTCTGATATACTCAAATTTCTTCAGAATACAAGGGTAAATATGGCGTAAGACGGTCGTTCAGTAAATTTTTGCCCTTGGATAGTTTCCGTAATTCAAGTCCCTTGAATACTTCTTGCTATTTGCGGTTGAATGAACCTCTATTTAATTGGGTCTCAATGAGTCAAAGACAGACAAGAGCTCTCACAACTAAAATAGAATAGAAGATTGAAAGATGTACACGTACAGATTGTGGTTTCAAAAGTGGACAACCAAAAACAAGCAGGAAACAAGGTATTTTCAGTCACGTTTTTACTTGGGAATTGATAGAAATACTATTTTTTGAGGAAATTGAACAAACCTCAGAGGTGTTTACTCGTACGGAAATTCCATATTTATCCCGGATTTATGTTTGAAAATACAGAGTGGTCTCTGAAAATTACGCTTCTGGGGGTATACTCCGAATTTTAACTCTTTGTAAGTCATATATATATTTTAGCAATTAATAATAGGGATTCACTAAAAAAAAAACGTTAATTACACTGATAAATATTTGGATTGCATTTATGCATGATGCATGCTGACAAAACGGATATTGTATAGGGCAGGGTGAACAGCTCTGAAATCTGTAGTGACCGCGACTCATTAGTTTCAAAAAGGCTTTTTATAGATTTTTTGAAAGAATTTGAAATTGTCTGATTACAGACACGCTGGAAGAGGACCAGTTTTAGCTGTTGACTAATTATTTTGCTCAGCCCATGGCCGTAGGAACGGGGGTGGGGGGTGGGTGTGCCCCCAATAATTTTGCTGATATATAGAATACTATAGAAAACATAGCTACTATATACTTGTTTCCCCTCAATAATAACGTCTGATGACCTTTTTTTGCTTGTCAAGGAATTTTTGGTATAGTTGATAGTGTTCCCCCCCCCCCAACTGAAAATGTATGGTTGTGCCCCCTTAAAGTGTAATTGCTTCCCACGGGCCTGCAGCCTTATGTTATATAGGTCTTCCTTCACTCAGCATTGTGTAATATAGGACTAGATATTTGCCTTTTAAGACAAGGTATTTTGCTCAGCATTGATATTAGGTATCAGTTAAATTTACTGCATGTACATTAAAGTTAATGTTATCTTGTAAAAGTATACACTCCGCATCTTAAATACCTTAGAAAGAAACCAGGTAATAATGTCGTATAATGGTACTTGCTCCTGGGCTTAAAAAATAAATTTTGTACAAGGAAGCAAGGAAGGTGATTATTTTCTACAAGGAGTAGTTCTAACCGATCAGAACACCGATGTGTCACTATACCGCGGAATATCATATCCTTGATTATGAAGTGTGGCTATGCTATTTGATATATATATATATATATATATATATATATATATATATATATATATATATATATATATATATATATATATATATATATATATATATATATATTTTAAAATTAAATTTAGTTACATCTTTTTTGTTTTGAAATACCGGTATATATGCTTTGTAAAATTAATATGGTTTTGAAAACTTCCTTCTTCAAATCTGGTATTTATTAACAGCTTTTAAATAATGAAAAAAAAAATGAAATTATTTACCTTCTAATGTCGAGGCATAAACACCACAAGACAGAAACAGAGCAAGGACCAGTGTCCTCATTCCTACCGCCATCTCCGCTGTGAGTGTGAAGCTCTTCAGTCATTGACTATATCACATGATATCCCTGCGTCAAAGGTCAAGGAAGTGATAGTTCGTTGTACAGATATAGCTCTCGAGTAGGGATACATATACCAGATAGCAATGAGCACACACTTTGAAAAAGGAAGTAGATGTTCATTATATAGTTGCTTAAGTTTCACTGGTGCATGGAAAGACTCGCTCAAAATGTAGTTTTCTACAGTGTTTTTAAATGTTTATTAACATTCATATGATATGACATTAAAATAAATCATAGTTACAACAAATTTCCAAATCCGCAAAAGGTGCGCTAGAAGGATGATATATATTAATTGATTTCAAGCGGTTGAGAAATGATTATTAAATTTCGAACACATTATTGGGACACTCGATATGCGGCCATAAAATTTCATTGTGCATTAAGGTGTATATTTATTCATAACCTAAAATGTTGTTTCCTTTTTTTCTGTTTTAGATTTCCGTATGCTCATAGGTCGATTTCTTACAATGCGGAAACAGTTCTAGGAAGTGATTTTATATAATGATGAAAAATTTAATGTTAAACTGTGCTGATAGAGTGATGTATTCCGTAAGGAAATTAATCTCGTTATGAAGGACGACAATTTAAAGTCTCTAACCATATTTATTTTATCTAAAAAGTCGAAAACATTACATGCATTTTCAAATTTATTACAACTAATATTTTTTATCCTTATTTTAAATATAGAGATCTTATTACCTGCAGACGTATTCTCGTCAGTTGTTAAAGCAATTTTCGAATTTTTTTAAACTCCCTGGTTTTTTTTCCCTGAGATTCCAAAGTATTATAAGACATGGGATAGTTTACACCTATCCACTGGTAGTGAGAGGTATATGATACTTGATTTTAGTTGGGAATTGAATATTTCAAACATCGAAAAATAAGTAATGATTCTTCCCTAAATTACATTGAACTGCATGATGTAAATTTTTGAATAAAATGTTTTCTCTTTTGGTTTTGTTTGTCTTTGTTTCTTTTGTTTTGTTTTGTGTGTTCGTTTTTTGTTGTTTTGTTTTGTTTTTGTTTTTGTTTTTTTTTTTTTGGTTTGGTTTTTTGATAGCATTCGATTAATCTAGAGGACATATTTATAAATCTCATTGATCTTGATGAGCTCGTTTCCGAGTGATCGTCCATTTTGTGATAAAATCCTGGGACAAGCTTTACAATACATGATTAAGGTATAAGAGTACATGATTAACAATTTTCAAATATTGGAAACATGTTTATAAAAGCCGTTTTGTGTAACTAATGAAGAATAAAGAAAGAACGAGACGCTATGTAAGTATAAAATTTCATTTTGCAAGACTCGTTGAGAATTTCAAAAATTATAAGAATATAAGGTAAGATTTCCGAGGAAGAGCAAGTAAAAACATCAAATTTAGCACATCTATGATATAATAAAGAATTAAATAAGATGAGTAAATTATGGAAATACAGTGAAATACGGGTATATACACCTTGACCATTTAAAGTCAGCATTCTGTAAATTCTATGGTCGCTATAATGACCTTGTTAACAAATGTAACTTATCATTGTGTCGTATTCTGTGTTAATAATAAAATTTTTAGGCCTTTGTTCTTGATACTAAAGAACAAGATACGGTTTCAATACAGATCTGGCTTAGTATTTTTCTTAAATATGAAAGTGATGTAAGAAATTAAAAATCATGCATTGAAATTCCATGCAGAAAGAACATACATGTACAAATTGTTTTTCTCATATGACCTCCTAAATGCTAATTGTTACGTCAAGGACTTGTACATTTTTAACCGTATTTTCTGGAAAAGGTTGCAGAAGACATCAATTTTCAGTGGGATTTTCTTTCAGATAATACAGAGCACATGCATCGCCCACAAAGATTTTAAGAAGTGTGATTTTTCAAAGGAATTTACACAACATATCCAAAAATGAAAGAGGGCGACGGCTGTGGAAACTGTTTTCTTAAGTAAAATAACCCCAGGAATGAGTCATTTTGAGGCTTTTTTGTTCAAAACCTGCAAATGTACCAACTTAATGACGTCATATTTCCAGAATGGGCCTCCTTCATGCTATATTCTTTCACGATTTATCACGTTCATATACTCAACTCATAATTAAGCCAATTTCATGACTTTTTTTAAAAAACATTATAAATCTTAGGGCACACATTTGTTTGACTACGGAATATTCCGTCTACCTGATCAATATATAGGGCTCATGGTGGATGTTTTCTCCTCCTAGACACCTGATCCCATTTCTGGAATTATCAGGAATCCACATTTTATGCCTTGTTCGCGGATTTGTTTTGTTTGTTTGTTTGTTTGTTGAGATCGATCACTATTTTTATCTTCATTTTTTTCATTACAACGCAAACATCATTAAAATGGGGAATCAATTATTGTATTTGTTTTTCTAAGCTTAAGAATTTAAGGGTGCTTGAAAGGAAATTTAGTGCGAAACAACCACCGAAGTCTGAGATTTTTCTTTGAAGCATAATAATGCATAATTAGTAATTTCGCATGTATATTTCGAGAGAGGGAGCTGATACTTTAAAACAGCAACTTTGATTATACAACTTTGATTATAATAATTAATGTAGAATGAAAACCTTCCAAACCGCGTCGACAAAAAATTGCACGCTTCAATAGATTTCGAAGCCATCTTCATTTTACGCAAAACTTCACGTTTTTCTCAGTATCAATTAAAAAAAAATATAGACACTGATCAACACACAACAGATGACCTTTACATTAAACAGACTTTAGACATGGAACAACACACAAAGAT
Source organism: Saccostrea echinata (assembly GCF_033153115.1). Taxonomy (NCBI): domain Eukaryota; kingdom Metazoa; phylum Mollusca; class Bivalvia; order Ostreida; family Ostreidae; genus Saccostrea; species Saccostrea echinata. The sequence continues at coordinate 3,336,729 of NW_026889756.1, read as the reverse complement.
AAACTTAACAGTAAACAGATTAAACACATGGATCAACACACAACAGATGACCTTAACATTGAACAGATTTTAGACACGGATCAACACACAACAGGTGACCTTAACATTAAACAGATTTTAGACACGGATCAACACACAACAGATGACCTTAAAAGTAAACCAGATTATAGAAGATACGGATCAACACACAACAGGTGACCTTGACAGTAAACAGATTTTATACACGAATCAACACACAAAGATAAACTTAACAGTAAACAGATTAAACACATGGATCAACACACAACAGATGACCTTAACATTGAACAGATTTTAGACACGGATCAACACACAACAGGTGACCTTGACAGTAAACAGATTTTAGACACGAATCAACACACAAAGATAAACTTAACAGTAAACAGATTAAACACATGGATCAACACACAACAGATGACCTTAACATTGAACAGATTTTAGACACGGATCAACACACAACAGGTGACCTTGACAGTAAACAGATTTTAGACACGGATCAACACACAAAGATAAACTTAACAGTAAACAGATTAAACACATGGATCAACACACAACAGATGACCTTAACATTGAACAGATTTTAGACACGGATCAACACACAACAGGTGACCTTGACAGTAAACAGATTTTAGACACGGATCAACACACAAAGATAAACTTAACAGTAAACAGATTAAACACATGGATCAACACACAACAGATGACCTTAACATTGAACAGATTTTAGACACGGATCAACACACAACAGGTGACCTTGACAGTAAACAGATTTTAGACACGGATCAGCACACAAAGATAAACTTAACAGTAAACAGATTAAACACATGGATCAACACACAACAGATGACCTTAACATTGAACAGATTTTAGACACGGATCAACACACAACAGGTGACCTTGACAGTAAACAGATTTTAGACACGGATCAACACACAAAGATAAACTTAACAGTAAACAGATTAAACACATGGATCAACACACAACAGATGACCTTAACATTGAACAGATTTTAGACACGGATCAACACACAACAGGTGACCTTGACAGTAAACAGATTTTAGACACGGATCAGCACACAAAGATAAACTTAACAGTAAACAGATTAAACACATGGATCAACACACAACAGATGACCTTAACATTGAACAGATTTTAGACACGGATCAACACACAAAGATAAGCTTAACAGTAAACAGATTAAACACATGGATCAACACACAACAGATGACCTTAACATTGAACAGATTTTAGACACGGATCAACACACAACAGTTTATTTTAGACACGGATCAACACACAAAGATAAACTTAACAGTAAACAGATTAAACACATGGATCAACACACAACAGATGACCTTAACATTGAACAGATTTTAGACACGGATCAACACACAAAGATAAGCTTAACAGTAAACAGATTAAACACATGGATCAACACACAATAGTTGACCTTAACATTGAACAGATTTTAGACACGGATCAACACACAACAGTTGATTTTAGACACGGATCAACACACAAAGATAAACTTAACAGTAAACAGATTAAACACATGGATCAACACACAACAGATGACCTTAACTGTCAAAAGATCTGTCACAGACATAGTTTATCACATAAATTAAAGATATAACCTTAATTTAATGGAAGACTTCATGAGCTTTCAGTTGTGAAGAAGTGAAATAAAATTATACTTTGAAATATATTTTATTGCTATTTAAATTGCATATAGCCATATACACTACAAGTACATGTACATTCAATACTGTTTATATATTCATTAATATTCATGAAAATAATTAAATAAACAAGGTTTAAACAGACATAGGACATTATGCAGAAAGATTTATTATACCTCTACTCTTATTACTCTATATGAAATTAATAACATAAAACTGTCTATTTCCACGAGAAGAGACTATTTCCCTCATCTGAGGACTACTCCCTGGAAAATCAGAGCTACTCCCTGGGACTACTCCCTCATGAATATTTATTAATAATTTTAACCAATCGAAGTGTTCAGTGGGCGGAGCGTTTAAGAAATCTCGAGTCTGTGACGTCATGTTATTAGCAATGTAACTATGACGTCAAAACATTTCGACATGCGATGTCAAAATCATACTTGGATTCAAGCGAAATGAAGGCAACGATAATTCTTCGAAATGTCAGTGAAAATACTTTTAAAAAATAATTTAATTGTTTTAGTACACGATGCATTACTTATAACAATGTGTTAAACCGCATGTATTTGTGATTTTGCCTCTACATTGTTAAATGTCGGAATGTCTGGTGAAAAAATTAAATCGTCTATGATTGTTTCGGTATAATAAAACAGTTATGGAATGGGAACTCGGGAAACAGCAAATTTATGGTTCCCCGAGGGAGGAAACTATTTCCTCCCTCGGGGAACCATAAATTTGCTATTTCCCTCGTACCCATTCCATAATTGTATAATACAATTTGTATATACAGTATTCAAGAGGTAACTCAGACACAAAACAAATGGCACAGGAACTGAGTATTCACTGTTAATCAGTAAATCAGCATAAAACAATCAAACCTCATCTCTTAAATGGTGACCTACATGCAAATCAAAGAGCTTGACATATGAGGCTATAAAGTATATACACTGTAGCACCTAGAATTTAAGATCTAAGTTCGTTTGGGTGGAAAAAAAATTAAGTTTTGCCGGAAATGAAAGGAATATTAATGTAAGACGATTATCTCAATGTTCCATTACTCTGTACTGCACACTCTTATTCGAGAATGGCGACCGATTGCTATAATAATAAACGAGCCCAATGCACGCTAATGTTACTAAAAGACCTAGAGCAACACCACCAAGGAAGGCCCATGGATCGAATTCCTTCTTTTTTGTAGAAGATGAGCGACGGGTGGTTGTTGGAATTGTATGTAATGTTGACGTCATTGTGAATTGTGATGTCATAGTGGATGGTAAAGTTGTTGTTACAGACGAGACTTCACTTGAAGCATTTGTTGACTGTGTTGTCATGTCGGTAAAAATTGTCATATTAGAATTGATTGTTCCTGAGAATGATGCCACTGTTGTCGAGTATTGTTCTGTTGTTGTGTTGTTTTGCGTTGGTGTTGACAAATTTGGTTCGATTGTCGGTTGTAGTGTAGTTGTCAAATCTGTTTTTGTTGTTCCTTCTTTTGATTCGGCTGCAACCGGAATAGAAAATTGAGCTATTGAGAACGTGCAGTTTATAACTTTTCTAGCAAGATATCTTTAATTGGAAAAGAACTCGCATTGTTTCAGAGACGTGATTTTCATTGTCACCATAGTGAAAATCTTTCATTAAAATCATTGTTATGTTCACGTTACATGAAGTACCCTTTATAAGTCTATGCAAATACTTTTTAAATATAAGGCAACAGAACACGTACACTTCGTAGTTTACGTGTTGTTTTCATAGGCTATTTTTTTTATTTATACAAAATGGGCATAGAAAAAAATCAAGTTCTAATTAAGTATATAGCCCACTAAATAACATGTTCTGAAACATTAAAAAAAACCATATACTACATTGTATTTTCAGCAAGGTATTTTAATTACATGTGAACCTGTGCTTAGTGCTTAAAATTTTTAAAAAAATTTGAACAGAACAATATATGCTGAATGCATACGCATTAGGAATATGTTTATGAGGATAATTATAAATGATATTTTCTATGAGTTCTAGTATCGACCCACATCTATATTTGTCTGGTTTGCTAATAAAGATAAAATTGAACAAATTAAATAAAGACAATCTAGATCAATCTTACGAAATGAAGGAAGTTGAAAGCAAATCAACTTTGAAAGTATACAAAACCCTACATTCATGAGAAATTTGAAAAAAAAAGTTCTTACCCAACTTTGCAAGTCCACACAAATCGAAAAGAATTAGCCCACAGTAAAAACTGACTACAAAATTTGCCTTCATATTTACAATTTCAGAAATACAGCGATCTTCATTCATGCACAGCTGTAATCAGCCTCTACTACCGCGTACGTGTAATATATAGGTCAAGGGTCATAAAAACCGGGTACCTTGTACAGCATAGTAATTTTTATCACCACAGACGATAGACACAAGATAACAACCACACGGCAATGAGTTCATCGACGAACACGTCCACATAACTCTGACATAATTCTATATACATGTTGTAAGTTGTATCTACGTGGGGTATCATGAATTAATAGAGACTTAATAATTTTAATAGAGATTTTTATTATTTTAAGGTGAAACCATACTCCCCCCCCCCCCCCAAAAAAAAAAAACTAATAAATTTTCCCAATTGGTTTTAAGATTTCAGTGTTATATTCTCCTAAAAATGATTGAAAAGGATTGCATTTTAAAAATAAGTGAAAAAAAAATGGTTATGTGTTTTAGAATTTTACAGAGGTTGCAGTCTGTGTAAAAGTGCGAAAGTCTTAAGCAAGACTTGATTATTTTGAAGGAGATTTTTTTTTTTTACTTCTATATTTATAAATGACATTCTTAAAAAATATGAATCTTAGTGCAAAAAAAAGTCAAATTTTCATATATAGATGTAAAAACACAGTCATATAACTTTTAAAGCAATATGAGCTGCAACTTTAATGTCAGAAATTTTTGTTGCAAAATTGTAATTAACTATTTCAATGACAGAAACAAGAACGTTTATAAACTTCTGTTGTTCATATTTGCGATGGATGAAGTATTTATAAGCTTTGATTGAAGCAAAATTACATTATTGTCGTCCTGTACAATATTGATTTCTTATATAATACTATATATTTGATTGTACAGAATCCTATATTCTGAAACAATTTGATACTTTATTTCTGCTAATTGATAAAAAAATGTTTAAATTGCATACAAATTTATCATAATTACACATTATAACAGCAAAATAAAATTCTCAAAAATGCAGCTCATATTGCTTTAAATAAATAAATGCGATTACATATGACATTTTATTAACATAATTAAAGATATTTGTATGTTCAATAATATATTTTCCCAATTTGAATTTTTCTCAGAAATTTATCCAAATATTTGAAATTAAACATTTACATGTATGAACATTGTCTTTCAGGAATCTACGGCTACGTGTAGGTGTATTCATCATCAGTGTAAAGCATGGGACTTTAATTTTTTTTTTTTAATAATTTTTCAACAAAAATTTATAATTTATATTAATGTATCATTTAAGTCAACTTGATAATATATAATTGCTTCATTACACTCGTTTTCTTTTATTTTATATATCACTAATTGAATGATGAGAGATTTTTCTAAAAGAAATAATACGATAACTCTCCTACCATCCCCCCTATAAATATGTTGTATGCGAGTTTGTGAAATAATGTTTCAAATTTGAAAAATTTCCATCAAAAATTAACCCGAGTATAACTCTTCCTTAATTAGTTTTCTACATTTAGATTCTAGATTTTAGAATTTGTCTGTATCACCAAGTACCTATATAGGGAACTTGTCTGTATCACCAAGTACCTATATAGAGAACTTGTCTGTATCATCAAGTACATATATAGAGAACTTGTCTCTATCACCAAGTCCCATGTATAGAAAACTTGTCTGTATCACCAAGTACCTATATAAAGAACTTGTCTGTATCACCAAGTACCTATATAGAGAACTTGTCTGTATCACCAAGTACCTATATAGAGAACTTGTCTGTATCATCAAGTACATATATAGAGAACTTGTCTGTATCACCAAGTACCTATATAGAAAACGTGTCTGTATCACCAAGTACCTATATAGAGAACTTGTCTGTATCATCAAGTACATATATAGAGAACTTGTCTGTATCACCAAGTACCTATATAGAAAACCTGTCTGTATCACCAAGTACATATATAGAGAACTTGTCTGTATCACCAATACCTATATAGGGAACTTGTCTGTATCACCAATACCTATATCGAGAACTTGTCTGTATCACCAATACCTATATAGAGAACTTGTCTGTATCACCGATACCTATATAGAGAACTTGCCTGTGTCACCAATACCTATATAGGGAACTTGTTTGTATCACCAATACCTATATAGGGAACTTGTCTGTATCACCAAGTGCCTATATAGAGAACTTGTCTGTATCACCAATACTTATATAGGGAACTTGTCTGTGTCACCAATACTTATATAGAGAACTTGTCTGTATCACCAAGTACCTATATAGGGAACTTGTCTGTATCACCAATACCTATATAGAGAACTTGTTTGTATCCCCAATACCTATATAGGGAATTTGTCTGTATCACCAATACCTATATAGGGAACTTGTCTGTATCACCAAGTGCCTATATAGGGAACTTGTTTGTATCACCAATACCTATATAGGGAACTTGTCTGTATCACCAATACCTATATAGGGAACTTGTCTGTATCACCAATACCTATATAGAACTTGTCTGTATCACCAAGTGCCTATATAGAGAACTTGTCTGTATCACCAATACCTATATAGAGAACTGTCTGTATCACCAATACCTATATAGGGAACTTGTCTGTATCACCAAGTACCTATATAGAGAACTTGTCTGTATCACCAAGTACCTATATAGAGAACTTGTCTGTATCACCAATACCTTTATAGAGAACTTGTCTGTAACACCAATACCTATATAGAGAACTTGTCTGTATCACCAATACCTATATAGAACTTGTCTGTATCACCAATACCTATATAGAGAATGTGTCTGTATCACCAATACGTATATAGGGAACTTGTCTGTATCACCAATACTTATATAGGGAACTTGTCTGTATCACCAATACCTATATAGAGAACTTGTCTGTATCACCAATACCTATATAGGGAACTTGTCTGTATCACCAATACTTATATAGGGAACTTGTCTGTATCACCAATACCTATATAGAGAACTTGTTTGTATCACCAATATCTATATAGGGAACTTGTCTGTATCACCAATACCTATATAGTGTCTGCATCACCAAGTTCCTTTATAGAGAACTTGTCTGTATCACCTAAACCTATCTCATAGCAGTTCATTGTGACATATGCTATTGCTTGCAATAGCAAAATTTCTTTCCGTTTTACGTTCCGTTCCTCGTTTTAGCGACACCACATCAGACAATTTATGATGCGTCTTTCTAAATTTGATAGCAACTAGAAAGCATGACTTTGGACTGAGGTGTGACCTCTCAGCAGCGATTGGAAAAATCAGCCATTCAATGAATTAGTGTTCTGTCATGTTCTTGTCTTCAGTCCATTTGAATATGCTTTCCCCTCTCACAAAATATCGAAGTGTACGCATTCCCTACATTCCAAATGGTCGTTCATCTTCAGTGGTTATACCAGCACTATCAGCCCCATACGACATATAGATCAGTAACATTATTATACAGTGTAGGATGAATGAGGTTTAGGGACTTTGCAAAGCAAATATTGGCATAAAGCGTATTCCTTTTATAAATTGTAAGTCACAGTGTAAAAATTTGTTCTTCAAAGCGTCTTAAATTGTACGTCACATAGAAACGTAAAGGACCTTTAGGTTAAAATTAAAAGTTAAACATAAAGGTCAAACACCTCTACAATAGAGAGTGGGGATTATAATGAGGGGTTACTTTAACATCATAGAATCAAATAGATGTTAACGTACAGTTCAAATATTTGATTGCTGTGAGATTTCATATCAGTAGCGTGTACGATCGTGAGTCTGAATTGTGTGTGTGAGGGTGTGTGTGTGTGTGTATCTCTTTCAGATGAGACCCTATAAACCGAGGTACCGTGTCACGGTAGGCGTTTACACGATAAAGACCCCCCCCCCCCCCCCCGCTTCGGCCGTTAGCGCCATGCATGAGACAAAATTAGTGGCACATTTCACCTATAGTAGGTGACGTCTCTATTATAATTCAATTCAATTGTTTATTTACCAGTTAAGTACCCTCATGGGGCAAAAAGAAAGTACATAGTAAACACTTATATATGTATACAGTCATAAGTGAATAATTCATAATGGGACGTAAAACAAAATACAGTCATTAACCAATCCATTTGATGAAGGAAGAAATCCTGCTTAATTTTGAATGTTTGTTATAAAATTGAGTCAGGGTCATAGCATGTTTTACCATCCTAACTCACGTGTGACCTCCTTCACCTTTGAACTCAAAATGTTGGCTTTTTAAAAAGACTTTTCTGATCTGAAACATTTATTTCTTATAGCGTAAACTTAAGATATTTGTTGCCTACTTTTTGGTTAAATCATCCTAATTAAATGTGTAATTATGACCCAAATGTGACTTGACCTTGGACTTGTTGTCAAATTTTAGTTCAATTTAACAGGACTTACCTTTGATCTTTACTTTTAAATTAAAGGGGTCAGGAAAAGAATTATACATGTATACGGTAAAAACATACGTGCATTTTTGCCCCCATAAAAGCCAGATTCTGAAAATCCCTAGAATTAAATGTATTCAATTGTATATATTGTATGAAATTTCTTATTTAACAAAAATTATTTTAGTTTGGAAGTAGATTTTCAGCAATTCTCGTTTCTGTGAGTCACAAACATTTTGGATTTTCTGTTACTGTTTAAGAAAGAGGACAAAATGGACAAAATTCGTTCAATTTTCAGTGTAGAATTTACTAAGCAAAAGCTAAAGCTTTCCCCAGAAAAAAAATATTCACATATTTTGTTGATATTATAATGTATGTAAAATACACCTTTTTCTCTCAAAATCATCAAATTTTTAATTTACGTCATCTTCCTGACATATCTAACGTATGGCCTCATGGCTGATGAAAATAGGTAATGCCTTCAAACCTGCAGATATCACCCTGATTTAGAACATATAAGTATAGACATCTCCATTAAAGTCGGTTTTTGGTGGCAGATATTGGTCATTGCAGAATGTAATCCTTTTCTCTTAAGATTTATTTCCTACATTTAGGCATGTCATAGAAATGTGCCTTCACATTTTCATCCACTTCTGAATCAGTTTGAAGGAGTGGCATGTGTTTTTATATTAGAAAAAAAAATCAAGTTCTAATTAAATTTCTAGACCTTTTTAAAATATTTTAATTTCACCACTCTTACGGCAGGACTTTGATTTTTAAAATCAATTAACAATATCAATGGATTGATTTTGGGGAAAAAAGAAAACTTTTGCTCTTGAACATGTTTCTTACATGGGTCCATAACCTTGTCAGGTCGATCACAGTTTCCCCTCACCGACTAGCAGTGTTATCAGTGACGAGGAGTCCGAGTATTACACCTGTATAATCACCTGAACAGTCTGATCAACCAATGACCCGTGACACTCCCTCATCAGGTATAAAGGTGAGATTATTCCTGGCTCACAGAGAGACAAGCTGCTTCCTACACCAGTTCTAGCCTCCGTCCGCCGTTTTATCCTTCCACTCGTCACCATGAGGTCTCTGTTCTGTATGGGGGTCACGGCGATCCTCTGTCTCCTGCGTATAGAAGGGGGCGTTGTTTTTGGAGGTAGGTGAATATATAACTTCGGCTATATAAAGTTAATAAACTGCAAGACAGATCTTGATCAGTATGTGGTCCATGTAAATTTTTAAGAATTTTTTTCGTAATTCTATTTGAAGTCCTTTACCAATTTTGTGCCACCGATTTTACACACAGATCTTGAAGTGCCAGATCTGTATTTTCTAGTATTTCATTTACTTACTTGTAATTACTAGTATTACCTTGACTTAATTACTAGTTTTACCTTGACTTATTTACTAGTTTTACCTTGACTTATTTATTACTTTTACCTTTATTTCAATGCAATAAGTACACGTAGTTGAAGAATGAAAATTATCCATTGTTTAATGATTTTACGTTGTCCACATGAAAATACGTGGTTTCTACTTATTCAAAATTGGTGCATCTATAATAATTCATAACAATAATAATTAAATAAGACTCTGATCTACTGTCAGTACGAATGAAAATTTGTCTCGTTAAACGAAATAGAAAGCCTTGGATTAATTTTGTCAAATTCTCCTTAAATACACGCAAGACTAGCTGATCTATATCGATCTACATAATAATAGATGCCTTCTCAACAATTATAGGTATAGTTCAAAGAAACCCTTCCCTTGAAGCGAATGAAACAAGTACAAGTTCTGCGAACACAGCCATAACAACGAGTAACGCCACAGGAATTATGACGACCGTCTCAAATATGACAACAAGCAACATGACAACTGTCCCTGTGACAACTAGTAACATGACAACAGCTTCCATGACAACAAATAACGTGACCAACAACATGACAACTGCGCCCATGACAACGAATAACGTGACCAACAATATGACAACAGCCTCCATGTCAACTACATCCGGGAACTCGAGTATGCCAATGACGTCAGAAGGACCTTTGTCGTCACCTACGAAACCCCAGACTTCTACCACAAAAACAACCACTACGACAACTGCTCCTAAGACTTCTAAATTTAGCGGAGCCTCGTTTGGAGGAGGAATAGCTCTCGGTGTTGTTCTTGCCGCTATTCTTTCTTTTGGAATATATAAATATAAAAGTCGGAATGCGGGATATTCCCGGTACTGAATAATGTGAAATCTCAATTACCTCAAGTCCAAAAAATACCTGAATTGTGTTTTTTTAGGAGACAACTAAAAAAAAAAACTGCAAAAATTTTGTTCTTCAAAGAAGTAAATACTAGTAGTTGTATTGCAACAGAGATAATGATAAGTAGACTATCAGTTTGAGAAACATGTTGAAATACTTAAATGCATTTCTACATTGTACATGAATGTAGGCTTACATTTGAAAAAAAAAATCTTTTGTATATGCGATTTTATGTACGATAAACTGTCTGTGTGTACATGTAAAACAGGCGAATGTAAGTAGTATGTGTTGGTTGTGTTTGGTTGTGTTTTTACATAAAACATATTTAGTGTAATTTTTTTTACAGAAATGTCTGAATGACGGAGCGAGCAAAGGATCAATTTGTTTATGTGTGTATTATATCGTTTATTACGTGTTTTGTACTGAATTAAAAAAGAAAAGTAAAATACATGAGTTTTAAAGTACAGTCTTTCTTGTCATTTTAATATGAACATGTTCCAGAAGAGAATTGAGGAGAAATCTGGAAATTCCTGATCTGCAGCTGTAATATTACATTGTACTTTAAGGTCAGGCGAAACATTCCTTAGCATTATAGAATTTCCCCATGTACAGTGTACTTTAAGAAGTTTCCTAAGAGAAAATTGAGGCAAATCACCAGGCATTTTTACAGTTTTCCAAAGGATGGAATTTTCTATATGACCGTGGAAATCACTAAAATTCCTGATATCACAATTTAGACGAATGATATTTTGAGAAATTTTGAAAGCGGTTTACAAGTCCCCCATGAAAGAATAAGGTCCTACATGTATAGTATATTTTCAGGCATTTGTGTAAGATTCCAGAGGATAGTATTCGCTTTACATAATCTTATATTGTAAATCACTTGAAATGGGATTGCTGATATTATAACTTTTTACGTATATATATATATATATATATATATATATATATATATATATATATATATATATATATATATATATATATATATATGTTAGAAATTTTGAAACCAGTTTAGAAATCACAAGATACAAATGTAATAATATGTATGTTTGCAAGTTTTGGTCAGTTATAGAGAAATAAAGATAAATTCAAGGAAAGTGTCGTCAGACCTTTAAGGTCAAGATCTAGTAAATGAAGAGTGCCTACAGATTTCTCAAATTTGAGAAACAAATTTCTTTAATAATATATTACAATTGTAGCTAAATAAATTGAGGTGTATCGGGGCATAATATTTAGATAAACGGAACGAAAAAACACATTTTAAACTGCCCTTTTCAATGAAAAATGAAGAAAATCAGGTATAAAAATGGGAGTTTTCTCCATCTCAGACAAACAAAATGCATCAATATTGCCTACAGTCTCTCAGTAAACGGCTTTTCATATCTTCTTGACCTCTTCTTTAAAATGATATTAAATTGAATATAGGTATCGGGGTTCCTTTTGAAATGATTTCAAATTGAATTCCATGAAAATGTGTCATTTTCTACTTAATTCTGTTATAGCCATAAAATACGGGAAAAAATAAAATTAAATCAATTATGACGTCATAATGGATCTAGCACCAAAAGACAGACTAAACTCATTTACTAGATCTTGACCTTAAAGGACAAAAATCCCAGAACAAAATTTCTGTGATTGTAAAAGGATTGGTTGTTGTCTTCTCTTCTCGTCACGTGGTTGCATGTCATTATTAATGAAGATAAACTCTGGCGTATAAACCACAGGTTTGGCTGATAAATCAGTCATTTGTACAAATATTTGTTGTATTTCACAATGTACAGGCGTATGGGATAAGATAAAATAAATGCATGTGATACAATGTATCTAGCTGTTGATTATGTCTCGCTTGTAATTACGAACGGACAGTTCATACACATGACATAACCTGATTACTGTTTTGTCATCTCTACAGGTGTATAAATTTTATAACTTTTAAAAGTAACAAAACTCCCCCTCCCATCCCCATAGATATTATTTTATAAAAAGTCATTCATCGTATAAATCTTATTTAAAAAAGAATATATGCACAATCTTGGCAATGAAGGACAAGTAAAATTGTGTCTACATAAAATGACATTTCGGGAAAGTAGTATTGAGGAGGGGGGGGTGGCCCCAATTTTTTTTTTTCAAAGAGAGCCCCCTCTGCCTTTTTGCGTTTGGGTAGTCTTCTCTCTCTCTCTCTCTCTCTCTCTCTCTCTCTCTCTCTCTCTCTCTCTCTTTTGTTTTGAAGGGGGGTTAGTTAATATGAATATATGTAACCTCATTGACAATGAAGGACAATGAAATCTGTGTCTACATAAAATGACATTTAGGGAGTGGGGGATGGCCCCCTTTTTTCTAAGAGAGCCCCCCTTTTTTTCGTTTGGGCAGTCTTCTTTCTTTTCTTTTTTTTTGATGGGGGTAAGTTTTTTCAGGCTTTTATTTTGGTTTCTTAATTATTTTATGCACTCGAGTCGATTCTTAAAAACGGCACTACCTCCCTGCATTCATCCTCCTAAAACATATATTTATTCATAAAGTTTAGAAATTTTCTTTCTGATCAGACACGGCATGTTTACTTTGTAATAAATTGCGGGTATTTTCAATACGTAACCGATTTTAAAGAGCTATTGTTATATTTTCTTTGAAGAAAAAAGTATTCGATTAATTAAGGTAGAACCTATGTCGGAAAAGTCTTTGTCACAGGATTTTCAAACTTTTCAAAATGAGTAATTAGCACTTGCTTATTCATCAGTTAAAAATACATGGCATGTTTCCTTGTTATTAAATGTAGTGCAACAGGCACAATTTAGAATGATTTTTATACACGGCAACTATTATTTTCAGCCGTTTTTAAGGGTACATGGTCATAAGAATATATATATATATATAGAAAATCACAAAAATACTTCTTCAAATACCTTTGTTTATAGATTTCATTAACTGAAGAATAGATAGAAATATTATTCAAAAATAAATTCGTTTTTCTTCAATTGACATGGAAGATTAAATCCACATTTCAATAAATATACGCTAATGCACTCAATATTTTTAAAAGGATTTTTAGTTCATCAACAACCCTAAATTTTTAAATATTTACCAAAAGTCTTTGTGACAGTGTTTTCAATCCTTAATATGATGAAGAACATACCCAAATGATTACAAAAAATGATTAAAATATATACCTTTCCCCGCAAACTAATAAGAGATATTTTTTTGTCAATACTAGTCTTACTAGTAATACTGCAGTAATACTGCACTTACACAGGCTTTCATGATTAAATGAATGTTTTTGTGTTACTTTCAGATTTACAATATGAATATTTATCCAAAAATGGAACTTCTATTTAAAAAATTAATACTTAGCGAATTGTTATTATTATACACCAACTACTAAAAATCCAAATGAATAATTAAGAAAAAATTATGAAAATGAATACATTTCATTTCATGATAGACATTACAAACAATAAACACAATATTTAATAGATTTAGGATTTAGACGACATATCATCAAGATATTGTACTATTTAGTCAACTGAAGATTTCTTAGCAGCTTTGCATTCCTTCAAAAAAGTTGCATGTCATTCATTTATCACAGTTGTGTATTTTCATTAGCTGAGACAGTCTTGCATTCGTTCACAACTATGACGTCATAAGACGTAGGTTCTACGTTAAGTACATTTATTGACTTCAGGAATAATTGTTAAATTCTTCTCGATTTTCAGGTCAATTGGAATCTTTTTTTCCGGACAAGATATAATCAACATTGTTCTTATTGTTCTCTATTTTACATTCCATCAATTAGTACAGTTCAACAATTTTCTGAAGAATTTCGATTTCCAAAATAAAAAATACAAAATAAAGTAAGTAAAAATGACTCAGGATGTTTATATATACCTATTTTGTTATAAAATTACTAAAGCTTATCAAATTACTTTAATTATTTAATTTTTTTTAAAAAAAAATTTCAAACTCGATTAAATTTAACATTAAGGATAAAAATCTATATTTAACAGAGCAATCTATTTGCGCCAGCCATGTAATGAATCATAAATATACTATTGGAAACTACTGTGTACATGCATTTGGAAAAGAAAAGTATGAATAAATTGATACATATTCATTTTCCAGTTTTACTGGTTTATAATGCAGTGACAGTACATGTATTAGATGACAACTCGGAGGGAATTATAAAGCATCCATCGCAAAATAAATTGTTAGTCCCAGCACTGAGAGGAATTGGGAACTTCTATGAAAATCGAGTATGCAAGAAACAGAATATGTGAATGATACAGATAATTAAGATACAAATTAAGTTAATGAAAAATGACACCAATCACAATTAAAAGTACGAATCCAAAAAGTAAGCTCACAACACTTCATAATTAGGTCCTGTCACTCTGGTTTTAAGTTTTATAAAGACCATTCTTCCTAATATAAAGAACAACACAATCCCAACACCCAAAGCTATCCCTCCCCCAAACGAAGCACCATCAAATCCAGGCTTAGGGGTAGAAGCGGGCGGGGATCTAGTTGTTTTGGGGGTGGAGGTCTGGTTAGCCGGTAGGGTGGAGAAATCCTCGGTAGTCGTTTGTGACGTCATGATACTGGTTCTTGTAGTTCCGGTGGAGTTTGGTTCTACTGTACTGCTGTTTACTTTTTCAGTGCTGTCCGTGGGCGTGGTTACAGTGTCCGACGTCACTGGCGATGTAGGGGTGGATTCTGTATTTGGTAGGGTGGATTCTGAAGTAATTACTGCTGTTGAGTTGTTGCCTTCAGTTGTGATCTGTATAGTGGTATTTTCTGTATAAGGGTATACATAAACTACATGTAAGTATAATGATAGATCTAGAGTTTACGGATTGCCTTGAGATAGAAATATCTAAAAAGTTTCTTCTATATGATAAAATCTTACGTGCATCACAGAGTACAAAGATCAGAAAGAAAAATACATGTGCACTAAGCCTCCATGGAAGGGCCATGGTGAAGATCCTATACGACCGGTCAAATTTACTACGAATTAATTTATTCCCAGTTGTCCTGGTAAAACACAGTGAACTTAACCGTCAGATTGTAAAATCTGTGTTATTACCTTTATTTACATATCTAGTATGACTATGATGAGGGGCGATAAAGGTATCAGTATATACATAATTACTCAAATGATATTTATCACGATAAACTTTGAGCAAGTGGACAGCTTAGTTTGATGTAACGGGGGAGAATTTAAAACACTTCTCCAAAAGATGAAAAATAATAATAAAGATGTGTTTGTGAAACTGATGCCCCCGTACGACAAGCTCACGACCAAGGTTAAAGTTTTTCAAAAGTAGGTAAAACTCAGAAGTTAAGGTCAGGCCCGTAGAACGCGGGGGGGGGGGGGAGGGGGGCTACTTTTTTCTGAGTATAGTATTTTGCTATAGTAAATTTTCCTTTAGATGCTGGTTGCCCCCCCCCCCCCCCCCCCACACACACACTTTTTGATGTTGTGTAAGGTCGAGCACTGGCAAATTACAGGATTTGGACAGTAAATTAGCATATTTTTTTTGCTTATCAGATAATATTGGGAAGTTGCCCCCCCCCCCCCCACACACACACACTCTTTTGGTCAGTTTAGGTTTTTGTAAATTTTTGCTTGTAAAGATTTTGTTCGGAAGTACCCCCCCCCCCCCCCCGGGATTCCAACTTTTTCACAAACCAATTTTATTTATACATTACAATATTACCATGGGACGATTTTACCAGACCCATAGCAACGGTTTCGATAGGGGGGGGGGGGACTTCTCAAAAAATCTGACAAACAATAGTGTTCATTATATTCAGGCAGATCTTCGCACTTTTTTGCATTGGACAAACCCCGTAGTAAATTCTAATTTTATTTTATAATCTTTAACTATGGTTTTCTTTACCATAAACAAGGCATTATTAAGCCCGGGTGACATGAATCATAGTGATATTCAAATTCACCAATGGAAAACATGTTTAGCTTTTTGATCCGCTCCCAAGTTTAATCATGTGATAAATCGTCATCGGGTTCGAGGTTACAAAAAAATTAATTCTGGTTATATCCGGTTATGACGTAAGTGCTCAGAAAAATCTGTAAAACGAAAGCTATTACATTCGGAGAAAACACGCACAGCTGATTTTACCTCTGCATTGTACCTTGTATAGAGACAACGATGAATAGATTTATCCATTTTGGAATCGGTGTCGTGCTGTTGGTTTTGGTGTGTCTGACGTCTTGTAGGGGTAAGTCGCAATCATGTGACAGAACGACCCGATGACAGGTGACACGTGTGTCCTTCGTGCCCAGCCCCCCGTACCTCGTACCCCGGCCCCTGTCCTCCTTCCCCATCAGTCTATTGTATTTATAGTTTTGCTAAAGTTTTTTAATTAGACTGAATGACATCGTAGAAGTGTGAGTTTGCAATCAAGTTGAATCAACAGGTGCAGCGTGGGCTTTGTTTTGATGTAGTCCTTCAACAAGGAAGGAATTCATACATTAAAAAAATTGGTTTTTTGTATTATAATTTAAAGTTTATAAAGTACTAGTCTGCATTGTTAGTAAACTGAAATTGTGAATGGTGATCAACCGTATTAAACTTTGTTTTTTTAATCGGGTTTGGCACAATCTCTTGGTTAGCCATGTAGCTTGAATCGTAGGGTCTTGAGACAATCTTAGCAAAATCTGGTGTATCAGTGATTGGGAAGGCCATGAATGTCAAAGGGACTATGGCGCAACTGTCAAAATTTTTAATGAGCCATTTTGAAAATGAATGAGCCAGCTATCTAATAGACAGTCATATTACCGGTAACGAATATTTGCCAGTATTGAATAATTTTTTATTTAATTATTCTTGAAAAACAAAGTGATGGATTTGAAAAATTCTTACTAGGTATAAATACAATAAAAGGATGAATATTCTATCCCTGTGTTGTGTCTTTGTAGAATCTGCATGATTATTTTCCACATGATTTACAATTTGATACGATATGACCAAGTTTTGAACACACGCAAGTGCAAGTAATAGAAAACGAAAGTGTGTGAACAAATGCACCTAAATCAAACTTTTCAGTGTGTTGTTGATCCAGATTGAGTATGTTATCAATATTTAGGATAATTGTAACAAGTTAATTAAAAATATTAAAATAAACAATAATTTATTGACTTTTAAATGAAATTATAACATACAAACTAACCACATGTTGTTTTCCTATAGTTTTGAATCATGAATTTTCGAAGTTCGAAAAAAAGTTGTTTTATATGAACATGAAAAGCTTACAGAAGTGAAAATAGTACCAAAACAAATTACAAGCAAAGATAATCCATGAAAATTATGTCTCTGAGATGGTTGATTTAATTTTAATGAAGAATATCTTGAAAAGTTTGTCATAAAATGCAAAATTTTTCATACTGTTTTAGAAAAAAATCATTTAAATCAACAGGTAATAATGTTTATATACTTTTTGTAGAATTTTCTTGAAGGCATATTTCAACAATAATTTCGATCCACCGATTTTATTTATTGGGTCAGCAATAGTAGAGGGCGCTCGATTCTATACTGAAAAATCAATTCAAAACTAGGAAAATGGGGGGGGGGGGGTGGCAGGATGTTGTAATTGACATCTCTGTGCCTGTACAATTCATATTTTGGTACCACTTATTTGAAAAGCATATTAAACAACAACCAAGAACATTTTGAACTTCGACCGTGTAGGTTGCGTGCAGGACATAACAAACAGATTTAATTGTTACCGGTAAAATGACTGTATTCCAAAGAGCCATTTTTAGACATAACAAATTGACAAACAAATATGAAGTACAAAAGAAAACATGTTTTTTATTAACCAAATCTAATTTTTCGTGAACTGTATGCAGTGCAGCACATTTAAAGGAACCAGCACACATTTACCCATATTTTGGATCAATAACATCAAATTTTGGATTGTGCGGTGAGGCTTCATATAACAAGAAGCAGTTTTGATGGGTTTTAACCAAGTGAGATTTGTTGTATTAAAATGACTGTATTTAAAACTAAAGTAAAACAAGTTAGAAAGTTGTACGCAAAATATTTCTAAGTAACGTACATCGCTAAAAAATGGATGCACATCTTGGCGCCGCCAATGGTTGATTTAATGCGCAATTTTTACTTCAACGTGACTAGGGTGCATGGCGCAAGCCCTTCCAAATCACTGGTATATAGTATTATATATGTGGAAAAATTAAGGTAATGAACGAAAATTTGATGGAAGAAAATGGTGTAGGGTTAGGACTTTGACCTAATTCTCAAAAGTTCAAATTTTTTTTAAAGTTTTAACAAAGTAAGGTAAAGATTTATTTATGACAATAAAAGGCAACATTCTGCCTTTTGACTGGCAAAATTTTTTCATGGATTTTTTAATAAAATCGAAGTTTCGACAGTTTGAAGCGAGGCACTAAGGAATTAATAGCAGCTCGTTAGATCCCTTCTTCCCTACTATACTATATACCCATTTTTGCAAAGATTATCTCAAGACCCTATGGCTTGAATTAGCAATTTAGCCATCCTCACAATGTCAGGAGTCCTATGGCAACTCGTATATACAGTAAATTTGCATTGATAAACAGGTATATACACTGAATGCAATAAATTTTGGCAAGCAAGTTTTCCTGTAACCCTACAGTTTGTGACATTGATCCCAATGAAGTTTAGGATCTTCAAAGGGATCAACCTTCTGTAAACAGTGGGGATACAGAAAAACTTGTTAAACAAAAGTTTTTGCTTTTTTAGTATTTTGATACAGAATTTATAGATGAAAGAAAAATCCTCATTTTTGTACAAACAGGCTATTACATGTATATCCTGTTCTGGGCAATTTGTCCCAACCTGTTTAAGAGTAGACCTACTGTTAGTATAAATCTTACCTACCTTTATTGCAGCAGATGAGAAATAAGTTAGGTGATATGAAAAATAATAGAGTACTGTGATTGAGCACCAAATTAATTTTAACAAAATCTTTTTTTTATGTGTGTACCTTCTAGGGATGCGCAATTTTATCGGTATACCGGTATATCACGATTTTTTATTGCCTGATACGTATCGTGATACGAAGACTAAAATACCGGTATTTGGTACATATCTGTAAATTCCGTAAATTATTCATTTGTTTGTTCAATCTTTTGAATGACAATTACCGGAATTGTAAAAATGTTGAAAACAATTAAACAACTGCATCCAAACATTCTTTATATTAAATAAATAAAAATTTAAAACAAAAAGTTATGTTTTTATAGCAGTTTTTAAAGAAATATAATGGAAATTCATTTGATATTGTAGTAAAAATTGTGTGTAAAAATATCACGATTTATTGTGATATTTTTGGGAGAAAATCGTGATATATCACAATAGGAAATTTTTACTGATACCCATTCCTAGTACCTTCCAACAAAACAAAAATGATAATCATTCGATCAGTTTAAAAACATTGTGGGTCAGTCAGGTGGGTTCTTAATTTTGCTGGTGGCCAGATAGCTCAGTTGGTAGAGCGCCTGACTGGAGATTCAGTGGGCCCGGGTTCGAATCCCCGTCTGGTCTGTCACATTTTTCTCCTTGCTTGTTACAATTGTTTCAAGAAAAAAAAAAAATCAAAACTGAGAAATTCTTCCTGTTGGCATTTTATTCTCTGATCAAGGTTCATATGATGACTGTCCACTTTTTTATTTGGCTTGAAAGTACTAACAGACAATTTGAAATTAATTAAAAACAGATTGAATGTGAATGCAATCAGTACTAAGGAGTAAAAAAAAGTCTTTAAATAAAAAAAAAGGAGTATACACGCGTGAATTGGGTGTTGATCCAGTGTGAAATCTAAAGTTTTAGTACCCAGAGTTCAGTGTTTATAAGCGATATTTTAAAAGCAGCTATTTTCTTCTATTTTGGAAAGTAAATTAACAAGTCTTAAAAACAATCGGTAAAATATAGTTAATTTTGTGGGAATATGACTATATTTCCTATGTTTTTATGGGAAACTGCCTCTATTTGGCTGTGATTCTGGGTCCTGTAAAATAATGAAGATACATTCATGTCTTAAAAAATTAAGTTATTTTATAAATAGATAAAAGTGTAGATTCAGCAACACCACTCTTTTTATGACAATGAAAGCATATAGTATATGTCAATTCTGTTTATGATATGAAGATGAATAATTTTCTAGAACTTCCTTTTCTGTTTCCCTTCACTCAACCCTATATTTCCTGGAGGAACTTTATCTCTTTTTTTTTTTTTTTTTTTTTCCCAAAATAAAGATAAATAGACTATACCATGTATACAAGATGATTTCATTGAATTTTTTTAGCATGCAGTTGCTTGCATGTGTTCTATGATCTGACAAAAATACCTTGATTTTTTAAATTTATTTTAAAAAAAAAATTGTGAGGAATGAAAATGAAAGTGTATATATACATATTAAAAAAAAGAGATTTTCTGAAATATAGAGTTACATCTCTTTGATATATTCTAGATCCACCAATGGAAAAAAGACAGAAAATGTTGTAATTTAAACAAAATTTCTTTCCCCACGATACAGTTGAACTTCGGTATTTCGAACTTAGATATCTCGAATACCACCGATATGTCAATTGAAAGTGATTTAATAGTCCCAAGTATTTTTTCTTTAAGTATTTTACCCTCATTATCTCGAACCCTTGCATATCTAAACGTTTCTTCTTGGTCCCACTGAGTTCAAAATAATAAGGTTTGACTGTATTTGACTACAAACCATGTTCACAGTGCAAAATTCACAAGCAAAAAGGAGAGTGGAAGAGTTATCTGTCAATTTTTTCCCCACAAAATTGTAAAGAAGACAAAAATTATGATATTTAAAATCATCTTTTTATCGAAGTTGGGGGTCCAGGGCATTGAAAAAGGATGATGTGACATATGGCCCCCATTAAATTGACAAAAAATCAAATATCTAAATTTTACTCTAATTTTTGCATGCATTTAATCACTGATATGTATACCTTCATAAAATACTACTTTTACCGAAAATAGAAACATGATTTGGAAGATATGTCTTTCTTTTGAGTAGGGGTACCATGTTTACATCCAATTCCCATTGAATTTTATCCCCGCCCCACTCTTTGAAGCCCTTAAAATATACGAGCGCAAGTAGGTACATTTTTCTCCTTTGGCTGGTCACTGTCTTTTATTGAAATCTACCTATATGTGAAAGGAGAAAAATGTACCTAACTGCACTCACATGTTGTTTTTAAAAAAATTGTAAAATCTAGCTGGCCTTTCCCATTATGAACAGATCGACGAAACTATTTTTTTCTGACGTAAGAATAAATTCATATGCTAATCGATGCACTGGCGATACTTTCTAACTGACCAATCAGCTAAATGAGTTGCATAACTAGTGAGTACCACAAAAATACTAAGGACATTTTCTGCTTGGAAAAAAGATTGGGTTTTTTAACCTGCTTTCCGATAAACATTTTTTATGCATTTGAGTCACAGATTAGACACGGATCTACAATTTCCCAGTTCACATTTACAAACAATTGATTTATAAATATACATAGTTAAAAGTTTTGTAAAGCGTTCGGTGGGCAATTCGCTAGGTCTACACCGTATTCCCGAGAATCAGTGAATAGAAGTTTCATTCTTGGCCCTAAACGGTAAACACTGCGGTTCCATGCGTATTATTATGTATAAATAGCCTTGGCTGACCATTAAAAGTTTGAAATGTAGTAGAGATATTGTGTAAATTGACCTAAACCACGTGCCTGTGATAAAATGTAAACATATAGTAAACCAGCATGTTTTGTCGTTCTGTCATCGGATTGGACAACTGTTCTCGGTAAGCGACTATGTGCGAAATAATAACAATAGCCATATAAGGTAGATTCCTCAAACATGCATATCCCTCTATTGTACTAAGACCCGCCTATTCTCTTTTTATAAAAGAACCTATTGTCACAAACCAGGCCGAATTTTAATAAATTTTATAATATTTGTGATTATTGGCCGCAGCAGCAGCTGATATATTTGTGGTTATATTAGAATATGCACATGAGGAAATGAGACGTTATTTTTTCAATGCTTCGTTGGAATAATTTGTTACGGATAATATACATAAAAGTTCTGAATAAAAGTTTTAAAAATTTGCTTATTACTAAATCTAAATGCTTGTTATTGTGTTTCAATCTTTTTTTCATTTCTCGTCAGATATTTATTAATTTAATGATTTTACAAAAAGTCGTTTCATGCTCCCCAACATGGGCGTGCGTAAGATATAAAAACCAAAAGTATTGAGTTTCGGATATGAATATACAGTGCCTAACCCAGAAAATGATTAATAAATTGGAATAAGAACAAAATTTTGTTTTCAATACACTGCAAATTGCAAGTGACACAATGAATTTTTTGTTCTGCACTTCACATACAAATCCATCACAACACTGATCAGCATTATCAAGTGATGAAGATCCAGGGTATGAGCACGTGAAGTTTGTACGTCCTTTTTTGTCAGACATTCATGATAATTTTATATATTTGTTGCATTTGTCCTTGAATCAAATAATTTGATGATAATACATTCCTATCCTTTATCTCAAACCGATTTTCATATCCATGAATTTATTTCTTTGGATAAATATTTAACAATTGATCACTGAAAATTAATGTGTTAAAGTATGCACAGAAAAAAGTAAAGCAAGTGTAAAATTTTTCTTGGATTTTTTCTTTGGACTCTTTCTTGTGGAAATACTTCAAAATGATAAAATTTGATATATTTTTGCGGCCGATTTGATGCTTTGCATCAATATAACTTGTTATAATTGTGGTGAATGCCTTGAAAAGTGGCAACAAATGGGATGAATTCATTTAAAATAAAAATGCTAGGTTTCCTTGTGCAGGTATTTGTATTTTTTTCCTTGCATTATCAAATGCAAGATATAATTGATAGAGAAAATGCATTTTTCAATTTCGGGGACTATCACTTCTTGCTTCATCAGGTTTTTTTAAAAGGCAGCTAGATATTTAAAAATTTTAAATCGTGTTTAAATGAGTTCTTCTTTGCAATGGCAGAGTGTTTCTGGGTATACATGTAGCAACTGTTCAAGGTGGATTTTATGTCTAACTGTTTTATGTTTACAAATGAGTAGAAGACATAATGATAACAATGGAAACAAGTGGTATTGAAGTACAGGGTTATCTCTTATGGTCTATAAAATTTGCTAAGCCACATAGGATGATAAAAAATACACCTATTCCTTTTACCTTCCTAAAGTTAATAAGTTATTTTCTTTTGTCATGTTTTAAATGGGATGTCAAAATATTTATTTCCCTTAGTTGATTATTCGATTGCATTATTTGAATGATAGTCGAATATTCGGAACATTTTCTGAAAATAAAATTTATTTCAAAATTAATGCAACGTAACGCGTGGATAGCATGATATGAAATAAATTTAGGAACATTCGCCAAAATGTAGGATTTCCCTGTCAATGGAATTCATGTACATGCAGTCAGTTTTTATTTTAGTATGCATTAAAAATTGCCAGCCAACATTTTTAAAAGCTTATTATGAAATAAATTGGGGGAAGAGGGGGGGGGGGGGGGGGTTAATCTCACATGCACTATCCACAAGTCAGGTGCCTGTGAAATTGTTAAACAGTAATTAGATACTGCTTATTTCATTATTGATTTCTCTAGCTATCAAAATGTCCTTAAACAGTTTAAAATGTTTTAATAATTATCGAAGTGTCAAAACATGACACAGTTATCATGGTTTGTTCCTTGCATTTGAGCAATCTTAAAATAACAAAAGATAACTGGTACATGGTGTAAAATCAAGTCCAGTTAATAATGTTACAAACAAAGCCCAGTATATTGGTGGATAATTTATTACAAAAACAATACAGGCAGTTACTGACAAATAATTCTCAGCTTCTCGCAGTAGTGAAGCGCTTATAATTACTTTAATTACTTTCTGTATGTACATGGAAAATCAACTGTTTTTCGTTGAGGAAAATTATGTTATCGACTGTTTCTGAGGAAAGACAGTTTCTCGATTTTGTGATGAGAACTCCATCTCTTTATCACTCTTTTATTACATTTAATATTTAATTATAATAATATTCAAATGTCGTTTCATTATTTGATCGTCGGTCCATTCGACTGAGAGTTGAATAGTCGACTATTCGTTGACATCCCTAGTTTTAAAACATGTTTTTTTTTGTCTTAATTATACAGTCTGTACATATAAATATATTTATTGATGTATGTAATGAGTAAATGTAGCAGGATGCATGGAGTTGGAAAATTCAATCATTTTTTTTTTCAGTAAATACAATAAAGTATTATGAACAATAATCTGACAGATATGTATATACATATAACATATTTACACATATTTATTTTTAAAAAATGATTTACAAGTTAATATATGTACTAAGCAATGCTTTAAATGATTTCTTTTTAAGATTTGCATGATTATGACAAAACTATGTAATATATGAGATAATTAAGACTTGAATTATAAGTTATTGAATCATAACTGCAAAAGAAAAATGATGGCTTTAAGCAAAGCTGCCAAAATCATGAAACAAAAAATCGTAAGAATATGTCCAGGGGCCATTTTAACCCCTGGCCACTTGATATTTATCCATTTTGTTCATGTTATTAATAAAATGTTTGATATCATAAGTGAGCATAGAAACGGAAAATGACATTACAAGTATGCACTGTAATAGTGAAAACGAAAGGCACACAGATCATAAAAATACTGGTATTTCAAACTTTGCCGAAAAGAAACGGAAATAGTTTGGATAAATAGATAAATCATAAGGCGTACTTTAGATGCTCAAAACATAAGCCTTACGCCAAAATCAGAAGGGCTGGCAGATCTGCTTTTAATTAAGGACATACGCAACGTAGTTTGAACTTTATTGTCTTCTTCCCTGGAGTTGAAGAGTTCCACTACTTAAAGGAATTGTGTGCTACATTTCTAAGTCTATATATGCTGTTGTACACTTCTTCCAAAACAAGTTTAGATAAACAAAACATCTAGAATATATGTTTAGTAATTTTTGTGTATTTTTCTTTAAATAATACAAGAATTTTTGTCATTTGTTATCTTTTCAAACCCCCTGGTAATGCAAGCTGATTTTTTGTCGACGAACACCTGATGGCACTATTATCTTAAATTAAGAATATCTTGAAAAATTATCAGTAGGTAAGGTACGTTGGGTATGTCCTTAAGTTATTGCTCCCAGTTCACAAGAGAGTTAACAATATGCTAGTAAAGTAAGCATCAGCTATTGATATATGAATATGTTTTTATATGAGTGGTTATTTAATTATGCTTTAATATGAACTCAAGTGGTGAAAAAAAATTCATTTAAATTTCACAGGTGATGCTGCAGACCCAGTAACTACACAAAAGCCACCAGAAACAAGTGAGACTCCAGACATTCAAGGTGAGATTTACCATAAAGTCATGTATGTCCGTGAGCTCACATTGTCCTGGTTTGAGGAAGAAAAAAAAAACTTCGGTTTGTGGTTTTTTATACCCCCGTTCCAAAGGAGAGGAGGGTATACTGTTTTACCCTAGTGTGTCTGTGTGTGTGTGTGTCTGTCTGTCCATAACAAATTTTTTATCGCAGTTTTCTCAGCAACTACTCATCGCAGATGCTTGAAATTTTAGCACACCCTTTGTTTAGGCATGCCATATGTTGGGGTCCTTTTTTGTATGAATTTGATGTTATCTTCATGTTTATCTGTTCATCTGTCCGTACCATACATAACAAATTTTCGCTGCAGTTTTCTCAGCAACTATTCATTGCAGATGCGTGAAATTTTAGCACACTCTTTGTTGAGGCATGCAATATGATAGGATTCATTTTTGTAGGATGTCAACTTCCTCTTTATCCATGTGTCTGTCCGTAACTGAACTTGTGTATATTCACATCAGAGTCACATCAGAGCGGGGGTATTACTAGTGAGCGTTGGCTCACAGACTTCTTGTTAATTTCATGGTTGAAGGAAAAAAATGATAACTGTATATATGATGTAATTTAAATTTTAACTGTTTCACTGACATAAATTCATATGAAAATTGGTGAGATCACATTAGGGGATCAACGTTGAACATGGAAGTATATGTCGCAAATCTGAAAGTTTTTATGTCTATTTATTTTTGCAAATTTTTATTAAAAATGCAATATGTTTAATTTTACATTAACCTTTTAATTTTGAGAATTCACAACATTGCTAGAAATAAAACTAAACTGAATATCTTAAGTATGAGTTATTAATCGTACATATAGTACATATGTAAGCAGTGCTTGGGCACAATTTGCCTGTTAAACCAATGGCGATTTTTATAAAAAATCAGCTAGGGGGGTATAGAAACTCAAAAATAAGGAAACTCACTTTATTTTATTTTTTTTTTGCAATTAATTGTATGAATTACATGTTTTCTTTTGTTGCCTGTGTATGTTGCTTTATTCAGTCAGACCCTCTTATTTCAGTTATTGCGAATGAAAATTTCTATTCATTTCAGTGCACACAGAGTTCAGGTAGTCGGGATAAGACAATAACTGCCCAGGAATTTTTGGCTGCAGAAAATCGATAATTTATAAATTGAATGGGTGCTGTGGTCCGTTGTTTGGCAATTTTAAACTCACTCAGAAGTTTTGTTGTCTCCATATTAGTGTCAGGTCATAATTGAAAGATGAAGTCATGTAAAACAAACCTTTAGATAAACACTATTGACTAAGAATGGAAATACATGTATTCCACTTTATTTGAATTTAAGATAATTTCATTTATTTAGGTCAAAATTTCTTAAGTGATCATTAAAACAATATAATTTTAAATACGTTCTACATTCAAGCATAATTAAAATTAAAATTCATTACATTTAATTGAATTTATGTCTTGTTGATTTATTTTTGCAAATACTTTGCATGCATAAAATTGCTAAAAGTTATAATCAACAGTTAAAAAAAATTCCAAATTTTCAGTAGGAACAAATCTTAAAAACTTTTCTCAAGAACAGCAGAGCCATGATTGTACATGTAGTTTATAATGTGAAAACAATTTTACTGATAGGTATGAACAACTTAATACACAATAAATCATCTAACAAGGGCATCCTGCCTTCTGATTGGCTCAGGGTTGAGGTTTGTTACTCTAGCAAGGGCACCCAGCCTTCTGATTGGTGGTAACATTCATTCATTCTGCCTTCTGATTGGCCAGGACATTCTGCCTTCTGATTGACTAGGTGTTGAGGTTTGTGACTCTGAGGAGCATTAAATATGTATCCTACTCTTGTTTCAGTTGGTGGGTGTAATGCCTCAGTTACTTACGACACCTGCTGTAATAATACTGGTTGTTCCTGGATTGAATGTTTAAATGCATCAGGAAGCGTTATTCATACAGGTATGTACAGGTAAAGTCCGTCTTACTGGAGAATTTTTTTTTTCTGTTACATAGTACAATACCTCAGTGTTACTTTTGTCTTGATACATGCCAGGAAAGGATCACAATAAATATACAAATCGATAAACAGAAAAAAAATGATAAACATGAAACCTCGTAAATGCAGTTTTCAATATTTAAATAAGTACATGTTTCATTTTTCATCCATAGGGATTTCTTTTTGATAATTTAAAAGTTATTTCTCTTATGAACTGCCACTAGTAAGCAGGAATACAACTTTTCTGTCAGTGTTACACAATTATGATGTACATGCAGGGCTCTACATTAGCATTTTTTCACTTTTATTTACTTGTCCAAACATAATTTTTACTTTGGCCCCCAAAAATTAATTAATAGTTTCTCAGGCCAAAGAATTCAAAATTCAATGATTGATTTTTTTTTTTTTAAATTAAAGTGACACTCTGATGGACAAATGGGAAAATTGACAACAGAAGAATTTTTGCATGACACATGCAAATTTTGTTCAGTTCTTGAAGATATTAGGTTTCAGAAAATTACAGGTTTCAGAACCTAAAAAATCTAATTTAATGGAGAAAAATAAAAGTAAAAAAAATCTTTGTATAACCCATCACAAAAATATTGCTTCACTTCTTCCACTTTATTGTACGCATGCGCTGAATAGTTGAAGAATTTACCATGGTTTCAATTCCATAGATATAAATGTTGGATGACTGAGAATTTCGATACAATCTTCAAAAAAGATGATCATAACTTATTCCTTACTTCTGCTTGCCCCAATTCAATGTTGTTTACAAGTTTCACGCTAAAAATAAAGGACGTGTGACCTTGACATTGTTGACATTGACGATAAAAACAAAGCGATAGATACAACATTTGTTTTTCCGGCACTTATATTATGCAGTTTTTTTCTTGCTTTACAGTGCAGTTGAGTTGTCAAAACTTCGCTATATTCATATTTCACAGAAATATTTTGTTTTGTGATACAATTTTCTTAAAAGAAACACATGGTTTTGACTCATTATGCAACTTGAAATAATACCTTTTTTCATATCAGTCATTCAACAAAATGATGATCTCAACTGATTCTTACTTTTTGTTCTATTACATTAATTAGGGCCCCGCAAGGATTTGCGGGTGCCCTATAGTAATCACTCTGTCTGTCTGTCCGTCTGTCTGTCCATCTGTCCGTCTGTCATTCTTCCATCCACAAATTTTCTGTTTTTTTCTAATAACTTTTTTTGTAGTTGACCAATTAAGTTCAAATTTGGTATGTTGGTTGAAGAGGCAGAAAGACATATTTTGATGCTAAGTTTGGTTCTCTATGTCATCCAGTTTGGAGCGGGGGTGGTGGGGTAGATTCCTTATCTTTACATTAGAATGAATGCCAGAGCAAAGAGAGATAACTGCTGAGAATGTTCCTATTGTAAACTATGAAAGATGCAACTAGTCCTTTGGGATTAATTAACTTTCCTCTTGAAGAAAATCCAAAGCATTATCTGTTTCTGTCAAATTGAGATTAATGAACACCTCTGTCTGCAAATGAAGTTTGCTTTGAAGTTAAAGGTGCTTAGACACAGATTTGAAGTTAATATTTTATCAAATTTTCTGTATAATATAACGACTTATATATTGCAATAGCATTTCACACGAAAATATAATTAAAAACTTATTTTATCTGGAAATTATTGGAACTACGAATTCCTGGACGCGTTTGATTAACACATCCTTGCACTTTCACAAATTTTATTTTTATCCTTAATATTTAAGAAAAGAAGCGATTTTGTTTTGTATTAATGAAACACATTACATCTATAATCCAGAAAATTCAGAGTAGAAATGTGCGAAAGCAAACCCCCTCACTAATTTCGTCAGCCCGTGCTCAGTGTTGTGTACAGAGTTTAACAAATTGAATACACCCGTGAAACGTAAACTGTTTCTGTAAACAGGGCACGAGCTCTGTTATTGTTAATGTTTACGATTCACTGGGTGAGTTCAATTGTTAAAGTCTGCACACACCACTGAGCACGGACTGACAATACTGTGAGTGGGTTTTGCTTTCGAACATTTCTACTCTGAATTTTCTGGATTATAGTTTTAATACTTTTCATTTATACACAACAAAACTGCCACTTTTCTTAAGTATTAAGAATAAAATTAAAAATTGTGAAAGTTCAAGGATGTGTCAATCAAACGCGTCCAGAAATTTGAAGTTTCAATAACTTCGAGATGAAATAAGATTTTTATTATATTTTAGTATGAAATGATAAAGCAACATATATGTCATGAAATTATACAGAAAATCTGAGAAAATATTAACTTCAAATCTGTGTCCAAGCACCTTTAAGGTCAATTCTGAATGATGTTTACATTCTCTGAAATGTAGATTTAAATAATATTCATACTTTATTTTGGTAAAATACACAATGAGTTATGATTTTATTGAATTCTAAAAACAAGATATACATAAAGATATGTTGTTTTTTTTTATTTATTTATTTATTTATTCATTTTTTTTTTAAGGCTGCTGTATGTAAATTCAAGAATACTATTAATTTTATCATGTAGTCTGATAATAAACTCATTCTATCATTACTGAAAAAGTTCTTATTGTAAACTTGGAAGAAAAGGATGAGAGAGCAGTACAATTAATCCCCTGGGATTAATTATCTTGTCTGGGGCAGAAAATTGTCCAGGCTTATCTTTATTTGTCACTTTAAGATAAATTAACCTTTGTCTGATGTTTGTTTTGAAGTTGAGGTCAAGCCTGGGTGATATTTGCATTCACTGAAGGCTGGCATTTTAAAAAACACATGCTTTATTCTTGTTTAAATATACATTTAATTGAGTTATTATAGATATGATGTTTTTTACTGCCTTAATATGTAAATACAGGGATACTCTTTACAGGTTGTTGGATATTTAGGAATTATCTTGAAATTTTATAAATACAGTTGTTATAGCATATTCTTCTTCATATATTTTTAAATTTTTGTAATCAATCAAAATTCTCATTCTGTAAGCTGCACCCTTATATTTCTACCCCTTGGCGGGGCCCTTGCTGACTGGTCAGTTTTCTAGTTGTAATATGTTTTCAACTTTAAATAATGTTATTCCAAACAATTGTTTAAAAGTTAATTTAAAAAATAACCACATTAACAAGAATTGCATTGTTTATCTAGTAAAAACGTCTATGAAAAGGGAATAACTTGATTTCTTTTTCAACATGGAAAAATAGAAAATTGAGGTATTTCCCTTTTCAATATGTAAATAAAATTGATCAATGCGGCAGGTTTTTGACCTGATGCGGCAGTGCCTGAGAAACTGTTGATTAATTTTTTTGGCCTTATCCAACAATTTTTTTTATTACTAAGAACTATTTAACAACTTGGAAAAAATATTGTAAATTTAAATAGAGTCCATGATATATTCACTGCGTCTGTTTTATGATTTTTGACACATATAGCAAATAATGAAACTAATAAATTATATTATCCTGTCCTAAAGAAGTAATTACAATATTTCATAAAGCTCTTACTGATGAAATACAGTAATGGTAAAAAGGTTATTTTAGCAACTGGCAAAGTCAGGAATTTTTTTAACTAAAAGAAGCATTTATTATAAGACTGTTTAATAACTTGTTTTTAGCGATTTTAGAGATGACTCTGTGATTGAATTATTGGCGACATTTATTTTTTATTTTATATTTATTTTTGGGAGTTGATTTTATCAAATTACATCTTCTATGCAGTCTCTCAGATCAAACTGTGTCTCGACCTAAGCACAACTTTACGCGGTAATCATCAATGGAAGATATCAGTCGCAGCTGACAGGAAATAATCCCTAAAGACAATCGAGAAGATTGATATATTACACACTGAAAAGCGTAATTTTTCTTGATTTTTCTGTTTACAATTGGCAATTCATTGAAACTCAATGAAATCAATTGAAATGCTATTCATTCATCATTTATAGTACTTTAAGTTGTAAAACAACTGGTTTTCCCATGCTGTGGCCACGAGTGCAGTGAAAACCTGGAGTCAAAGGCACAAAACCAGTACCAACAGAAGTTATTAATTCATAAAATATGTTGGTCACAATTATCAGAAAAAAAGATTCTCTATACGTAACTGAATAGCTACATATCTCTAAAAATCTGTTAATACGTATGTATATCATATCACACATGCATTGTATACTCTTTAACAATGTAGCCACAAGTTTATTACAGCGGGTAATGTGACCTAATTTTGAACTGGGTCCCATTTTACAAATTAAAGAACTTACGACTAAGACCAAAAACTTAAGTTGATTGTAAAATCTTCCAAAATTAATTATTCAGTTAAAAATTACTCGCTTAAAAATATCTTTCAAAATTCTTTTTAAAAATATGAAAACCATTTTAAAATTAATGTAAAATAGAGAGTTATTCGCAAAATTACAATTTGGTCGTAGTCGTAAGATCTTTCGTAAAACAGGGCCCTGATCTTCCCACTGCAAGAGCATTGCCACCTAATTAGTAGTAAGTTACTGGTAAATAGATTTAAACAGACTTGACTTCTTATTTAACATATGAATGAGAGACATATAATTTGTGTCAAAATAGTCTCAGAATTAAAACTAAAATTTACATTTAGTCATTTACATGTAACTAGGTAAAATGCCTATGATGCAGTCAAAGTACTCAAAGCACTGATAGCAGGAATTTAAGAATACATGATCCTTCCAGGGAATGCTGCTACACTGCCTGTCTGCATTGTAACACAGCTAATGCATATGAATCTGCACCTTGTCCTATAGGTGTTTTATATTACAAATTTAGAATAAATACATATAATCAATATCTTTAACTAAAAACAATAAATCAGATATATATAAAAGAGAATGTGCTGGGGAATTATTCCTTCTAATATATTGAGTCAAGCAATTAAAATTTGATTTATACTGAGCCTCTCACAGGACGAAAGACCACCTTTAAGCAATTGCTTAATGGTGGCTTAATGGTAGCTTAATGGTGGCTTTTAAAAGTTAATTCCTTTAAGCCACCATTAAGCTGCAGCTTCTAGGTGGTTAATGTTCAAACTTCATTAAGCTACAATATGTACCATTAAGCCACCTTTAAGCTGCAGCTGAATGGTGGCTTAATGTCCAAACTTATTTAAACCACCTTAATGCATCCAGTATCAAGTCTTTAAACTAACTTGTTAAGTTTTAAGTTGTTTCAATATCATTTACTCAAATACTTATTCAATTCATAATTTTTTCTTGCTATTTCTAATATTTTTGTCAATGCGTATGAACTCGGGAACTGAGAACAGCTTCACCAGATGCCTTAAAATTTTCGCTACCTAAAATCAGTTTGTTTGATTACTTGTTTTGAAATTATTTTTATCCATAAATACATAATATCTATTATTTATTTAAAAAAAAATTTTCTTTCGTGTTTGGAGAGCCACATTCCGCTGCCAAAGTCATAGGGAATATGGTAATTAGAGTCATTTTCTTCTGGAATATCTCTAAGTCTCTTAATTTTTCTTTGGGTAGAGAAATGTGTAAGATATAAAAAAATATATATATATATAGGTATAGATTATGTTGCCAATCATTGAATTACTTCATGAATAATTTGAGTTAATTCGTGGTTAAGTGCTATTATTTTTTTCTTTTTTTAAAATACTGCAGAAATAATGAAATATATGGAGATAACGAACAGTATTCAAGCTCAAAAGTCCATTAAACAATACAAAATAGGAGCAGAGCAAACACGGACCTCCAAAACATCAGAGGTGGGATCAGGTGCCATGGAGGAGTGAGCATCCCCTGCCGACCGGTCACACCCGCTGTGTGCTCCTTGTCATGATCGGGAAATAACGGAAAAATCCGTCGACAATTCAGTGTGTAAATAATGGCCTAACAGTTAGTATGAAAAACGTCAGTCAGCATTTGACTTAATGATAGATTGTATTTGCTGACAAGGTCATTGTATCGACCATAGAACTTACGAAATGATGACTTTAAACGAGACTGCTGATATTCTTGTTTGATCAACTTGTTTGTCAATAATTTACCTCGTTTTAGAAATTGTCCATACGTAGAGCATGCTCTTGCGTATCGAATCAACTGGGAGATAAAAACCCCGTATGCAGGTGATGAAGGTATATTGCTGCATAAGTAAGGGAAGTTGACGATTGAAAAGTTAAAGTCATCACGTTTATCATAAAGCTTGGTTGTTAGATTACCATTAACGTCTTTTTCAAGTAAAATATCCAAATATGATACAGATGTGTCAGACTCTTTGGTATCTTTTATCTCAAGCTCACTGGGATATATCGTATCAACATAAGAATGGAAATAACCATTGTTAATTGACAATACGTCGTCGATATATCTAAATGTCGAGTTGAAGGCCACAGCAAGTGTTTTCTTCTTTTCATGTATAAGATTTTGGACAAATTCTGCTTCATATGAATAAAAAAAAAGGTCTGCTAATAAAGGGGCGCAATTGGTACCCATGGGAATTCCAATAGATTGTTGGAAGACCTGGTCTCCAAAAACCACATAGATATTGTCAATCAGAAACTCAAGCATCTTTTTAATGTCAACAGAGTACTTGTGTGTACAATCAGAATGTTTTTTAACAAAATAATTGTGCAAATGACCAATGACAAGGTAAGTAAATTTACGAGTTCCATTTTTATTGAAAAAGCAGTTGTCAATGATATCAAAAAGCCTGGACTTTAATTTATCGTGGGGAATGGTTGTGTATAAATTTGAAAAGTTTTTAACCCTAGTCCTGCAGGTCCGCGATAAAACGCGGACCCGAAATACATACACTCACTGCCGGTCGTCGATATTTTGCGTATCACATCACTTTACATTCAGTGCCGGTCGTCGATATAGTAGCTTTAAATACCATGTTTACAAAACGACTTTTAGCCAATAGGAAAATAGAAAAATATTCAGCCCGATGTTGTATGACGTATGAGGGATATTTTCCCTGAAATATTCAATTCTGATTGGTTAACTAGAAGGTTTCTTTCTGAAAATAAATCTAAAATAAGTTAGCGTCATTCGTTGTCATTCAGTACGAGTTTCAAAATGGTGGCGGAAGCGAATGTTGATGATATAGCTGAAGGAAACATTGAATTAGAAGAAGCTGACGATGAGATGAGAGATTTAGTGAATGAAATATTCCTTGACAATGATTCCGATGAAGAATTTCTTGGGTTTGATGTGGATGATCTGGAAGTTGACGAAGAAAACTTAGCACAATTCCAGGGTGATGACTGGGTGCAAGGAAACTTAGACTTTCGTGACTTCAATTTCTACGGTGAGAAAAAAAATTAATGTGGATCTTGAAGAAAAACGTAGAAATGATTGATTTTGTGAAACTTTTCATCGATGATCATGTCATTGACATTATGGTTCAAGAAACCAACAAATATGCTGCGGATTTCTTAGCGTCTCCGCAAGGACAAAATCTGAAATGACAGTCAAGATTCAGAAAATGGAATGACATTTCGCGGGATGATATGCTGAGATTTTTGGCCATAATAATCGGTATGGGACTTGTCCAGCTCCAAGATATACATGATTATTGGTCAAAAGATGAATTATTGGAAACCCCAGGCCTCAGGAAAATAATGCCAAAAAATAAATTCCTGCTGATGTTGTCTTTGTTACACGTTTGCAACAATGACAATAACATTCCACGAGGACAGGAAGGACATGACCCTATCTTCAAAATAAGAAGAATATTTGACCATCTGAAGCAGAAATTTGCTGATGTATACTCTCCAGGGGAAAATGTAGCAATAGATGAAGGAATGGTTGCATGGAGGGGTAACCTTTCCTTCAGAGTCTATATGCCAGACAAGCCTGACAAATTTGGGATAAAATTCTTTATGTTGTGCGACTCGTCAAATGGTTACTGCTCACAGATTGAAATTTACACTGGTTCCTCAGATGAAGCCTCACCTAAAGGAAAAATCTATGACCTGGTCATGAGACTTATGAACCCGTACCTCAACAAAGGACACAAACTGTACGTGGACAATTTTTATACCTCACCCATCTTGTTCCATGACTTGAGACAACATTTGACAGGAGCTTGTGGTACGCTGAGATCAAATCGCAGAGGGGTTCCAAATGAAATCAAACAAGTGAAATTAAAGAGAGGAGAGTCAGTTGGAATGACAAATGGAACATTACAAGTGTTGAAGTGGAAGGACAAGAGGGATGTTCTCATGTGCTCCTCTATCCACAATGCAGACCTCGTCGTCGTACCAGGCAGGAATGATCGAGCAACAGGTGAACCAGTTCACAAACCTCAGTGTGTCCTGGACTATAACAAGCATATGGGTGCTGTTGACAGATACGATCAGATGATTGTGTATCCAGCCTTCAAAAGAAGAACTGTCAAATGGTGGAAGAAAGTGTTCTTTCACTTGCTGATGATGTCAGTTTTGAATGCATACATCCTGTACAAGGAACACTGCAAGAAATATCAGAAAAAGCCTGTCCTTCAAAGAGTGTTCAGAAGGGAAATTGTAAAGCAGATGATAGCTGAAACCAGTCCTCAGGCAGCAGTTGTTCGGGGAGCAGTAAATCCCAGGGTATGGAGAGGCTTACAGCTCGCCACTTCCTGAGCAAAATTGAACCAAAAGAAGGACAGAAAAGCAAACCTCTAAGAACCTGCCCTGTTTGCTCCACAACTACTGGAAAGCGGAAGACAGTGGGGGATGGAAGGAAAACCGTCCGATCATCGTACGAGTGTAAGGACTGTGATGTGGGATTATGTGTTCATCCGTGCTTCAAAATATACCACACCAACAAAGACTTCAAGCTTGGGTATCAACGCTGGACTGATCAAAACAGGGGAGCAAATGAAGAAAGCGATTAAATATCTTACAATTACTGTTTCATATAAGAACTTGAAGCAAATTTAGTGAATTATATATACATGTGTCAGAGATGTAGAGGAACTTAGCTAGCTCTGTTCCCGGATCAGTGCTTTCAATTGATTGGAAGGAATATAACATAGACATTTTCTTTCTTGTTAAATGGTAAATTTTTGTACATTATATCTATCAAAACATTGTTTAATCTTCAGCTTAAATAATCATAATATTATGTTGGGCTTAAAAAAAATTTTTTTTTGTTAAAAAATAATTAAATCATTAATTTATTTCAAAAAATGAAAAAAAATCTCATTAAACTCTTTTTTCCTTGATGATACCATTGTGTCTTTTTATTTTCTATTATTTTAAATTAGATAATCAGGTTCTCCAATTATTAATGAATCAATATTATATAGGGTTCTATTATGTAAGATAAGTAGAAAGTGCTGAAAACAGCAGGATACAGAAGATAGCATCATTATGGCATTTTTCTCAAAACATGGTGGCAGTGAGAGAAGCTGCTGATAACAGACAGCGAGGCACTGCATGCAGTGCTTATCAGTTAACTCACTGGCAGGACTAGGGTTAAGCTGTTGATTTTGGTAAAATCTTGTGATTTCAAATTTTCCAAAAGTTCCTTGGAATTTTTAAGTATCCACATCTGATTTACACCACTTTTTGAATATATTGTTGCACAGTACTCTTGAAGTTTTTCCTTCACTACTGTTAATATCTTAGTGAGGAGTAAAGAAAGAGGCTTGGTTGAACATTTACTGGAACCCGCTATGTATCTTTGCTTGTAAGGATTTTTATGAAGTTTTTATGAAGTAAGAATTTATTTAAAATAATGCAGAAGTAAGAATTGATCCAATGGTATAGACGGTCTTCAATGATTGTTATTTCAAAATCAATTTTCGGAAGAACAGCTGATCAGATTAAACATGGCATCCGACCAGATTTATACACAATGAGAAGGGGGGTAAAATAAACAGTGTACATTATATCAACTTGTTAGACAATAGACCTTAATTAGGTGTCCCCACCAGTCCCCAGTCAGCTAACAGGAAACTATACACGGGAACGTACAGTGACAGATTTTGATGATCTATTATTTTTACAAAACTTAAAATTTACGCAAGCATATAACAAATTAGAAATTATGATTGTAGACAAAAAGACAATTATTTTGATACCCATAACGATATAAAAAGAATTAAAACTGAAGATGATATGTTAAAAAAATATTTTATAACTTAAATGTTACGCAAAGATTGTCAATTAAATTACAAAAAAAATCGTAAATATCCACAGCATATTTATAAGAACTATAATCTGTTTTTTCCCCATCGTTCTCTTTAGATGATATATTCCTTTTTAATAACAAAGTTTTGTTATATCTGTTGAATTTCAATCTTTTCATGATTATAAATCTGCGAATAACAGAACGAGGAATTCAGTAACTTAAAACTCAGAAAGTTGTTTCACGCCATCACACCTAGCTGCAATAATGTAGCCCTCTCTGATTTTTTTCTCCTGAAAATATCAGATTAAAAAAAGTCGGAGAGGGCAACATTTAATTTATTACAGCTACATTACACCGAACTCCGGTCCACGGTTAAGAAATATTTACGTAATATAAAACTTGATATAAATTTCTTTTTTAAAATATATTTAAATATATTTATTCGTATTATTGATTAGTAAATACAAACATTAGAAAAAAAATACATGTACAGGCACCAGTCCAAACAAGTTTTGTTTAAATTAAAGGTTTTATATTTTTCTTCTAATCAATATCAATGGCCTCGGCAGCTCAGTGGTTAAAGCGTTCGCACTGCAATCTAAAGGTCGTGGGATCGAATCCTGTTGGGAATGTTTTTTTTTTTTGATTTTCTTTCTTTTACATTATTTTCGCAGAATTAACAAATGTATGAACTCGACATTTATAATTTTAGTGAAGAAATCATTATAAAAATAATATTTAACCCATAAAAGCAGTTTTATCGACTGCATAATGGTGACTTAATGGTGGCTTAAAGGTGGTTTAATGGTAGCTTAATGGAGTTTGGACATTAAGCACCTATAAGTCTGGCTTAATGGTGGCTTAATGGTGACTTAAAGATTGTCTAGAAGCTACCATTAAGCACCTATAAGCCACCATTAAGCTACCTTTAAGCACCCATCAAGGACTTTGAGATGGCTTAATGGTAACTTAATGGTGGTGTATTTATTACTTAAAGGTAGCTTAAAGGTGCTTAGTTGTGACTTAAAGACAACCATTAAACCATCATTAAGGACCTATAAGCCACCATTAAGCCAAACTTAAAGGGAGTGTTTCATTGTGTGTCTGAAAAATACTTTAACCTCAGATCTTCAAAAAGGAAAAGGTTAAATGTGACTTTTAGCTTATTTAAGAATCCCCCCCCCCCCCCATTTTAAAAAAAAGATTATAAGTAGGTACAGACCCTGAAACGTGCTACTACCCCAAAAAAGCGTGTGACTTTCGTGCGCTTTTCGTTTCGTGCAAACCGTGTAGCGTTTCGTGTAAACCGTGCAGCGTTTCGTGCAAACCGTGTAGCGTTTCGTGTAAACCGTGCAGCGTTTCATGTAAGCTCCAAAGCGTTTCGTGCAAACCGTGTAGCGAGCGTGCGAGAAGCGTGTGAGAAACATGCGACTTTCGTGTAAGAACCGTGTGAGAAACGTGCGATTTTCTTGCAAGAATCGTATGAGAAACGTGTAGGATTCATTCGGAAGTCCTCTTATTTTGAATATGACTATTGTTGGATCAATTCTGTGTTGTTTATAGCTAATATTATTCGGATATATCATACCGGTGGTATTTTAAGGTAAAAAAAAAAATACAGAAACAACAAAATAAAATTATTCGGTAATGTATTACATATTTGCTTGATTTTCCTTCTTTATTTATTTATATACAGATGGACAGAAAATGTGTTAAAAGTAATTAATTATATGCACATCAATTTAAAGGTAATTGATTCAATACATTTTTTAAAGGGAGCAATACTTAATATATTTTTTTAAAAGAAAATTCATTAGGAATCCGGTCTTGTCCTTTTCATTCATTTATTTGAAAATCTTCACC
Organism: Saccostrea echinata; assembly: GCF_033153115.1. Taxonomy (NCBI): domain Eukaryota; kingdom Metazoa; phylum Mollusca; class Bivalvia; order Ostreida; family Ostreidae; genus Saccostrea; species Saccostrea echinata. The sequence continues at coordinate 3,296,678 of NW_026889756.1, read as the reverse complement.
ATTGTACATGGGATATAGAGATTACAAGAACATATCGGTGATTAATACAAAATAATAGATAGATACATGTATGGCAGCCGTGAAAAATAAAATGCAAAATTTAGTGCGTTGCTATAAATGTGAAGTATAAGATTTCTAGGCCGGGGAGCACAGTTAATTGATTTTCTTTATGAACGAACATATTTTTCTTATATTACAAGATTGTGATACAAATAATTTTGAAATTGATGAGTAATTTATTGTCTTTTTATGCATAAAATTGGTTGATTAATAAAAGTCTTGTAAATGAATTATAATTCACATACATCAGCAAATACAAGGTTAAATATTTCAAGGGGGGGGGGGGTTGATCATATGAAAGCAAAAACTGAGTTTTTGTTGTAAACAAGTGTTTTATTGATATTTTTCTTTTGTAAGAAAATTATTGCTTTTTTCGATGGGGTGCGCCCAATTCACCCGTAAAAAAAATATATTGGATTCTTCTTTACACTTTCAACACTCTACTTACGACTGCGATCCAGGTCATTTACGACAGCGATCACGGACTCCGCTTGCCGGGATTGAAAACTTGCTCTGCTATTATCTCTTGTCAATCATAGCTAAGATGACACCCGACAATAACGATCGATTAATTAAACGGTAATACCCGTTGATTTTATTTCTTAAATTTATCTGATTGTCTGTAAACAGTGAATTAATTTGCCAGTGAATTCGTGAATAAAATAATATAAAGAAATAAATCCTATATAATTATATATTAATTGTTTTTATTAGTCATGCAGTTCTAGGACATATGACATGTATACATATATATTGAATGTATTGTTAAGAGCCGCGATTATTGATTACATAATTATTGATTTTTTTTTCTAGACAGGGTTTGAAATCAAGGATTTTAAAAGGCGGTTGGACATTGTATATTGATATTTAATAAACACAATACCGGAAGAGAGAACGAAAGAATTACAATACATATCCCCCGGCTTCTCTACCATATAAGATTTTAATGATAAATTAAAGTTTACCTCTGTAATGAAAATATATATTTACCATTCTGAATAAAGTGCATATTAATGAATTACATGTATCGGGTCCCGCTGAAGACATGAATATCTTTTTTTTTCTTAGAACGGGCACTTGTTTCTATAATAATTTTTTTCCCGATTGTTTACTTACTAAACCAAGTGCCCGTTATATTTAGCCATGTACAGATTTGAAGATACAACAGTAAGATCTCGGTAATCTAACCCCCCCCCCCCCCTTTCCTGCACAATGTTCCTGTTTGAAGCAGTGTACACATTACATTTGAAAATTTTAAACAGAGCCTAATTTAATCAAATGAAATTATTTTCTTTACTAAATCAAAAAAAAAAAAAAAAAAAAAAAAAAAATGTATAAATCAAACAATAATAAAAAAGGAAGAGAAAATCAATCTGTTAACAGAAATCATACGCAATTTAATCAATTTTTTTTTTTTCAAACATAACTGTGAAACTGAGTTTATTTGTCAGTAATAAAGTCAGTAATGGAACATCTTTTTAGTATCAAACTATAATTGTAAAAACATTAAATGCTGTAAAAAATGATGAATTACAAATATAATTTTTTTTTTCAGTGCATAATTTAGGGTCTAGTGAAAAAAAGTTTAACGATGATGAGCATTTCATCGGGCGGGTCACATATTCATTGACAACTATTAATTAATTACAACTGAACATTGAGTATTTTATCTGTTAATATAGTTCTGGTGTAGCGAGTTTTAATCATAACTTAATCTGAATGATTGTAATCCTTAACTACTCGTTGATTAATCAGTAATAACTGAAATAAAGTCCAAGAGATTCCGAATAGAAAATCCATATCGAGGCCAAAGCGTGCGAGAATCTTGTACAAAGCATGTGAGAAACGTGTAGAAAGCATTTCGTGCAGGCTTTCGTGTAAACCGTGCAGCCTTTCGTGCAAAGCGTTTTGTGTAAACCGTGTAGCGTTGCGTGCAAACCGTGTAGCGTTTTGTGTAAACCGTGCAGCGTTTCATGCAAACTGTGTAGCGAGCGTGTACCGTTCGTGCAGCGTGCGTGTGGGGTAGTAGCACGTTTCAGGGTCTGTATGAACTAAGTCTTCAGACACAGGCATACTGTATAAAGGGATTTTTTTAACAACCATCTAATTTAATCATCATCAACAATGGTCTTAGCATTGCTAATCAAAGCACTGAAGGTACTGATGGGAGTTAATTTTAATCCCAGTTCAAATCAGTTTCAACCTTTGTTATATGTGACTGCATTTTAATCCTGTTCACATCTTTTCAAAGTATAAACAACATGGACACTTCATGTTTGGTATGAGAGTATTGAATGAAAAAGGTAAGGGGGACTTAGTTCATACCTGCTTAATCTTTTGAAAAATGGGAAAAAGAAATTCTTAAATGAATGTAAAACAGATAAAAGAAAACACACAAAAAGCATTCAAAAAGGTTACTGATAATTGAAAAACAAAGGATAAGTGTAAATCTGATAGGATACATGTATGATAAAATTCATGGTCAATTCGATGCAAAATAGGAAATGATAGAATTGTCAAGAATAATGTTGTATACTGTGTTGTGGAAGTTTTCAGTAAGCCTTCTGCTTCAAACGTCCATTCCATGCTTTGCCTGTAAGCATTGCAGAAGTGACTACTACTGCTATAAAGGGAAACTTAGGGGGGAGGGGGCACATGAATGTGTTTTCTGTTGATGTTATTTTCATCCACATGTAGGCTGCCATAACCTCAGCGACCCAGCTGATAGGAAGATAGCAGTAGATGATTGTAAAGTGAATGACACTGTTATAGACCAGAGAAATACCTGTAAGTATTAAAGGAACCAAACATTTATTTTGTCTTCCATATATACATATCTAGGTCAGCTTGCTTTACACAAAATTTTATGCTAATTTCAGGCACTCCCCCACCTGAAACAACAACTCCTACCCCCAGCACCACTACTGTAACACAGCCAACAACCGCAACACCAACGCCTGCAGGTGAGATCAGACCTTAGACTAGTTTATTGACAGTAAAATATTCCATCTGAAATGTTTCCTGTCGGCTTTGGGTTGGGCATTTAAATACTGTATGTTGTTTTTTTTTCCCCATATTACTTTTGCAGGGCTTTCAAAAAGAATTAGAAACAGGGTGCACTTTTATGAAAATACGAAGTACTTGTGGAAGTGATTTTAATCAAATATGTTATGGAATTTATCTCCATCAAATGTTTTGGCTGGTACAATCATGATTTCAGCTGGGTAAAATACTGGGTACTGGTATATTTTGAAAGACCCATTTTTGCCCTTTCATACTTGCAGACAATTTTACCTCAAAGTCATTTTATTAATATTCTCCTGACACAGTTGTGGTTTAAAAGAGTTAATGCTGTCTTCTTTAAATTCTCCCGTAATTAATTTGCCCACTTGCAATGAGGGCAGAGGGAGTGAAAATAAAACTGGGGTAAAACTTTTGTTGTATGCTGTAATAATCAGTCAGGGGTGAGACTGAAATCCGTCATTTTTGAAAAATGATGGATAATCGTCATATTTACTAAGTACGTATTTTCGTCATTTTTGTCAATATGACTTACTATCATCATATTTTCTTTTTCAACTTAATTCTTCTATCCTGGTTACATAAAAGCGAAATTTGAATTCACCGCTGAAAGAAGAGTGTTTACGCAAGTTTCATTTCATCTGGGTCACTAATTACTGCCGACCACGTGCGTTAGAACATCAACATGGAAGGTGAAAGTTATTATTTAGCGGTAAAATGTCGAATTTTGGTAGAACTAACTCGCCATTTTTACATGGCTTTTAGCCCTATAAAAACATATAGTACACCGTCTGGAAGAATACGTACTTGTAGAGAAAAGTCTCGACAAAAAGTTAAAGCCATAAAAAAGTAGTGCGCCCCGTAAAACAAGCGAGATATTTCAGTGCGCCCAGACCCTCCATTTTGAAAAAAGACGGAATATTGTCATTTTCGTCTTCTTTCCTATTTAATGCAAATAAATTGACAAATAACTCTTCCACTCTTATTTTTGCTTGGGAAATTTATACTGTCAACATAACCAGTATTGTAGTCAACTGTATTAGAGAAATGAAGTTAGTTTACGATGTTTTTTGTCCTTTTTTCGGTTGGTGGATCTAACATTTTTCCAAGAGAGGTAACTCGGTATTCTAGAAACACTCTAAATTTTTATGACTGTTTTTCGTCATTTTCTTAAAAATGACGAGTTTAAGTCATAATAAAAATTTTATTTTATGGCTTAAAATCGTCATTTTAAAAATGACGGATTACAGTCTCACCCCTGACTGATAATGAAGCTAATTGATTTCCTGACCTTGGAGTGTTCTCTAGGCACAAGTTTCAATATTAACAAATGAATGTAGTCAAAGTCAATTCATAATACAAATTTATTGACCAGATAAAAAGGCAACATTTCACTTGTTAGACTCAAGGAAAATATGTTGCCTCAAGCTGTAGGCTAAGGGCAACATATTTGAGAGTTCAACAATCTGTTGACCAAATCTTTGTCATTTACAATGTTATCATGCCATACTTATAAAACAGAAATATTTTAGTATTCTCTGTAAACATGGTGAATAATCTCGACACCCAACTTGTGAGCATTCACATTTGGTACTAAGTATATATTTTCATGTTGATGAAGTATTTTTGTAGCATTTCCATCCCAACTAACTATTAGCTCTGTGTAGAACATATTGATTTACACAATCAGTTAAGTTTTAGTTGCTGCTTGTGACCTATATACAGTGATTGGGAAGGGCTTGCGCCACGCGCCGTAGTCACATTGAAGTGAAAAATGGCGCATTAAATCAATCAATGGTGGCGCCAAGGTGCGCATTCAATTGTTAGCGATGTTATTTGGAAATATTTTGTGTACAACTTTCTTACTTGTTTTACTTTCGTTTTAAATGCAGTCAATTTTAAAACAACAAATCTCATTGGTTAAACCCCATCAAAAAACTGCTTCAGGTTAAACAAAGCACTTCACTAGGTACATTACTTCATTCATTTGTAGGATAGTGTGGTGCTCAATCCAAATTTTGACGTAATTTAACACAAAATACGGGTAAATCACATTCTATACAGGTTCCTTTAAATTTGCTGCATTGCATATGTTAAAAATTAGATTAGGTTAAATTAACAAAAACATGTTTTCTTTCGTTTTTCATATTTTGTTTGTCATTTTATTATTTCTTAAAATGGCCCTTCAGAATATATTGATGGCCCATTCATTTTCAAATTGGCCCATTAAAAATTTTGACTGTTGCGCCATAGTCCCATTGACCTTTTTGGCCTTCCCAATCACTGTATATAATCTGTATGAGTAACCATATTTTCTGTGTGAGTGGTCCGATAAATGTTTTGTAACACATCCATGACTGAGTATCTTAAACGTTCTAGCTGGACTAACATTGAATTGACAATACTTCTAGGTTAGCACGCTACCAGACTTTGTTTCATACTTCATCTGACCTTCAGGTATATTTTTCAGATGAATTACCAGGTTAGTTTATGAATTCTCTTGTAACTTTAAGGCTTAGTCTATCTGGACAGCTACAGTACCTGGCCATAATACAGTACGCAAAATGGACGCCGTTAAAATTAAAATTAACATACAATGTTTTTCCTCTTCATTTTATCGATTGTAATATGATAAAAAATAATGACAACTACACACATCCATACATGAGCGTTATATCTGATATCACACACATAGGAAGTTCCGTAGATTTATTTTTAGTACCATAACATATGTAAGTCAAAATGGCTCCGAGGGGGAAAGACCTTTCACTCGAGCAAGAGCAGACTATAATTAAATTGAATGAGAGTGGTTTAAGTAGCTGGAAAATTTTGGAAATTAATGGAATAAGTCCAAATTCCATACAGAAGGTTGTTTGACGAAATGCTGAAAGGGATTTTATGGAAAACAGAGAAAGACTAGGAAGAAAATGATTGGTGGGCGAAAGAGGTGATCGTGTCTTGTCAAGGTTGGTGAAGAAAAATCGTCGACAGACTCTGTCAGATTTAACTGATAAATTTAACAAATCTGTACCACAGAAAGTGTCTAATAGAGCTGTAAGAAGGAGATTAAAAGAACAGAAATATCAAAGATGGTCCGTTTCAAAGAAAATAACAATCTTGAAACCGAATCGTCAAAACCGTGTTTTGTGGTGTCGATCAAAATTAGGGTGGACAGTGGAGGAAAACTGGAGTCAGGTCATTTTTACTGATTAGATGAAAGTTGTTTTAGGAAAGGACAGAAAAATTTACGTCTGGAGAAAACCTGGAGAAAGATTTCAACCTGATTGTCTTGGACAGTGTAGTAGTCATTTGCCCCGCTCCGGCATATCGGCTATGTTCTGGGGGTGTTTATCTTTTAATGGTGTTGGAACTTTGACTGAAGTAGAAGGAAATATAAACTCTTGAGAAATATATTTCAGTCCTAGATTATCATTTGTGGCCTCTTGTTGCAAAGGAATTTCCTGCAAATCCATGGATTCTACAGGAGGATAATTGTCTGGTGCACCAGTCCAGAGACACAGTTGAATGGAAAACGACAAACAACATCCCCACACTTACATGACCTAGTCAATCACCAGACATTAATAAAATAATTGAAAATGTGTGGAGGACAATTAAGATCAGACTGGAACATCGCCTGGATGGAATTCAAAACCGCGAAGACCTAGTGCGTATTGTGAAGGACATATGGGCCGCTATCAATTTGAAGATGATTAGAAAACTGTACACATCAATACCAACACGATTACAAGCTGTAATAAAAGTAAAAGGTTACATAACCAAGTATTAGTAAGGTAGGATAAATTTTAATTTTACATCAATTTGAAAAAAAACAACATTCAAAACTGCAAGTATGCACATATATTTTTATAACGGCAGCCATTTTGCGTACTGTATTATGGCCAGGTACTGCATTTTAAGAAATGTATCTAGGGATGCACACTGGTCAAGTGCTAAATCTTTCTTTAGTTTGTACATTTTGTAGGTAAAGGTCTAAACAACTGATTTTCACAGCAAACATGAAATCCTGCACACTCTGTTGTATTTGTATTAATGCTGGAACATTTCCATTCTCTGCCATATCATGTAGCTGTTTGGTCAATACTCTATAGTACTGGTTAACCGTTTACTTGGTCAGAACAATAGTTATTGGTTAGAAAATCTGTATTCTAATGCAACTGTTTTGAAAAATGCATTTTGATTGGATAATACACTGATGATTGAGGCAGGCAGTTTATCAAGATTTAACGAGAATGAATTAAAGCTTTTGATTGTGACATCATAAGAGAATGACGCAAAAACAATGCTTTGTGACATATTTCATGTAACAAAAACCCAACAAAATAAGACATAAACATCAAACAGAAAAAACATAAATTGTATTAGAATGGGAATAACTACCTTCTCATTTGTTATTTGCAACTGTTAAGGTTTTCCATCCCTAATAGGACCTAATTCTCTATCCTTAAATATCCATCACATATATAATACTCTGATATTAATTCAAAGCATTTTACAGTAGAAAAGGATTAACCAAGAGAAAGTTTCAAATATGTAATTAACTAAGCAGTAATTAATTAACAGAAATTGCATTGAAGTCTATGAAGACAAGCAATTTTTTAAAAATAAAAATTCAAATAATAAGAATATCAATAAATACTGTGGTGGAAAGATGCATTAAATCATTTGAAATAGAATGACAATTGAAAACATTTTTTTTACCGTGTAGGTTTTCAGAAATTAATTTTTACTACTTAAAAAAAAGAGGGAGATAACTCTTCAACAAAGGTCAAGGTCATAAATTAGGACACATTCCATTCTTACATACTAATAGTAATAAATGGGAATTATGTCTAAATAAACTGAGTAATCCACCCGTACACATCTGTTATGTATTCAATTTCATTGAATCTGACCGTTCACAGTAGCTCAGTCAGTAGAGCGCTCACTCCGTGATCGGGGTCATGAGTTTGAATCTCGGCCACGACTGACCTAAGTCGATAAAAAATGGGTAGCAACTGTTCCTTCGCCATGCGCTTGGCACTTTGAAGTGAAAGTTGCGGGTCCTTCGGATGAGACCTTAAAAACCGAGGTCCCGTGTCACGGTAGGCGTTGGCACGATAAAGATCCCTCACTGCTCAATGGCCCTGAGTGCCGAGTATAGGTAAAAATTTTGAAGCCCTTCACCGGTATATGGTGACGTCTCTATATGAGTGAAAAATTCTCAAATGGGACGCAAAACAACATACAATCAATGATTGAGTCTGAGGCTATTAGGGATGGAATATACTTTAATGCAATTTAACAGTCGAAACATCTGTAAAACTCAGTTTGCGACTGTTAAATCAGCATTAATGGTCGCAAATAACAAATGCCAAGACTGTTATTCCCTAAATTTGTTAGTCGAAAAAATAAAATATATATAAATTCGATGAAAATTCTTTAAAATTCAATTTTAAAAACACTGCATTAAAGTTGATATGCATGGTAAGTTAGTGTATTCACATATCTGGAGATAAGTAAGCCTCTGCGGATTGAGATCATTCGGGTACATGTAATTGGTCAGTTTGTGAAGTGTTAAGTACATGTCGTTATCCCGTCTGTGCTGTATTTCTTTAATGATATTAATTAAATAACTGTCGAGTACTGTGAACTGATAATAAAGTGTATCTTATCCCATCTAACCTTTGCAGTTATCCAGTGATAGTTCAGATTTAGGTCTGATTATTTGGTGACAATGCAGTGGGAAATGACCAATGTCTCTCATTTCTCATGCATATCTCATGGTTTCTGAAATTTTTCATTGCTAATTTGCAAATGAAGTAAAATTTGTAATTTAGTTTTCTGAGTATACAAAGAATATTGTTATCGTCTTTTTTTTAGTCTACTTTTATATGAAAATATATGTAGTTTACTTGAAAAAATATATTTTTTGTTAAGAAATTATGTATCTTAATAGGATTAAGCAGTAAATCTGTCAGAACATCTTACGGTTAACAGATTAGCAGTGTTGTATTCCATTGCTACCTTAATCTCTTCAGTAATGCTGTTTTCAGCTCTTGTTCCTGTTCCTGTGGAAGGTTTATGTACCATGTTAAGGCACCATACTTCAAAAGAAGTGGTAGTGTTGCTTTGACTGGGACTGCCCTTCTTTAGTTGAACTCATCTGTCTATAGTCTGTATGGGCAGCATAAACTTTTTGTTTGTATTTGCTTTTCCCTTCAGGGACTGCATCAGTCTGCATCCATCTTCAGTATTGGGGATGTCAGGGAACTTCTTGTATTGTTTCAGCATAAATTTTATCCTAAAATTCTAAATCAGGACCCCTGACACTGATTCCAAATCTATTCATTAATGTAGGTTACAATAAGTACTCATTGCTCCTAAATTTATATACTCTTGGTTCTTTCATTCTTAATATTATTAAGTACTCAATAATCCAATTGTAAGATAAAACCTCAAATAACACAAAGTATCGCTTATATTAATATCACAAAAATAAATCAGCCGTTGTTCAGGAGGACATGAATATCTCTGGTGGTCAATATAGAACATGACTAACTTAAAGACACCCCCCCCCCCATCAGTAAGTCATGTACCTAGTGGTCAATATAGCACATGACTAACTTAACCCCCCCCCCCCCAATCAGTAAGTTGTGGTCAGTATATCACATGACTAACTTACCCCCCCCCCCCCCCAATCAGTAAGCCATGGTTAGTATATCACATGACTAACTTAAACCCCCCCCCCCCAATCAGTAAGTTGTGGTCAGTCTGTCACATGACTAACTTAACCCCCCCCCCCCAAATCAGTAAGTTGTGGTCAGTATATCACATGACTTACTTAAAGAACCCAATCAGTAAGTCGTAGTCAGTATATCACATGACTAACTTAAACCCCCCCAATCAGTAAGTCTAGGTCAGTATATCACATGACTAACTTAAACACCCCAATCAGTAAGTCGTGGTCAGTATATCACATGACTAACTTAAAGAACCCAATCAGTAAGTCGTGGTCAGTATATCACATGACTAACTTAAACCCCCAATCAGTAAGTTGTGGTCAGTATATCACATGACTAACCTAAACCCCCCAATAAGTAAGTCTAGGTCAGTATATCACATGACTAACTTAACCCCCCCCCCCCCCCCCCAATCAGTAAGTCGTGGTCAGTACATCACATGACTAACTTAAACCCCCCAATCAGTAACTTGTGGTCAGTATATCACATGACTAACTTAAAGACCCCAATCATTAAGTTGTGGTCAGTATATCACATGACTAACCTAAACCCCCTAATAAGTAAGTCTAGGTCAGTATATCACATGACTAATTTAAAGACCCCAATCAGTAAGTCTAGGTCAGTATATCACATGACTAACTTAAAGACCCCAATCAGTAAGTTGTGGTCAGTATATCAGATGATTAACTTAAAGACCCCAATCAGTAAGTCGTGGTCAGTATATCACATGACTAACTTAAAGACCCCAATCAGTAAGTCGTGGTCAGTATATCACATGACTAACTTAAAGAACCCAAACAGTAATGCATATACCTGTTGGTCATTATAGCACGACTAACTTAAAGAACCCCCCCCCCATTATCAGTCATTTATCTGGTGGTCAATATAGCACATGACTTACTTAAAGACCCCCCTCCCCCACCCTCAATCAGTAGTCATGTACCTGGTAATCAATATAGCACATGACAGACTTAAAGAAACACACCCCCATCATTAAATCATATACCTGATCAATATAGCACATGACTATACTAAAGACCCCCCATGAGTAAGTCATGTACCTAGTGGTCAACATAGTACATGACTGACTTAAAGAAAACTTCCAGTAAGTCATGTATCTGATGGTCAGTATACAAATATGTAGCACACAACTGACTTACAGAAACCCAGGCTACCACTGTATAAAGTTGTGTACCTGGGACCCGTTTTACAAAAGAACTTATGATTAAGACCAAAATTTAATTCTGCTTATAACTTTTTAATTTACATCATATTAAAATGTTTTTAATCTTTTTAAAAGGAATATAGTAAGATATTTTTAGGCTAGCAATTTTAAAGAGAATCATCAATTTTGCAAAATTTTACAATCAACTTAAGTTTTTGGTCTTAGTCGTAAGTTCTTTTGTAAAACGGGCCCCTGGTTATTAATTTACCTTGGTGGTAATTTGGGTTGTAAAGTGTCTTAGAATTGTTACTATTTTCTGATAATATAGAAGCATGTTTGTAAGATTTTTGTTTGCATTTTTAGAAACTTGTCAAAACTACACCACACAAGAGGATTGCTGTGGAGCTAAGGGGCTGGCACTTAAATGTTTGTATGTCAACTGTACAACAAAAGAGAACCCAAAAGGAACAGCAAGTAAGTACCACTTATCTCAGTAGTGTTCATATCTCAAGGAGATGTCTCAGTAGTGTTCATATCTCAGGGATATGCCTCAGTAGTGTTCATATCTCATGGAGATGTCTCAGTAGTGTTCATATCTCAAGGAGATGTCTCAGTAGTGTTCATATCTCACGGATATGTCTCAGTAGTGTTCATATCTCACGGAAATGTCTCAGTAGAGTTCATATCTCAAGGAGATGTCTCAGTAGTGTTCATATCTCAAGGAGATGTCTCAGTAGTGTTCAGGTCAGGGGTTTTATTTTCTCTTTTTTTTGCCCTTTGTGCATGTTGTGCAGTCTTGTACATGTAGTTGGGTATGTTAGTAAATATATTCCACGAAGTAGGTATTATTTTCAGTTTGGTTGTTGTGTGTACAAATGTATTTGATACATACATGTACTATGTATGATTATTTATGGTTGATGTAAGGTTTTTCCTTATGAAACTGCTTTAAACAGTATCTATCCAACATGTCAAGTCTATCATCAAAAATCTACAAACTCTTCAAATGATATTTGGTCATACAACATGGAAATAATGTATTATTACATAATATAAACATAAAAAATCAATCAGGACAGAAGATGCATCAAGTTAGAGGGCAATTGAAAGTATTTACTGCGTTCTGTATTTTTATTGACTTTTTAAAAATAGATGTTGTTGTAAATAGTTCTAATTATATTCAATAATTAGTCACATTTAAAGAAACAATTTAGTAGACCTGGGTATCGCAATATGTATAGTGCAGTCATCGTGAAAAGTTTATCTATTCACTAGCCCAGGAGCTCTAAGGCTCAAGCGATTTTACTAGGTCCCTCAAAAAACTACTAGCCCACACTAATTGATGCTCTTCAGATAAAAATTAGTAAAGGGTACTATTTCATTTTCACTATATAATATTAACGTGATTAATTCCATTTCCTCTGAATTTTGCTCTTCATTTCAGATATCATTAAATAAATCGTGGTTTAAAAAACATGATATTACAATAAATTTTTTCTGTGTTCCTGAAAGATTTCAGGGATTGAACATTTTTTCATGTTTAATTAAGCATAAGTCATACATGGTTTACTCTACTTCACTACTTCAAAAGATTACATTATTTACTAGTCCGATTCAAAATTTAGTAACTTTGGGCATTGGCCAACCAACTTTTGGACATGTGATATTATACATATATCACATGGCTTTGAGGGTGACATACCAGAATGTTTGCCCCAAGGTGACAGGAAAGTCCTGGAGTGTTATGTCACCTGATGCCGAAGGCAGAGGGTGACATAACACTCCAGGACTTTCCTGACACCGAGGGGCAAACATTCTGGTATTAAGTCACCTGAGAAGTCATGTGGTATATGTTATATAACATTTTTAGCTCACCTGAGCCAAAGGCCCAAGTGAGCTTTTCTGATCAAAATTTGTCCGTTGTCTCTGTCGTCGTTGTTGTTGTTGTAAACTTTTCACATTTTCATCTTCTTCTCAAGAACCACTGGGCCAATTTCAACCAAACTTGCCACAAAGTATCCTTGGGTAAAGGGGATTCAAGTTTGTTCAAATGAAGGGCCATGCCTTCTTCCAAGGGGAAATAATTAAGAATTTGTGAAAAATTAATGGCATCATTAAAAAATCTTCTTCTCAAGAACCACTGAGCTTGAAAATATGAAACTTATGTGGAAGCATCCTCAGTTAGTGTAGATTCAATTTTGTTCAAATCATGACCCCTGGGGGTCGGGTGGGGCCACAATGGGCGATCAAAGTTTTACATAGGAATACATACTAGGTTAAATCTTTAAAAATCTTCTACTCAAGAACAGCAAAGCCATGATTGGTCATATTTAAATGGAAGCATCCTCAGATAATGTAGATTCAAATTTGTTCAATTCATGACACCCCCCCCCCCCTCTTTATATTTAAACTTTTCAACCTTTCAAGACTGAACTGATTTCTGCTTTTTTCTAGCCATAGTGCTCAGGTGAGCGATGTGGCCCCTGGGCCTCTTGTTATATTAAAAAATCGTCTAGAATTGTTTAAGTTTAGGCAAATAATCCAAAAATGCTTTCATGACATTAAGAATTGCGCTCCGTTGTTACGTTTGCTTAGCAACCGACGTCATGAAATCTCGAACCCGAGCTACAAATGCGTAACATAAAGACACGTGAAAGTGATCGGGAGGGTGTTATAACTGTTTCCGTCGGGTGATATAACTGTTTCTGGTGTGTGACATAACTGTTTCCGGTGTGATTCAGCATTCTTCAGGGTTTATAGTGAAACTTATTACATTTGTGGTATAATAAGAAAACTTCTTCAAAAATGTTATATAACATGTTTACCTCCAACATGTCCAAAGTTATAGGGTATATAAAAAAATATTTCAATATCTGTTAACTAAAATGTATTGATATAAACTGCAGACAAATCAAATATTTTTTTTTTTTTTTCTTTTGGTATTTGTAATTTTTTCAAGTAAAATAATGAAAATTAGCTCTAATTGTATTGCAAACATACCTGATGATACAATACCTTTATCATACACCTTAATGCATGGTCAATAAGATTGATGTATCACTGTATTGCTAGAATTAAAATTCCTGCTTAGATCCCATTAATCTGGTCTATTTTTGTTTTTCAGGGTGCCTCAATTCTACCAATAAGGCAAGCCTATGTACTCCAGCATCTCAAGTGATTTGTAAGTATTGAGGAAGGGTCCGAGTATAACGCTTCCCCAACATTTAGGTTTCTTCATGTTCATTTTGTCCCAAATGTATTTTCTAAACAATTAGGGTTTAATGCTATTCTGATTGATTGCCTTTCATGGATATCACAGTTGGAAAATAATAAACTCAATCAGTAAATTTATTGATGAATCCTGAAGTGGATATTTTACATTTATTTATTATTTTGGTTCAGTTTTGTCTTCCCCTTTTGTTATACATGTTATATGTGAGTATGTCGTGATAATCTGTTAATATAAGGCCATCTTTTAAAAAATGTTTCCTTGCCCTCTCTTGACTTGGATAAAAAAATTGGGTAGGTAGGTAGGGAGAAAATTTTTATGCCCCCCGGATCGAAAGATCCCGGGGGTATATTGTTTTTGTCCTGTCTGTCTGTTTGTCTGTTTGTTTATCTGTTTGTCTGTTTGTTTGTCTGTTTGTCTGTTTGTCTGTCTGTCTGTTGTCAACTTTAACCTTGCCCATAACTTTTGATTGGTTGGAGCTATGACTTTCATATTTCACATGTGTATTCCTTGTGACAAGACCTTTCTTTAGGTACCATCATATTTGACCTTTTGACCTTGACCTTGGAGTTTGACCCACTTTTGCAAAATTTTATGAGACTTTAACCTTTGCCATAACTTCTGAACAGTTGGAGCTTTGGGTTTCAAACTTCACATGTGTATTCTTTGTGACAAGGCCTTCTTTTGGATACCAACAACTTTGACCTTTTGACCTTGGACTTTGACCTACTTTTGAAAAACTTTAACTTTGGCCATAACTTTTGAACATTTGGTGCTTAGGGTTTCAAACTTCACATATGTATTCCTTGTGACAAGACCTTCCTTTGGATACCAACGACTTTGACCTTTTGACCTTGACCTAGGAGTTTGACCTACTTTTGAAAAACTTTAACCTTGGCCATAACTTTTGAATGGTTGATGCTAGGGCTTTCATACTTCACATATGTAATCCTTGTGACAAGATCTTCCTTTGGATACCAACCACTTTGACCTTGACTTTTATTTAAAAAACTTTAACCTTCACCATAACTTTTGAACAGTTGTATCTAGGTCTTTCAAATTTCACAGGTGTTTTCCTCGAGACAAGATCTTTCTTTGGGTATCAACATTTTTTATCTTTTGGCCTGGATTTTGACTTGCATTTGAGAAACTTTAACCTTCGACATAAGCTGCCATACAGGGGCATCAGTGTTTCACAAACACATCTTATTCCTTTATTGAAAAACACTTGCGAATATGAAGTTAAAATAGTTATTAATGGGATGAGAAAACTTTGAAATGATTAAAAAAGTTATTGTTTCCTGGAGGTTAAAAAAAGTTTTGAGTCAGGCCTTTTGTAGTCAATCGGTTGGGAGAGGGCAAACAAACAATTTTGTAAAGATGGCCTAATAAAGGATTTCTTTCAGTAAAACATATCAAATTAAGAGGTCTATGATTATACCAGAACTAAGACCAACATTCATATGTTTGATTCATGTTTGAATTTGAAGTGTTAATGTTTGGGGTACCTTGGAATTTTACAATTTTCAATGAATTGGTTAAATTAATGGATAAATACGTGTAGATAACAGGACAAATATATATACATGACTGTATAGTTGTTTCTTGTAACATTCCCCAAAACTCAGGGGTCAGTAGGTATGTTTTTTTTTAATTTATTTTTTGGGGGAAGGGGGGGGGGCTAATGTAGGATTTCACTCATGGGACACCCAATATTTGATGAAGCACATGTGTCACAAACAAAGTCAAAACTCATGGAAAAAATGCAAAAAAAATGTACAGGTAACTCGAGATAACTCAAAGTCTGTGAGACTGCAGAAAATCAAAGAGATCAAGAGTTTGAGTTTTCAAGAGTCCTGACAGTAAGCTACTTTTAACAACTGTAAAGACTTTTAAGTTAATGACTTCTCTTTCTTTTTGTTGTTTCAGGTGACAGTAATCAGACAAGTAAGTATAAGGGAAAAAAATTTAAAAAAAAAAAAGGCCTTTAAGAAATTGAAGTTGTGCAATAATGTGGAACAAGTGATTTTGTTAAATCATTACTGTCTAAGTGATGGGTTGAAATATTAAAATTATTTCATATATCTCCATTCAAAATAATTAATGATATCAATGTTCAAATGATCACAATTCATTTCATTTTCAGCTACCACAGTAGCACCAACAAGTAAGTCTAATGTTGTAGTATATGCAATCTACATTAATATCTTTACCATAATTTTTAGCTCACCTGACCTGAAAGCTGTAATGAGCTTTTCTGATAACCCATTGTCTGGTTATTGTCTGTTTAGCTATCCGTCTGTCTGTAGACTCTTCACATTTTCAACTTCTTCTCAAGGAAAACTTGGCCAATTTTAACCAAAGCTTGTACAAACCATCTTTGGGTAAAGGGTATTCTAAATTGTTCAAATTAAATAAAGTGCCAAGCTCCCTTCCAAGGGGATATAATGAAGAAAAGGCAAAAAATAGGGTGGAGTCATAAAGAAATCATTTACTAAAGAAATGCCAGACCAGGAAAGGTGAAACATTTATATGTGGAAGCATCCTGATGAAGTTTATATTCTAAATTGTTCAAAGTGGGGGGGGGGGGGGGGGGCACAATAGGGGATCTCAGTTATATATAGGAGTGTATAATAGGAAAAATCTTTTAAATCTTCTCATGAACACTGGTTAAGAAAAGATGAAACTTATGTGAAAGTATTCTGGGATAGTGTAGATTCTAAATTCTTCTAATCATGGCCCATGGGCTGTAGGATGGGGCCACAATAGGGGATCAAAGTTTTACATGGAAATATATAGGTCAAATCTTTAGAAATTTTCTTCTCATGAAGACCTAGACCAGATGTGAAAGCAACCTGAAGTTGTTCTAATTCTTAATTGTTTAAATCATGGTCCACTTGGGTAGGATGGGGCAACAATAGGCAATGGAAGTTTATTGGAAAAGTTCTGTTCTCATAAACAACTGTATCAGAAAAGATGAAACTTATATGTGAGAGCATCATGGTCGTGTAGATTCAAATTGTTCATATTGTGGCCCCTTTAGTAGGGTGGGACCACATTAGGGGGTCAAAGTTTTACATAGAAATATATAGAGGAAAAATGAAATATTTTGGGAAAAAATCTTTAAAAATCTTCTTTTAAACCACTGGACCAGAAAAGATGACTCTAACATGAAAGTTTTCTGACATAATGTAGATTCTAAATTGTTTAGATCTTGGTCCTCTGGGGTAGAATAGGGCCACCATTGGGGTCAAAATTTTTCATAGGAATGTATACAAGAAAAAATCTGAAAAGTTGAAGCTTCTTATAATGTTGATTCTAAATTGTTTAAATCATAGCCCCAGGGATATGTTGGAGCCACAATAGGGAAGTTTCATCTTTGAGTGTATAAGTAAACATTTTCTCATCAGTGTAAAATTTTATATAATGCATGTATACAGAAAAAGAATTTTCTTCTCCATAATTGCAATGCAGTGTTGATCATATTGATACTAAAGCATCTTAATGGTGTGTGGATTCAGAAACCCCTTAGAATTAGGGTCAGGCCATAATATGGAGTCATTATTTTTCATGGGAATATGAAAATTTCTTAATCTTCTGGGGGTCGTAACATGAAGGGTACTTAAGTCTAAGACCATGCTTAAGTAGGACTTAAGTACAGTCTTAAACTTAACACCGTAACTAGAAACGTGCTAAGATTTGACAATCTTAGCAAATCTTAGACGTCCGGTAGAGGTGACTTAAGTATGTCTTAACTTTCTTAAACATATATTTAGAACTATTTAAGGTTGAGTTTCAATGTTAAAACATTTCCCTATTTATATTATGCATTAAATAATAATTTTCCGTATTTAATATACTGGTATAAGAATTTTTGTTTTTCGTCGGGGAGGGGGGGGGATCACTAATTCCAATATCACTAATATCACTCTCTAAATAACATACATGTGAATGCAAAATACTTTTGGGATACGTTTGAAATATTAGTGGGACCTAGGTTATTAACACTAATCGTTATAAGTAAATTGTATACAGTAATCATGGATTTGTTCGATCACTGTGAAAAAATGAGATAATCTAGATTTTAAAAATTGTCGGTGAATTAAAGGAAACTAATAAAGATTTCTGTAAATTAGATTGAATGTAGAACGCAACAAGTGAGGATTCAGACAGGGTTCACTACAGTTCGATCAAGAGAGAGAGAGAGAGAGAGAGAGAGATTGTTAATAAGTTGGAGATATACGAAAAATTGTTTTCTGAAAACAATTCTTTTCGATCCCTCATTAAATTGTAAATAGGTATATCATAAAACGTTGCAGTCTTTGCTCGCTGATATGGGAGGAAAAAATTCAACATGTCCCTATTGTTTTGTATTTTTTTAAATTAGAGTTTCAATTTCAAGTAGTACATAGATGTTCGGTTATCATGCCATGTCCACGAGAATGACAATTTGAAAGCAAGTGAACATTTGTCAAAACAAAAGAATAACAACAAACGGTAATCTGAAAACATCGCAGTCTCGAGTGATAAACAATATTCAGGTGTTTACAATGAACCACTATTGCCACTTTGTGATCGTGCAATATTTGTTTTCAAATATTCAGAATAATTTAAACTTTATTATATGTGTAATAAAAATGTAACTAAATCATTTTTACAAATATATATACTTGTAAAAATAAATTGAAAAAACTAGGATGATTCATAAAAAATATTTTGAACATAAGTTTGACTTAGCTAGACCAAGCTAAGTCCGTTTTATGTTACAGTTTAAGACATGCTTAAGTAGTACTTAGGCAGGTCTTAAGATTGCACCTAAAAGATACTTATGACCCTACTTAAGTCAAAAACTTAGCAAGCTTTATGTTACGACCCCCTGGAGAACAACAGGGCTAAAGTTACTTAGGTGACATTTGAGGCCCAAGGGCCTCCTGTTTAGTTTTACTTTTAGTATTGTTTTTTAGTATTTTTTTCTTAGGTAACAGCAATCAGACAGGTAAATGGTATGAAAAAAAAGAAAAAAAAGAATGCCTTTAAGAAATAATGTGGAACAAGTGATTTTGTTAAATTATTACTAAGTGATGGGTTGAAATATTAAAATTACTTCATATATCTCCTTTCAAAATAATTAATTGTAATACCAATGTTCAAATGATCACAATTCATTTCATTTTCAGCTACCACAGCAGTACCAACAAGTAAGTCTAATGTAGTAGTATATGCAATCTACGTTAATATCTTTTACCGTAATTTTTTAGCTCACCTGACCTGATATCATAGCTGAAGTGAGCTTTTCCAATAACTCATTGTCTGGCATTCATCTGTCTGTTTGTCCCTCCAACTGTAAATTTTTCACATTTTCCATTTCTTCTCAAGAACTACTGGGACAGTTTTAACCAAAAATGGTACAAAGCATCTATTGGGTAAAGGACATTTTAAATTGTTCAAATGAAGGGCAAAACTTCTTTCCAGAGGGAGATAATCAAGAAAAGGCCAAAATAGACAAGTTAAGAAATCTTCTCCACAAGAACCACTGGACCAGAAAAGATGAAATTTGTGTGAAAGCATTTCGAGATGGTGTAGAATTTCAGGGTTTTTTTAGGGGTTGTAGGGGACCTGTATTCTGCCTCATTCCCAATGTTAAAAAGTATGTGTTTTTCCAAATTTCACGAAAGAAAGTTCCCAAAATACAATTAAGGACCCTCTATACACTGATGAAAAATATTTTTTGGACTTTGGGAAAATTATATAGCGTAAAGGAGGATGTTTTGAAATTAACTAATTCATTTTTAATATAGGGAGCATGCCTTTTTCATCAAGGAAAAATCTTCAAAGATAAGGAAGTAATTATAAATAAAATTTGCTTTTGCTTACACAAATGGAGAAAATACATGCAAATAAAGTTTTATACTACTCTATCTTGGTCTAATATGATGTTTAGAATACTTGGATTTATTTTAAATTATGTCATACAGTGCAGGTTAAAATTTATTCTATTTCTATATCAAATGATGGGTCAGTCTAACTACACAAAAGTACCCTGAAATTAGGGTGGAGTGTAGAGAGGGTCCTTAAACCAAACAAATGTGGTTAAAAAAATGTCCAAACTCAGTACAAGTAACATGTATACCAGGAATACTGTAGAGCAGGTTAAAATCGCGGTCAGAAAGGATGGCGATTTGTTTATTTTGTAGCAAATCACATTCATTTGAATTCGTGGAAAGGAAAAATTATGCAAAAACTTTCTCAGCACTTGTGCATTGTATCAATTCTGAACCCAATTTAATATAACGATGATGAATCACCAGACTGATCCTGATTTGAAGTCAAGAAGTTGATACATATTCAGTTAAATTTTCTTTTTCATTCTTTTCCATTTTTAGCTCACCTGAGCTGAAAGCTCAAGTTAGTTTTTCTGATCACCAATGTCCGTCGTCAGTCATTCTGAAAACTTCTCAACTTCTTCTCAAGAACCACTGGGCCAATTTTAACCAAAGTTGGTACAAAGCATCCTTGGGTGAAGGGGAGTTTTTAAAAATTGTAAAAATGAAGGGCCTAGCCTCCTTACAAGGGGAGATAATCAAGAAAAGACAAAAACAGGGTGGGGTCATTAAAAAATCTTCTTCTCAAGAACCACCAGGCCAAAAAAGCTGAAACTTACATGGAAGTTCTGGGGAAGTGTAGATTCGAAAGTGTTTAAATCATGACCCCAGGGGTAGGATGGGGCCACAATAGAAAATCCAAGTTTTACATTGAAATATAGAGAAGAAAACTTAAAAATAAATCTTCTCCTCAAGAACAACTGGGCCAGAAAAGTTTAAATTTATGCGGAAGCATCCTTGCATAATATAGATTCTAAATTTTTCAAATCAAGTTCCCTGGAGGTAGGGTTTGGCCACAGTTGGGAATCAAAGTTTTACATTGAAATATATAGAAAAAAATCTTTGAAAATCTTCTACTCAAGAACCACTGGGCCAGAAAAGCTGAAATTTAAGTGAAAGCATTATTGGGTAGTGTAGATACTAAAATGTTCAAATCATGATCCCCTGGGGTGGGGTGTGGCCACAATATAGAAACCAAGTTTTACATTAAAAATAAGGAAAATAGCTCTCAGTGAGGATTAGGCTCCAATGTCTTTCATGTGTGTTAAGTAAATTTTGTTTAGATGTACAAAGCATACATGTATGTAATGTAGAGACTGGCAGGTACATTTTGGGTACAAAGAGTTCTTATTTGTAAACAATATAAATTTTATTTTGATTCAATAACAAAAGTTAACGATAAACTAAACCACATTTTGCAAAAAGTTGTTTCTCTTTTTGGGTCAACCAAAAGGTCAGTGGGGAATTAAGCAATGTTTCTCTTCTTTACACAACCAAATATTTGGGCATGCTGTGATAAATTCACTGTGTTAAAAAAATTCTTTCAATGTATGGGTAACCCCCATCCTGGGGCAATCAATAAACAAGATCCAAAAATTATTTTTGAGTCAAATGACAAAGTTACAAGCTTGAAATTACAAAGGGCAGTGTGAGATTTCCCCAAAAGTGGTCTAAAACTTACCTAACTTTTGAAAAGTGTGGATTCAACTCTACCCTGTTAAAGTGTAAAAAATCTGCACTTTCAATTAATGACACTAAAAATAGAAAGTCATTTCAATAGTATTGTGTATGAATACAGTCATTGTATAATTATTCTATTTCTAGCAACAGGTGGTTCTACAAGTACAACTTCAAAAGCCCCACCAACAACTCAGGCACCACACACAGGAACCACCCCACATGGTCAGCACTTTGATGGGGCCTCCTTCTTTGGGGGGATGATTTTGATGGCTGGCCTGTTTGTCATTGCATTTTTTGCCATAAAGTTCTACCGAGCACGCAAGGACAGGAGTTACCGCACTCTGTGATTTTCAGCCAATCAAATCTGATTTTGCCATTCAGCTCTGAATTCAGGATGTTTATTCAAAAGAATGGAAGTGGGGGACTTAAATTTTCATTGTTAAAATCAATTTCAATTAATATATGAATAATAGCCTGTATAAGAGGAAAACTGGTGCTTCTCTGAAAATAGAAATGCATTTAGAAGCCAAAATAGAGACAGAGAAAGAAAATCTATTTTTACTATGGACACTTGCTCAGCATTGCACTGTATATTTTTATAATGCTCAGATTTATAAAATTGTTTAAACCTTTATATATATTTTTTGGCAAAAAAGATGCTTTTTTACAGGACTTTTTTTTTGATTTGGCTATTATAAGGGTAAGATTTAAGACATGTTTACTTATTAGATTAGTTTGCTTGTTGAATTGTGTGCTCTAGTTGGTATATCTGTTGTTTGCTCTTCCAGTTCACAAAATTATCTCAAACGCATGTTCAATTTTAAACTACATAGACACTGTTTTCATGTCTATGCATGTTTGATCTGATGTTAGTAAGATTTGATCTGATTTGGTTTTAAAAAGCATTGCATCTGTTTAGTTGGACAGGATTTAAAAGTATTGGTTGATCTGATTGGTTTTTATTGATAGGATCAAAGTAATGAACGATCTGATTGGTTTATAAGTAATGGTTGATTTCATTGGTTATAAGTAAAAGTAGATCTGATTGGTTTATAAGCATTTATTTGTTGTATCTGATATAATGCATTTGATTGGCTTTCATCTTTACTGTATTGGGGTTCATTTCAACACTTTCTTGGTTGAATTTAGTAGTTGACAAGCAATATTGCTTTAACCACAGAAAAAAGAATTTATTATTTTACTTTGTCCATTTCAAAGTTTACTTCTTTGTGAAAATTAAAAGAATTGAATTTTTTTCTTTTGTACCATACAAAATCTTTTCTTTGGGATGACATGTAATTTGTGTGTAGATAGGTTCTTGTTTTTATATAGCAGAACACATACACAACAAAACTGTCATAACAAGCTTTTCAATTACACTATAAATGGCCTATATTTCCAATTTTCATTGGTCTTTAATATTACTTTTATTATTTTGCAGTGTTTTTTGAAAAAATAAGAAATAAAAATACTATATGCATTGATTCATAATTAAAGTGCTTGCTATAATATTTACTGTTAATGGATATGTAATTTTATTTTTTGGGTTATAGTTTGTATTTTAAGACGTTGATGTTTTGGAGTGTGATTTTGATTATTATGAGAGGAAGTTTGAATGGGAGGGGAAGATCAGAATTGGTGACAGTAACGTATTATCCTACACTGCTGTCTGTCATGGAGTCAAACTGGTGACACTATAACACATTCCATGTAATCCATGTTTTATTGCTTTGTTTTCATTAAATCACAGTCTACTGATTTTAAAAGTAAGAGCTAAAAATTAGCTTGGACCTTTTATACTTTCAAAAATTACCCAGACATTACTTTGAAATATTTATTTCTCCTTTTATACAGCCAAAAGTTGTATTTTCATTGATATAATTTTTGATCTCTGAATGTTTATAGTTTGAGTTAATGAACATGTCCATGTGTACAAGGAATATCTGGTATGTGAGATGATGAATTGACAAAGTTCAGTTGATAGATATTAATATATAATCATGTATACTTAGAATTAAGTGCTATGGGGTTATTATTCAAGTGCCTACATTTCATCACATTTGTCAGAATGATAGTCATATATTCAGATTTGTTATGATATCTTTATCTTCAAGAGGTGTAGAAAATCTGAAGTAAAATGATTTGGATGAGCATGTTTACTTGGTGATTCTTCACACACACGTATTCCAGAAACTGCCAGATGTCGAAAATATAAAATTTAAAATTGGTGAAATATTTGAAATTTGGAAAAAAAAAATTTTTTTTTTTGCAGGAAGTATCTCATTTTAAGCCCATTTTGTACATATTCCAAAGATGTTTGAATTAAAAAGATAATTGCCAGAGAAATGATGTTCCTGATTCAGAGTGAGTTGTTTATTATCTGTGGGTCAGGGTTATTGAGTTACTTGTATGTCATCAGTGTGACACCACATTTATCACATAGTCATGGTCTGTATGTTTGTGAATGAGGCATATGTAGAAACAAATAAAGCCTTATCAGAATTTATTTAAGGGGACATGAGCTAAGGGGAGATAACACATTGCTGTGATTGACAAAAATAATTAAATTTAATGCATGAAATCAATGTCTTAATTCATGCTAATGGAAATTTTTAATTCAATTTTTTTTTGAAAAGCATAAACTGACATATATGAATGTCTCAAATTTTAGTGCACTTTCGTACTCATAATAAATATAGAACTGGCTATTCTGTTACAAATATTCAATAAACTTGTCCTTTTCACCCAGTAAATCCATCTGATTATTAGATACTGTAGCTCATGCCAGTTTTTGATGACTTGTGTAGCTCATGCTGGTTTTTGGTGTATGATCTTGTATGCCTGGCTACTTACTGTGTGAGTTGTGTTACCAGAGGAAAAAGATATATACACCATTGAGACACCTTTCTCTCTTCTTAAGGTGTACATATGTATATTTTTGTGTAATTATAAATTGTATATAATTTTTTTTTTCCACTGGTCAAAGGTATGACGTTTGTCGCTTTTGTTTTTAAATGTGGTGATCATATCATTTTTATTATTAGCACGTAATGAGCAGCTGGTGAATAAAAAGCAATATTGTAGGGAAACTTATGTAGATGTATGAAAAATTATTCTAAATTCCAAATCAAGCATTACAACACTTTGATTGAATTTATTTGATTAAATGTATTTAAAGATTTGAATTCTTTACATATAATCTTCAAACATTTTTATTCACATGTACTATTATGGTGAATAGTATAAATTTTTGTGTTTCTTTGAATTTATTTTATTTATGTTTAAAAGAGAGTACATTTTCCTTATTGAGAATTCTAGAAATATTAGCTGGTAACTTTAAATTTTGTGCCCACTATTGAAGTCAATAAATCCTCATTGCCCATTGACAAGCCAAATTCCTCCTTCTCTTTCTTTGGTTTATTTCACAAAATTATCATTTATATATAACACAGGCTTTCCTTTTTTTTTTTTTTATTAAAAGAGCATGGGTAAATGATTTTTTCAGGTGAAACATTGGTCTTCTAAATCAGGCTCTTTTATTTTAATGGGAATGAAACAGATATATAAAACTTTTAGATAAAATGGTGCTAATCCTAAAGATTCTGGGCATAGGGACAAAATGTAAAACCTTAAAGATTACAGTTGCTCTAATTCTCTAAGAACAGAAATATTGTGTTGTACATCTGAGGGAAGATTTAAAGAATTTATGTTTTATTTTTTAAAGATGATACATCTTTGTGTTATTATGTATTACAGATTATAATTCAGTAAGGTTATCTGTGCTTATACCTGTTTCCAGTTTGCCATTGTTAATTAATGCCTAGTTAATATCATTAAAAATTTGTCACGACAGATATTTTTGTTTGTTTGTTTTTTTCAGTAAGAAGAAAAATAAACTTGAGTTGTTCCCTTTATATTTTTTTAAACAGTAAATTAAGGGGTTTTTTTCTTTTGGAAATGTTGCCAGATGCCCAGGTATGTTAATCATGTATAAAGGAGATGGGTGAACATGACCAGCGATAAGCCTATAGTGTGACAACCATGAAGATGAAAAATTAAATTTCAATTATATCAAAATTTTCCTTGATATTTCGTCTAATATTAAAATATACTTTATGTAAAATCTCTACAATTTGCAAAAATCCTTCAAAGATTGAAATTATTTCCCTGTGAAATATTAGACACACACTAAAGCGGGCAAAAAGAGTCATTTTCTCATACTATAACACTATTTTTCGATATGAGTGGGTCTTCGCTCCACCTTTTAGAAAGTTAATCCTCAAAGTTTGCATAAAAATGTACATTTGTTGGTTACCAAAAATATGGAGCAATGACCCACTATACCTTAAAAATATACTTTTATGACATAACATTCGCATCTTTTCGAGAAATACTTGAAGTCCATTAAGTCAAGGGTCATATCACAAACATGATTTAAATGCCACTATTCGTCAGGACTTGTGTAGTCTAGTGTTTAGCGTGCTAGTCTCGAAAGAAAATGATATTCAGGATTTTTATTGCTAGGGTTCGAACCCCACAAATACCACATTAATTTTTTTAATAAAAGAATAAATTTTGCCGAGAAAATTTTCCTCAGAAAAGTTTTGTTTATCACAATTTCATAAATTTCAATAATGAGAACTTTACTCTAAATATTAAATTCACAAAAACATGATTTTTGTATTTCTGAGGCTATAGGCTTTCTGCACGCTATGTTCGCCCATCTCCTTTGCTAACAGTACATAAGTGTACTTGCAACTTAAGTTCAACTAGAAATATGTCCAAAGGACGTGAATGCCCAGCCGATTGTATATTAGTAATACAACATGAAAATTTATATTTGTGCATGAAGTTTGATGAGAATATCTTGGATAGTTTCTTTAAAATTAAAATCTAAAATATTAGATATAGATGATAAATTCTCACCAAATTGTGTATAAGTGCATAAGCTTACATAAATATATTTTTAAATGGCTTCTTTAAAACTAACCAAAATGCAAATTATAGAAAAGTGAGGTGAAGGTCACAGGATTGTGCAAAAGTTTTTGATGCAGTTAAATAGCTCTCACTAATACGTATCAGCATATTAAGTTTGATAAAAAAAAATGTTGAATGGCTTGTTTAAAATTGAGCTAAACACTTATACAAAAAAGTGAGGTCAAGGTTGAAGGAAAGGTCAAAGTAAAAAAATGTTGATGCAGTTGAATAGCATAAATCATTATGTATCAGCATATGAATTTGATTAAACTATCTTGAATGTTTTTTTTTTAACTGAGCTAAACACTGATTTAAGAAAAGTGAGATCAAAAGAAAGGCAAGGTCAAAAAATGTTGATGCAGTTGAAAAGCTAACATCAGTATGTATCAGCATATGAAATTTGATTACACTATCTTGAAAGTCTTTTTTCCAACTGAGCTAAACGTTTATTAATGAAAAGTGAGGTCAAGGTCAAAGGAAAGTTCAAGGTTCAAAAAATGTTGATGCAGTTGAATAGCTCTCATCAATATTTATCAGCATATGAAGTTAGATAAAAATAACATAAATAATTTCTTTGAAACTGAGCTTTGAATTGAGCTAAACACAACACCCGACGGAAGGATAGGAGGAGACGGAAGACGGACATGACATACTCTTTAATTATGCCCCGGCCATATTCATGGCGGGGCATAAAAATTGGGTATCAGGGAAGTTTCATCCTCAATGACCAGAATAAATCCTCCAAATAGCAAAATGCAACGAAGGTTCGCAATTTATCTTGGGCCCGAAGAATCAATCACTGACAGTAATTTTTCATTTACCACCACATTGCGTCAAACACTGCCTTTAGCACGTATTGAAAATGGGAGTAACTCAATTTTCAAGTTGAGAAAGAAAAATGAGTTATCCCCCATCAATAAAAGTAGATACACGATATATAAACGTCGTTTGTTATAAAAGTATTAAATTATTAAAACGTTTTTGAATCTCGTTTGACAAAAATTATTGGGTATCAAATTTTAAAATTATACAAAAAGTAAGATTCAGTTGGTAACATCATTTGTGAACTTGGAAAAGAGATAAGTCTGTAAACGAAAAGGGAAAAAAAGGTTCTTGCTGCATCTAATTATATTGAAACTTTTGGCCTGAGGAACAAAAATAATTTTTTAGCCTCTTGCTCCAACCTTTACGTTTTGAAATATTGACTTTAAATTCACGTATAAGATTGAAACCGATATTAATTAATAAATCAGCCATGAATTTCCAAAGATGTATTTAAATATTTAAATGCGTCCTTTATTTTGTGCTGTGCTATACGTGTAGAGTGTTTTAGTCCATGCAGGTCTGCTGGCAATCTTCCAGGGAATCGAAATGATTTTGTCCCGGAGCTGATGGGCCACCGAACATCCTCCTTACACACTGCCCCAGGGTGGGGCTGTAGAACCAATAAATGTGGAGGCTTAGGTACTGTCCTTCATAGGCGGGCAACAAACACTCTGTTAGTAAAATATAAAGTTAAAATCAAAATTATGTAAATGATTTCATATTTTTGTAAGTGATCTGAGAACGAAAGTCTGCTGATCTGCGTACATATCTATTTTGGCAGCAGTACGTACATGTACTGTTAATATGATATATAGATGTGCTTTAGTTTTACATACAGTAGAACATCGTTATATCGAATACCGATATCTCGAATACCAGGGATTTGTCAAAATGAGTTGCTAATCCTTATCAGTTTTTCTTTATGTTTTTTACCCTCTGATATCTCGGAAGTTTTATCTTGGTCCCGAAGAGTTCGAGAAAACGCATCTTCGCTAGCCAAGAGTTTTCGGTCCACTTCGCTCCCCATGATGGGGAGCGGAGTGGACCGAAAACTCTTGGTTAGCGATGATCGAGTATTTTCAAGTGAAAAAAGTTTAATTTAAAAAAATATATTTCTTAAGTTTTTGTAAAATAAATGACAAAAAATGAATTAAAAAAAAAATTCTGATAAATTTAAAACCCCCTCACTCTGATAAAAAATTTGTAGGATCCTGAACATATGTTGTTGAGTAGAAAATTAAGTCATAATGTAAACTAAAGGGATAATGTCTAACCTTGTTTTATAGCTCTGATGTCATGATAAAGGCTGATAACGAGGAAAAGAATTAGAAAAAATGGTTTCATCACGTGACCCTAATCCAGCCAATGTAAAATAGAGTCCAAGAAAATTCATACATCTGAAAATAGAAGAAACCTGAATCTTTACTCCCCTACAATAAAATATATTTTTTAAATCGTTATGTTGTCGAAGTCGAGCTGAATTGTACTTCAAGTTCTGTAATTATAATAATAAGGTATGCCAAATTTTGGTGGAAGAATTTGGTAAAACGAAACCCTCTGGAATTCCCTTTTCTCACAATAAAATTAAATGTTATAAAAATGCAAATTGAAAATGATCCAATATGATGGATTTTTAGTAAAAACAAATGTCAGCTCGGAGATACATATAAGAATAATTATATTTCCATAAGAAACAGATAAAGTAAACATGCACATATATACTTACCAACAAATCACCAATACACAAATGCATTTAATTTTCAGCACGTCCAATATTTTATTGCATTACACATCAAAGACATCTGTTGTATGATTTATGAAAATGGTCACTTTTAAACGGTCACACACTCAATTTGGATATTCATGCATGTGGTATTACTGTCATTATACATTTCATTAATGACATTATATAGATACTAATCATGTCATGTCAAACTGCTCACATATCAGAGTTAATTCCAAGAAACACAATGTCGGTGTGATGGCAACATTTTGAATACAGAAGCTTAAGGGATGTTTTGTGATAAACTAAAGCTATATTCCATTTTTTTTTTTTAAAATTAGATCAAAGGTCAAGACTAGGATGTCGGTAATTGTGGTATTTGACAAAGCGACCTGCTTACGCATGTTATCTGTATCTGTAACGACTAATTTTTAATCAAAGAAGAGAAATAAGGAGCAAATTAATAAAGGTCTTTAACATAAAATACATGGTTCTTTGCTAATGCAATGCTGAGTTTCTAACGTTTAATGGATTAAAAGAGAGAACGCCTTTAAATAGATAAAATTCAAACTCAAACTCTCAAGTCAAATACTCTGGCATTTTAATTGTAACTATTCTAAAAACCTATGTATGCTAATCACGTATTCCATCTGGCATGTTTTAAAAAGTATACCGGTAGCTCACCGTGAAGGACCGACAGACAAACAGACTACGGAGAAGGGCTAAATGCGGGGGATATTAAGATTATAAGGTCTGTCAATCCGACAGTCTATACTTTCGTCATTTTGCTTTTCTGTAACATTTTAGGTTTCAGACGATATCTGTGAATGTACATAAGCTTTTGTAACGAAATTTCACATATCATGACTCGGTACGACTTAGAAAAGATCCTTATCGATATTGAAGACAAAAGGTCAAGGTCACAAATTCATCAATTACATAAAATATAAGTATCTGTATAATGTTTAATTCTCTGTGAAATTTTGAAAAAAAACTTAAAGGGATGTCTCTCATGACTCAGGAATGACGACTCCTAATGATTTTGAGGTCAAGGTCACAATTAAATTGATACAAGGTATGAAATGGTACACATTACTTTGATAAAAGCTTTTGCAATGAAGTGTCATATCATAATTCCCTAGGTCACAAGAAGTAAAATGGTTTTCAAATTGACTTCAATATTGTCCATAACAAAAATATGACCAAAATTGATTAAGATGTGAAGGGGCAAAGGGTCAAGTTCCCAATTTTGTATATTGTTGCACAGTGTTTCTGGATAATATAATTATCTCAAGCATCGTTAGAAAGCCAAGTTCGGTCTCGCTTCTCTAACAGAAGCAAAAACGGCCGTGTGTTCCGTTGATAAAGTCCGTCGTCCTATTAAGATTCTTTGAATTAACTTGTATATTCTCTACAAAATATTCTCTATAAAATAAAAATTTATATTTTACAGATTAAGCAAATCAGATGTTTCAAGGTCAGTAAATTTATTTCTCACCTGAATGATAGACCACTATCCCATCCAGACCAGAGTTCTGGAGATTCTGTCGTACATCCACCCATCTTCCTCAGCCGGGGGTGAGTGACAGGACAAAGACACGCCTGAAAATATAAACCCCGCTCATATAAATGTAAGTCACACGATAAAGTCACGCCTGAAAAATAAAATATAAACCCCGCCCATCTTAATGTGAGTGACACGGCAGACACGGATGAAAATATAAACCGTGCCTATATAAATGTCAGTAACACGAAAAAGTCACACCTGAAAATATAAACCCTGCCCATATGAATGTCAGTAACACGATATTGTAGCGCCTGAAGATATAAACCCTGCCAATATGAATGTCAGTAACACGATAAAGTCACACCTGAAAATATAAACCCTGCCCATATGAATGTCAGTAACACGATATTGTAGCGCCTGAAGATATAAACCCAGCCCATATGAATGTCAGTAACACGATAAAGTAACGCCTGAAAAATATAAACCCTGCCCATATGAATGTCAGTAACACAATAAAGTCACACCTGAAAATATAAACCCTGCCCATATGAATGTCAGTAACACGATAAGGTAACGCCTGAAAAATATAAACCCTGCCCATATGAATGTCAGTAACACGATAAAGTCACACCTGAAAATATAAACCCTGCCCATATGAATGTCAGTAACACGATAAGGTAACGCCTGAAAAATATAAACCCTGCCCATATGAATGTCAGTAACACGATAAAGTCACACCTGAAAATATAAACCCTGCCCATATGAATGTCAGTAACACGATATTGTAGCGCCTGAAGATATAAACCCAGCCCATATGAATGTCAGTAACACGATAAAGTCACACCTGAAAATATAAACCATGCCCATATGAATGTCAGTAACACGATAAAGTCACGTCTGAAAAATATAAACCCCGCTTATCTTAATGTGAGTGACACGACAGACACGGATGAAAATATAAACCCCGCCTATTTAAATGTAAGTGACACAACAAAGACGCGCCTGAAAATATAAACCCCGCCCATCTGATGTAAGTGACACGCCAAGGACACGCCTGAAAATATAAACCCCGCCCATCTGAATGTAAGTGACACGACAAAGTCACGCCTGAAAATATAAACCCCGTCCATCTTAATGTGAGTGACACGACAGACACGGATTAAAATATTAACCCCGGCTATATACATGTAAGTGACACGGCAAAGTCACGCCTGAAAATATAAACCCCATCTGTCCGAATGTGAGTGACAAGACAAAACACGCCCTGTAAATATAATCCTCACCCATCTGAATGTGAGTGGTACGACAAAGACACGTCCGATAATATAAACCCCGCCCATCTAAATGTGAGTGGCATGACAAAGACAAAGGCTGATAATATAAACCCCGCCCATCTTAATTTGAGTGACGCGACAAAGACACACCTGTAAAATTAATATAACCCTGTCCATCTGAATGTGAGTGACACAACAAAGACAAGTCTGATAATATAAAGTCCGCCCATCTAAATGTGAGTGGCATGACAAAGGCAAAGGCTGATAATACAGGTATAAACCGCGACCATCTTAATGTGAGTGACGCGACAAAGACACACCTGTAAATATACCCTGCCCATCTGAATGTGAGTGACACAACTAGGACACGTCTGATTAATATAAAGTCCGCCCATCTTAATGTGAGCGGCATGACAAAGACAAAGGCTGATTTAAATATAAACCGCGTCCATCTTAATGTGAGTGACTCGACAAAGACACGTCTGAAAATATAATCCTCCCCATCTGAATGTGAGTGACATGACAAAGACACGTCTGAAAATTAATCCCTGTCCATCTGAATGTGAGTAGCGCAAAATGACACTTCTGTAAATATAGGGTTGTATGTGTGTATCCTTCAATACACTTAATACATCCTGTTACCAATAAATATACACAGTACGAGAAGGGGAATGTTACAGGAATGGTAAAATCACCGATTTCATTATTTTATTACACAAATGCATTAAAAGGGGCATATATTGCATTTTCATAAAAAAGTGTGGTATGACCCTGATCCAGATCATTTATTCAAGGTCATTGAAACAGTGAAAAAAAACCGATATTCTAAAGAAGTCTGTTCTATATCATCAGATGAAAATATGATAAACTTGACACAAAAAGTTGTCTATCTAGGTGGATATTTTATAGCCTTGAATCAAGGTGAATTGAATGTCAAAGTTTATAATTTGTGATTTTTGGCATGCACTGAGAAAACGAACAACTCTAATTTGATAGAAATTTGTAAACTTACACATCTTTCTCTCCAATAGGCATATTATAAAGATATTACGAGTACCTTTCTTGGAGTTCCTAAAAAATCTCCGAAACACTTTTACAAATCTTCCAAGTTTTCGTGTCTTTCTGTTCTTGTGGTCACTTTCAGTCTTCATCCCAACCTAAGTTCAAAATAGTAAATATACATTTTAAACAATATAAAAGCTATCTTGTATTGAATATTTTTAAATAATTTAATCGAAAATTCTATACATTATTAAAGTTACATGCAAGTGCATAACCGGAAGTCAACTGGGCTTTACCTGTAGGCATATTTAAAATTTGTAAACATGGACCATTGATTAAAAATTTGAATTTAATATACAATAAAACAGATCAAATAGATAAAGCGACTAGTGCAACATATGGTTAAATTCAATGGAATGAGAAAGTTTGTCGGCGCATGTACACTCTGGATGCAGGCACGTAGTATTGAGGAGGGACTGCCCCCCCCCCCCCCCTGTTTTGCTTTCACTAAAAGGCTAATTGCCCCCTCTCTCACTTTTTGTCGCAGCATGGTCAATACTAACAATAAATGATAAATCAAATTTCAAAGATCTTTGGTACCGTGATTGTCCTCTTTCCATGTTAAAAATTAAAAGAAAAAAATCCGAAAACATTATTAAATTAGGAAAATATATATTCGTCAGCCGCACGAATCGTTTGAATTAAAAAGTAGATATAACAAAACAGCTAGTATTTGCTACTTACATGTAAGCTTCCAATTTTGAATATGACACTCATAATTTGACTTCCAACATTTATTTGTTTAAATATTGATACATTGGCTTTCAAAAGAAACTGAAATACTTTGCCTCTAGATATGATTCTAAGGCCAAACAAAAAAATATGTGTGGTTCCGGTTACACTTCCATAAAAATTAGGGTAGGTAGGTAGGGAATTTTTTTTTTTTTTTTTTTTTTTTTTAACAAAATGATTTTCTAAATTTTTCTAAATAATACCTATCACTGCTTTGCAAATGGCATTTAGATGTGATGTGATAATAGCGAGCGCAGCGAGCGGCGCGAAGCGCCGCTCGTCACTGCGAGCTCTAACGACAACGCCTGGGCGAAGAGAAAATTCGGACTACTGCACATTCATTCAATAGAATTTTTTTCCGCAGTAATTCTGACCCACAATGCATCGCTTCTTGTTCTCGCTGCTAACTTCGTTCACGCGGTGACAACAACTAAAATTTCACAAAAAATAAACTCACCTTAATTAATGGCTATTGCATGCAGATAGTAGATTAATTAACATTCTTTGTGCCGTGGGCCTATTTTGGGCCTATTTTCAAAAACTACGTTAAGTGCCATGGGCCTATTTTGGGCCTACTGTTAACTCATTACGTCACAAGGAAAACTGATTATGACGTTCCGTCATCATTCTGAGTTTCGCGCCATTTTAGCCTCTTGATGCAGAAAACAATCAATTATTTTAATATAATATTACTGAAAATTGTGAGAATGAACAGGAATTTTAAACAGGCATTTCATTTGTCTGAATCTTTGGAAAATGTAAACAATGCATTCTAATTTAAAATTAAGGAATTTTATCAACATCTCCAATCTTTGTCTGAACGATATAAGTAATCAAATTAAGTTCCAGTGGGAGAAAAAATATTATTTATTTATCTTAAACATGGGAATAATTTTTCATCAGTTGCAAGAATATAATGTTTTGATCGTGGTAAATATGAAATACTAGTATTGCAAAATCATTGTAATTTATGTAAATATTTTTTTTTCATAATCTAAAATCGGCATTATATACCATACAGTTTAACAATATACATGTAACATGTAAGCCTTGTAGAGCTTTTTAATCGACTATATAACGTTTTATCCTTGGGAGCATCACAAGTTTATACAGAGAAATGCAGTTTACAACAGATTACTTAATCTGGAGGGAAAGCAAAAAAAAAAAAAAAAAAAAAAAAAAAAAAAAAAAAAAAAAAATCGCGACTGTGTAAAGTGTATGGTAGTTTAATAAATATAATTTGTGGAGGAAAAAACTCCTTATTATCCCGGGATGGTATATCGGCGAAAAGGGAGGGCAAAATATCTTCGAATCGGAGCAAGATCCCCCACCCCCCACCCCCACCCGCAAATACCCCTAAGCCCTAAGATCTTGATTTCCTCCCAATGTAACTTAACCAAGTATAGTAATACATTATTGACTTTATTTTCTAACAGCTACAGCTGTAGGCGAGGCATTTAAGGTCAACTACTACCGGTACTTACATATAGATGCACATTGTAAGATACACGTGTGTTGACGGAATATTTACCTGGTAGTTTTACCAAATGAAATGTTTCTTAATTCTTTAAAGTCCTTGAGGGTGTTTTTATATATCTAGCACCAAATACAAAGCACAGACTCCTGTTTCAGTTATATCTTTTAACCCATAACAGAACAATAACATTATTACACTATGGTTTAAATAATTATTACAGAAAGAAGTACCTGTGATACAAGTAATATATATTGTAAATTTGTAGAAAAATGTAGTAAAATTACAAAAAGAACAAGTTTTTTTTAATTAAATCTAAGTCTCTTCATTTGATTGAATAAAAAAAAAAATCCACAGAATGCATCCAAGTTCCCGATTAAGGGTGGTACCAGACACTGAAGAAAAAATTGAAAGTAACGTACGTCTTCGTCGGTGTATTCCAGGTTATAATATATGAGAACAAGATTACAACAAGTTAAAATGATGCAAAGCATCAAATCGGCCGCAAAAATATATTTAGTATTCTGAAGTATATTCACGAGAAAGAGTCCAAAGAAAAAAATTACAAATAGAAAAGTATATGATGCATTAAAAAAATATATATATATAACCATAACAATCATAATTATAATTTTAAACAATACAAAAGGTTTCAGGGAAAGGGGTGTGTGTGCATGTGGTAACATGTAAGGTCTACGTTCAAAAAATATGTATAAGGTGTACGAACAGATATTAACCTTTTTTTCATTAACCTTATTTTTGCAAATAGAATTTTCATGTCTTAGAAAACCTTTACTGGTAACCCCCCCCCCCAAAATTATAAGTAGTTATTAATGTATCACTGCGTTTCAATTACATTGCATTTGTATATTTTTAACTTCACTATATGCAGTATACTTGATCCACGGCAGGCGCGGATCCAGGAATTGAAGGGGGGGGGGCAAAAAGTAGGCGGGGATCTGGGGCGAAGCCCCCGGAAGCTCTTGTATTCTTCAGAGATTTTGTAGGGTAAAAATGAGGTCTACCGAGTAGACATTTTTATATTTTCTTCTCATATTTTTTCCATTAAAAAAAAAACAGAATTACGGTTTTTTAATATTTGATTAACAGTCTTACGCACAGTTTACAGATATTCCACGGTTTTTCTTTTTTTAAATGGAAAATGTCAAAGAATGGAAAAATATACTCCAAGTAATTAAACTAAAAGTGAATATTAGTAACTACAACCAAATGTTTAGATGGCGAAAAGTTCCCAGGAAATTAGAAATGTTGAATCAGTATAAGTTTGACCTTCACACACATTAACGTTATGGCATCGTGTGTGTTAGAAATTTTTCTGAAAAATAATCAGATTGCCATCATGGACGGCTATTGAAAAAAAAATACGGAAAAGAGAAGTTTACAAAATGAGCTTAATAATGCGTATTCCTGATTCAAACAGAGCATTACATGTGCTCACAGTGACGATCGGATAGTAATGATGCTCGGAACCTGTCTAGAAAAGCTTTAAAACATGAGCTATCGTAACTTATTGCTCATTCACTCACAGGTGGATTTTTAGATCGACTAATTCATTTTTTTTTTTCATTTTCTCGATGAAACTATGATTTATGTTTTGACAATCCGCTGCACGGTTCCTTGATGTTGCATATTTTTTATATTTTAAAGAATTTAACCCCATACCTTATAATTCATGTGAATTAGGTATGGGGTTATATTTTTTTAAATAAGAAAAATATGTAACATAAAGTACTAGATCTTCTAAAAAATATTTGAGCATAAATTATGTGTGTTCTATAATTGTAATCTTTTTCCGAAGGGGCTAGTCTTTTTAGAATTTGTTCTCTGTTGTCTCTATTTTAACGCGAATAAGTATTTATACCTTTATCTACATTGTTTGTGACGTCATAGTTACGTTACGTCATAGTTTCAACGTAATAGAAAACTGTCACGGCACAGTACGTAATTTGAACTGGAAATCTGTACGGCAGCAAAAGGGTTAAACGTTCTTTGTTAAAATATTTGCACTTTTTAAACTTTGTTTATGGAAATGCAGCTAACATACGACGTCATGTGACGTCACAGTCTAGACGTTCCAAATGTCTCGTGCGGTTTGAAGAGGCGGATCTTAAAATGAAGTGAACAATGCGCTCGCCCCAACGGTCGCACCGTCAACATATTATACTAGTCAATATTGGTAGGGGACACCTACATGCTAGCTTGCTTTGGACTTAATACTATTAAACACTTGCACTATGTTTTGTAAGGAGGTCGTCATTGCTGAAACTAAAACTTAAACCGAAGCCATTGATGGAAATCGGGGAAAATTCCGGAAAAAATATGAAAATTGCCAAAAAAAAGTTTAGAGTCGGGGGTATAAGATAGGGAAGGTCGGGTAACCGGAACCACACATATTTTTTTATTTGGCCTAATATATATAACTTTTAAGTGTCACACATATATGTAATTTGAAGGTGAACGACTTAATTTGATGTGTATTATTAATTGAGTTAGCTACAGGCATGCATATGCTGACATCACTTATTATTTCACCTATTTTTAGATATAAACAATTAATTCTAAAAACATTTCAAGAAAGTATATTTTTAGTAATTATAAAGTCCTCGACTTCATTAAGAAGGCCACATTTATAAAACATTTAAAACTTCACAGTTTCCAGTATAAAGAAACATATTGAGAACAAGACACTGTCGCTTCACCCGTCTACATTCTGTAAAATACTTAGTACAGACCCTTAGATACTGATTTCATTTGAGGGAGGGACACATAATTAAAAAACAATTCCTCAGAGAAAAAAAATAAATTAAAAGGTGGTTGGGTGCAGAAGATTATCATTTAGGGGGCACAACCGTAAATAAGTTGTTGTTTCTATTGCATAAAAGATACATTAGCAAAATAAGGGAGGAGGGTTAAAAGCTCCTCGTCCCCCCCTCCGGTTCCTTAAGGCGTGTAATATTGATTAAAAGCAAGAAAAAAGGTTAAGATAATTGGCTTTATTTTAAAATTACTCACATTCAAGGTTGGGCGCTTATTAATAGTCCTTTTAAGTCCGAAAAAATAATTTGAAATGTTTTAACGAGTACTTTTTTTCTGACACGTGTACAAAGAAAGTCAGCTGTTACGTGAAATTGACTTGTTAGTTTAGTTCACCTGTTGCAGGTACGGAAGGTGGGCCACCACAGAAGGTAACACGATCGCTAGGACACACAATCGCTTTGAATCAGTCAATAATGCTAATATGTAACTAATATTCAGCGGAGTTTGACGCTTTAGGATTATAACATGTACGCTGAAAATAATATTAATAATAAAAGCTAGACAATTTCACGATTTATGTGCTGTTATCAGAGATGGGGTCTAATAAAAAAATGTGTTCCTTGTAATCAAACTACTTCATAAATGGAAGAATATTAACGGGAGGTGAAAAAATGTCTTAATTTGAGGAACCTATAAATTTACACACAAATCTATTTAAGCAAAGATCGACTGAGTTTTGTCAAATCCATTTTCATAGATTACTCCTCATATATTTCTCTCATATTGACAGTATTAATGTTAGGTCTTGAATACATGTGGTAACCCCCCCCCCCCCCCCCACACACACACACACTGATGCACAACCATACACACTAAATACACAACGGGACTGTTAAATCAATTTAGATTCCTTAAACTTTGGCATGATTTTTTTTAAAATAATGTATAGCTTTTTTACAATGTGCGGTTCAAATTCCTCCTTTCTTCTTGTGGAATTTTAACACACTTTGTCAGTATTGTGTGTTTTAAAAGTAAACAATTTTACAATGAACAAATCTATCATGAAAGTGAACAGAGTTAATTAAAGCTGTCTACATGCATCTGTTAATTTAGGAAAAAAATTCCTAATTTGACAAAATTTGTGTGAAAAATCCTTTTTCTGTCACACGATTCTAGTATACTACAGCTGTAGTATTCAAAATGGAATGCATCATCAAAACAAATCGATAAACTTATTCAATGTATCGAAGAAGAAAGCTGGTCAAACTTTCCAATATTTTTTTTGCCAAATATAAATAAATAAATAAATAAATAAATAAATAAATAAATAAATAAATAAATAAATAAATAAATAAGGCCAACTTTAAAATAATGTTTGTTTGCCCTCTCCCGACTCATGATGAAAAAATTGGGTCGGTAGGTAGGCGAGGGAATTTTTTTTCTCAAAAAGTTTCAAAATCAATGCTGAATTTTCAAAATTTATTTTCCGGAATGCATGAAAAAATAATTGCTTCCTGGAAGTTAAAAAAGTTTTGAGTCGGGCCATTTTTAGCCACTCGGTTGGGAGAGGGCAACCAAATAATTTTTTTTAAAGATGGCCTAATATGCTAAGTTTAACTGGAACGCGGGATGACACATTAGGTTACATGTACTTTAACACATGCACTGTCCACAAAAAAATATAAAGTGGTATTTAAAAGAGGTGTACGATTTCTTTAAACCTCCTCACTGATTTTAAATGTGCTTTAAAGCCTATATTATAAGATTAGACATTTTGATATTAAATTTTATGTTTTTTTTAAGGTGAAGTTTTGTACAATGAGACTGTATACAGTACACCATTAGAGATACAAAAACAAATTCATTCATTCCGGAAGATATCGATTGAGCGATCAGCCAAGTTTAAAGGCCTAAATAAAAATAACAAAAGTTTAAACTATCAAAATTTCCATAAGCGCCGGGCGTCACAGTGGTCAACGTAGACAAATAAACATAAAATAAACTTCGTTTAAGACATTTTATCCACACATAAGGCAAACACTTTGTACACCCCGACACCTTGAAACTTTTTAAAGGAGAATTTGCGTTGGTTCCACTAGATGGAGGCCCATTCAGATTCTCTCAGCTGTTTCAATGTATGCATTCAGCCCCTTGATTTTAAAACGACATTGTTATTTGATCGGAGAATTTTGAAACGACAATGAAAAACTCATTACGAAATCTGGGTCTGTACATTTACGAAAAGTTGACGAAGATGAAGGAACGGTCCTGACGATGCGTGAGTTCTGTAGAAGGAACCGTGAGAAGTTGATATCTGGTCTCTTATCCGGAAGTCTCTTAACGGGGGGTAAGTCAGAGAGAGAGAGAGAGAGAGAGAGAGAGAGAGAGAGAGAGCACAGGAATTTTCATCCCATGTGTTCAAGTTATTTTTATTAAAGAAATTTGTTTTAGAATAGGAAATTCTTTGATTGTCCACACATCTGACATTCTACCATTCTATTTTTATTGTAAAGAGGTAGTTATTCATGAAAATTATTTCAAAATGTATCTTTACATTACATACTATATATATTACACTGCATGCATTTATATTATTTTGTCAACATGCAAAGTAAGGAATTGATAACTTAATTGTAGTTAATTTAATTTTAGATTTAATTATAACGATCCTTGCCAACACTGGGTTGTCGGAGCCCGTGTTTCCGGACACGTCCACCACCGGTCATATATTTCTCTTCCCTATCGTAGTGGTAAGTCAGACATACTACATTCCTATATAATAATGAGAAGCGACTGCTAGCATCTGTTTATGTTGATTAATTCCCACGAAGGAACGGTTTAGAGAACATACAATTTCTTTGTATCAAATCCACAGAAGCTTCCCCCATTTTAACTATTTTTAAATTATTTATCGTCAGCAAAATCTTCCGAAAAATTATAAAAATATTGTATAAAGATTAATAATTTTAGTGAATGCGAGTCACTTAATTTTTTAAAGATAATTTTTCAAACCTTTCAAAAATGACAAGGCATCGAGTTTTAATAGTGTTGATAATAATAATTTTATGAATAATCCTATATTTTGTAAAATATCCCCCCCTTTCTTTCTATTTCTAGTTTGGAATATCTGGTTTTCTGGGAGTAATCTTAGCTATTTATAGAGATGTCATGAAATGGCTGGTAAGTATTCATACATGACAATACAATGTACAATGAATTATAAATTCCCTTCCACTTCTTAATGCCAATTTTTATGTCATTTTGTGTTTACACCTACCCTGCATGGTAAAATCAAAATAATAAAATTACATTACTGGATCAAAAAATGACAATCTGATAATCTCGGTGTATGTGATTCAGTTATTTGTATAATTTGTTTTGTTTCTTTTTCAGTTAAACATTCACGCCGCCTTTCTTGTACTCACTCTTTTGATCTCTATGACGTCATTCATGGCGATCTCCAATAACGTACGAACTTTCGACATGGAAAGCTGCTACCTAAACGGGACTGTGTGTGACTGCAGGTAATCATAAAAAAACATAAATAAATATGATTAAAAATATTGATTTTGTATGCTACTGATTTTTTTTTTATTATTTATTAGAATTTTGAGCCTGTACGATAATCATACATTCATATTCAGAAGTTCTAAAGGCATTCTTATCCTCTAAGAAGTAAAGAAATATAATTTAAATTTTTTGTATGGGTAAAAGTAGTAATAATTTTTTATCCTATATTTAACAGGGATGGGACAGAAATGGTAGTGGACTGTGACACCTTGTATCGCCTCCACGTCGTTATTTTTATCATCATTGTTATGTACCTCAGCTGTATGCTTCTTTGTTTGGTGGAGAGCGTCTGGGACGCAAAGCGCATGTGCTGCAGTGACGAGGTAGGTTCAATATTAGTGATTCAGTGATGAGGTAGATTCAGTATTAGTGATTCAGTGAGGTAGGTTCAGTATTAGTGATTCAGTGATTAGGTAGATTCATTATTAGTGATTCAGTGATGAGGTAGATTCAGTATTAGTGATTCAATGATGAAGTAGGTTCAGTATAAGTGATTCAGTGATGAAGTAGGTTCAGTAATAGTGATTCAGTGACGAGGTAGGTTCAGTATTAGTGACTCATTGATGTGATAGATGCAGTGATAATGTAGGTTTAGTACGTATTAGTGATTCAGTGACGATGTTGGTTCAGTATTAGTGATTAGGTGATGATGTAGGTTCAATAGTAATGATTCAGTGATGTGGTAGATTAAGTATTAGTGATTCAGTGACGAGGTAGGTTCAGTATTAGTGATTCAGTGACGAGGTAGGTTCAGTATTAGTGACTCAGTGATGAGGTAGTTTCAATATTAGTGATTCAGTGATGAAGTAGGTTCAGTATTAGTGATTCAGTGACGAGGTAGGTTCAGTATTAGTGATTCAGTGACGAGGTAGATTCAGTTTTAGTAATTCAGTGATGAGGTAGGTTCAGTATTAGTGATTCAGTGATGAGGTAGGTTCAGTATTAGTGATTTAGTGATGAGGTAGATTCAGTATTAATGATTCAGTGATGAGGTAGGTTCAGTATTAGTGATTCAGTGACGAGGTAGGTTCAGTATTAGTGACTCAGTGATGAGGTAGGTTCAGTATTAGAGATTCAGTGATGAGGTATGCTCAGTATTAGTGATTCAGTGATGAGGTAGGTTCAATATTAATGATTTAGTGTTGAGGTAGGTTCAGTATTAGTGATTCAGTGATGAGGTAGGTTCAATATTATTGATTCAGTGATGAGGTAGGTTCAGTATTCTTGATTCATTGATGAGGTAGGTTCAGTATTAGTGATTCGGTGACGAGGTACGTTTAGTCTTAGTGA
The DNA here is from genome assembly GCF_033153115.1 of Saccostrea echinata. Lineage (NCBI taxonomy): Eukaryota > Metazoa > Mollusca > Bivalvia > Ostreida > Ostreidae > Saccostrea > Saccostrea echinata. The sequence continues at coordinate 3,253,686 of NW_026889756.1, read as the reverse complement.
TTCAGTGACGAGGTAGGTTCAGTATTAGTGATTCAGTGACGAGGTAGGTTCAGTATTAGTGATTCAGTGATGAAGTAGGTTCAGTATTAGTGATTCAGTGATGAAGTAGGTTCAGTATTAGTGATTCAGTGATGAAGTAGGTTCAATATTAGTGATTTAGTGATGAGGTAGATTCACTATTAGTGATTCAGTGATGAAGTAGGTTCAGTATTAGTGATTCAGTGATGAAGTAGGTTCAGTATTAGTGATTCAGTGACGAGGTAGGTTCAGTATTAGTGATTCAGTGATGAAGTAGTTTCAGTATTAGTGATTGAGTGACGAGGTAGGTTCAGTATTAGTGATTGAGTGACGAGGTAGGTTCAGTATTAGTGATTCAGTGATGAGGTAGGTTCAGTTTTAGTGTTTCAGTGACGAGGTTGGTTCAGTATAAGTGACTCAGTGATGAAGTAAGTTCAGTATTAGTAATTCAGTGATGAAGTAGGTTCAGTATTAGTAATTCAGTGATGATGTAGGTTCAATATTAATGGTTCAGTGACGAGGTAGCTTCAGTATTAGTGATTTAGTGACGAAGGTTCAGTATTAGTGATTTAATAAGAGGTAGGTTCGTATTAGTGACTAAGTGATGAGGTAGGTTCTTATAGGTGATTTAATTTTAAGGTAGGTTCAATTTTAGTGATTCAGTGATGAAGTAGACTCAGTATAAGAGAGTGACTCAGTGACGACGTAGGTTCAGTTTTAGTTAGATCTCAGTGATGAGGTAGGTAGAGTTTAATATCAGTAAATAAGGGACGAGGTATCGAACCTGCCTCGTATTAGTTATTGTCTCAGTGATGAGGTAGGTTTGGTATTTGTTTGTGTTTCAGTGATAAGGTAGGCGGAGTTTAGTATCAGTAAATACTGCAGTGAGGAGTTTAAGGCGGGGCTAAGTATCACAATTCTGAAAAAGACGACATTTACTGATACTGCAGTGAGGAGTTAAATGTGGGGTTGAGTATCATTTTTTTCTGACAAAGAGGAGAGTTAGTATTACTGTAGTGAGGAAATATAGGTGGGGTTAAGTATCAATTACTTCTGATGCGTAGGGCAGTTAGTATTAATGAAGTAACAAGATATCTTGGGGTTAAGCATCAGTTATTTTTAACAAGGACGACAGAAGTATTATGTAGTGACGAGCTAAGCAGGGTTAAGTATCAGCATCTTCGCTAGCCAAAGGTTTCTGATACGCTACTCTCCTCATAAACCCTTGGCATACGGTGCTGACAAAAGACGGGATTGTTTTCGTCACGTGATCACAATTCTTACCAGGTTCTCACAGATTGCGTCATCGACAGAAATAAAAAGCGTATTTAAAAACAATAATGTTTTTTAAAGAATAATTAACAAGAAGGTATTGAGTTATGTTAATTTGTTATTTAAACATGTTAAAATGCAAATCTACATCTTCAGTATAGATTCTTAATCACATATTTTGCACGCAGCTTAAGATGTTGGATGACACCATATAGCTATTCATAGAATGGCATGTTATCTTACGGATCGTTGTTTACTTGCGTTTTTCAGAGTCAAGATATATCCCGAACGCAAATATCGTCATTTACAAAAAACAATTTCTGATTGGTCGAACGATGTCGATCAACTCCAATCACAACTTGAGAAAAAAATCCCAACTTTCTTTAACACCGTATGCCAAGGGCTTATTAGGAGAGTAGCGTATCAGAAACCCCTGGCTAGCGAAGATGAAGTATCAGTTACTTATTAATATTACTGCAGTGATGAAGTAGAGGGGTTAGATTTCAGTGAGAATGTATGGAAATTCGTTGAGTATAGTTACGAAATTGGTTTGTTTTCAGTCTCAATATGTACCTCAGTGTTGTAATCAAGTGTCTAATTTTAGTTTTGAGTTTATGAAACAGACAACGATTAAAATTTATTTTGTGAAGAAGGCTGGGAAAATGTCAGTGAGTGGGACTTTATATGAGATAGGAAGTTACATGTAAGTTTGTCTGTATCAGTTTGTGACTGGCCCAATGTAAGTTAATGAGATATTAATTCATAGGTAAGTTGGTTCAGTATGTTAGTGAGAAAAGAGCTCAATAGCAGTTAATTACGTCTTGTAGGTAGGGGTGGATGAGGACTCAATATCTGAAAGATTGAAAAAAATAAAAAAAAATTGCTGTTCGAATTGTGATCTATCAAAACGATAATATACTATTATTCAAGTCCTAAAATCAAGCTTACTCATATATTTTGATGCAGGTGTTTACCTGGATCTGACAATTAATTTCTATTAGATAGTGCTTGCACTAATCAGGTTACCATCTTTAAATAAAGTATTATTACTATTTTTATTATTAGATAGAGGATATTCCTGGTGTCTTAGATGACGATGATGACAACGACGACGAGAAAACAAGCGAGAACAAAATTTCCAAAAATGTGTTCACTTTACAGGATAACCTTGATGTTCCTACACAACAGAGGAAAGACAAACAACAGGGGACAAAAACTGCACATAGGGTGGTTTAGAAAATGATAAAATCAAAACAAATTAAACGCAGAAGAACTAGTTGATACAATTAGATGTGTTGTATCATGATTGGTTCAGTTCAACAGAGGAGGTCGATCTGAGGAGGCATAGAAGTTTTGAAAAAAAAGTCGTCACATGAAAATATTCCGCAAATACTACAGAACTGGAAATGTCGTTGACATTTCCTTACCAGATGTGTTCATTGATGGACGTGTTGTAGCCTGGCTGAGCCTGAGGCTCAGAACAGTAGAAGATTGCGCAGTTTGAATCAGTATTTTAATTTTGTATTACAAAGTTTGAGAATTTTGAGTTTTGAATAGAATAAAAATTAAGAAAATGTTTCATTTGTTTGAATTTTAAATCTGGAAAGTACGACAGATTTAATTAGAATCATTTATTTGTGCATATTTCTTGGGTCATAGTTATAAATAGTGCTCTTATAACACGGTCTTAGTTTTAACCAAATGGGACCGTGAGAGTTGTCTTTCTTGCTATTTTATATGCTGGTGTATCCAGATGTAATATTCAAAATAATTCTACATTTTTTCTGATTTCCCTGCTGATTTTTCCTCACACAAGAGCATAATTATTCATAGCAAATTCTTTCCCTGCTAAACCTATTATATTTTTTGGGAATATACATTTGCCATGTCCCTGAGTATTTACAGTTCGGGCCAGTATGAGTTTGTTAAAGTATTGGTTTTCTCCTTAAAATATATTGAGAAATATATCAAAATAAATAATTACACTTTTTAAGAACAATTATTTACAATCTATGAATAGGCGGTAATCAATGGCTTCATTTGCCATAAATTTCAAATTATGCCGGAGAAAACTCACAATTTACTTATAATAGGAATTACATGACTAAACTTAATGACCAATGATAATGCGACAATACAAAAAGTTCGCCTTATGTAAATAGGTTATAGCAATATTATTCAAATAATAAATCTCATTGTTGCCATGGTAACACAGCATAAAAACACAAAAGTTTTGGTTCAGTTTTGATTAATACACACATCATGGAAAACAGAGATGGAGAATTGTAGTTTTTTCCTCAAATACTTTTATTGTGTATGACATCAAGTCTTCCACTTTTTTGAAACATTAACTGTTACTTTTCTGCAATCCTAAAAACTTGAAAATGATGGGACTCTGAACATGTTGAAAAATGCTATAATTCATACTTCAGGACATCTTAACATGGCATCCATGACGAATATTTTTATCATTGCAAAGTTAAAGAAATTCTGTAAATAATTACAAAGCAAGGCTCTTAATTCATTTTTATCCCATATCATTTTATATAATATATATATATATATATTTTTTAAAATATAAATTCAATATATGTATTCTCAAAAAACTCCCAATTTTTTTTTGGAAAATCTAGTCACTTTTTTTTTCAAAAATAAATAGCATGAATAGCATTTATAATTATGTCAACTAGACATATCCCAGTGACTCGAAATATAAGACAACACAGAGTCTCCACATCTCTTTTATATTTGGATGTTTTACTGACTACAGACAATATGGGTCAATTAACAATTTAACTTAATAACGAACTGTATGACAATAGTTCTTCCCTCTTATTAAACTTCCCCTATTAATGTAGTAATATTCCACAATTATTTACATATAGTGTTTACTTCTCCCAGCTGATTTGATCCGAGTACGATAAGTTTTTAAACCATGACAGGCCACTGACAATTAAGTTCATATTACAGGGTTTTCTACTTTCACCTTTGAAGGCAGCATTTTCCCATCAGTTGTTAGGCCCATTCTTTTTATACCGATTTTACTACTGATTATTCCGTTTATCTCACTCGTACAGAGGACTCACGGCGGGTGTGACATATCAACAGGGGATACTTTCTCCTCATAATCACCCGATCCCACCTCTAATTTCTCCAAGAATCCATGTTTAGAGCCCTGTTCACGATTTGCTTTCTTAAATGGGTTTATGCATTTTATCAGTATTTCGTTATCTTCACATTTTCTTCCAACAGTTTCATGGTAGGAATTCTTGGTACATAACTTCATGGTTAATTAAGAAAGCTCATTAGAGAATATTCAAATATCCTTGTAAATCGAAATATTAAAGATTTACTAATCGAAATATTAAAGATTTAGTAATCTTCAGTAAAGATTTTTGAGGGAATCTGTCACTAAAAATTTATTATGATACTGCATAAATATAACCCATATTTCAGCAATAACATTTTTACCTGCCTTTGGCACCAATGTACAGATAAACAAAGCCTGGTTCGTGACCTGTATTATCGTAGAGTTCATTACAACAATGGCAGACCTGGTGAAAATATGTGTACTGTTTATTGGTAAGAATCTTTTATGTACCTTATTGTTTATTGTTGATATGTTATGTACTTATAATTGTTTATTGTTCGAAAGATTGTAAATACTATCCGGTTAGTAGCATTCCTCTTATTTTGGTTCTGCAGTGTTGGCTGGGGTTTACACTTCCTGCCCCAGAGGCTGGACTGGTGTAGGTGAATACTGCCTGATGTTTGCAAAAGACCACGTGACCTGGATAGATGCAGCAGTATGTCATTTTTAAGATTCGCCATTAAACAGTTGTGAATTATAGAGTTTATATCATATCAAGATCTAAATATTTTCTGAATTTACAAACTTTAAATTACAAATGCTTTATACTATCCCCAAACATTAATTAAAAACCATAGTTGAGTACTGTTCAACATATAACTGCCTGACTTTATTACATAATTTCTGTATGAAATATGATTTCATTTATTTTTATTTCAGAGAAAATGTAAACAAAACAATAATTCACTACTTGTGACAATTGATAACTACGAAAAGATGTCCATTATCAAAACTATTTCTAATGCTTTAGCGAGTCCTAGTAAGTATAAACTGAGAATTTATTAAGGATGACGTTTACTCAGGGTTTTAGTTTACTGAAACGGAATGCTGTAAAGTACAATATGTAAAACCAAGAATTGTTCTAAAAATAGCCATGTTATAACTCTATATCAATTGAAAAATTTAAAATTATTTGAAAAAAAAATATGCAAGAACAAGGTAAATTTATGGTGATGCAGAGGAAATTCCGAATAGATTTTAAATTTTCATTTTTGTTACACAATTTTTTTTGGCAATATCAATCATAAAGTTAAGATTCCATGTGATTGAAAACATCAATTTATAAATATCACCTGTGTTAAAAGCTCATGTATTATCTCAAATAATTGAATGACATGCAACGAAGAATTTTAAAAAATTGAAAAAAAAAGCATTCCAGACAACATGCTTCAATAATTTGATCATTGACCTCATATAAATTTTCTAGACCACTGGATTGTCATGAAAGTAGCCAAAAAGATATGACGTCATTGTAAAGAAGTAATAATTGATTCAGTAAATTCTGTCATTCTGTTGTAAGTGAGCCATATGAGGTATTAGGTCATTTTTTATATAGATTCATGTAACAATTTGTTACGTGCATCCCTAGAAACAAATTATATATTATTAATCTCTTTGTATATTAATTTCAAATATATTTTATCTTAAAAATGAAACTTTCGAGTTTACAAGCATACAAACCTATTTATATTTTGTTATGTTTCTGTATGTGATATCACATTAATAATCATTTTGTTATGTTAATATGATTATTGTACTGAAAAATAAGTCATTATCTTAAATACGAGGGTTGTCCCAGAAATACGCGAACTTTTTCAATATCTTTTGTTTCAATAATACTTTAAAGTTAAAAATTGGCATACATCATGACCAACAGTTTTTGAATAATGCATAAAATTTTCAATGAAATATATAAATAATATTTCCATCTCAGGTAAAGGAATCTTACAAAATAACTGTCGGCGCAACACTGACGACGTCAAATCGTAGCCCGTGGCGTTTGTGAATTTGCTTTGGAAATGTGCTTCTGATAAAATTCGTTTAAGTATAAATTCGGCACTGTATTTGATTTTCTTTTATTTACCAAGTAATACATCTCAAATACTAGTGTTAACAAAAGATTACAGAATTAATTCTTTTAGTTCATAATTTCTCAATCCCGATAATAAACCTAACAGTCCACATTGTTTAACGACGGCCTTCACTTAGGCCTATGACGCCCAGCTCCTGACTTTCAGTTTGTCTTCATTTTTGTTGGTCTACAGAACGATCTTCTATCGGATAACCAGTCAAGCAACCCCCAAACCTCTTCGACTAGGGATAAACCTGTGTCCGAGATATATGTTTCCGTTTTTCCATCGTTAACATCTCTTTTATCTTATGGGCAGGAGTCATATCCCGCTCAACACATTATTGCTTAATAATTTGGTGCTCCACATTATCGCCAAACGTCACCATTTTTGACAATATCTAAATAAAAGTGTTTTGGTATATAACGTCATATATTTGTCATTAATGATGTCATATTGATGAATTTTTGTAAACGAGTACACCAGATTAATGCGTATTTATGGAGGTAAATTTTGTGACATTATATTTCCTTATAGCCTGGTAATAAAGAAAACATTATTGGATATGCTTCTTTTTAAAGTCAAAAATATTGCCGTGCCCCGACTACCTATATTTAGCACCCTTTAAATGCTGTTTTTATATACTTAAGACATCACAAGCCTAAAATATTTTGTCAAAATACCGAAAATATCATTTTCTAACAACGTGCAAAACATTAGTAGTTTTGGGCGAATAGTTTCTGAAATATTCAAAAAGTTCGCGTTTTTCTGGGACAACCCTCGTATTTGTTTTTTCAGGTTCATACAAATGCTATTACTTTGAAATCTATTTTAGAAATATATATGTTTTTGAATTTGTACACTTATACAGTATTCCGGGTGTAGCGTGGTTGATAGTTTTTGATACAATGAAAAAAATTAAGATAGCGAACAGTGATTGACATCATAAATCCTTTAAACAAAAAGAAAAAAAAATATGAACAGGATAAATTTCTAACCCCTGGAAACACCAGAGGTGGGATCAGGTGCCTTGGAGGAGTAAGCATCCCCTGTCAACCAATCACACCCGCCCTGAGCCCTCTGTATTGATCAGGTAAACGAAGAAATTCGTTGTCAAAATAATCATAAAAACAATGGACTAACAATTAGCATGAAACACGTCAGTTAAATTATACCGAACAATATCTTACACATATATATATTTGTAAATGAAGTCATTGTAACGACCATAGAATTTGCAAAATGCTAACTTTTAACAAAATCGTTGATAGCCCTGTAAATCAGCTTATTTTTCAGTAGCCTGTCTAGATTTAAAATTGATCGTACTCAGAGTATCCTCTTGAATACCAAACTAGCTGAGAGAGATTGCCACCATGTGCAGGTGAAAGAAGAATGCTACCACATAACTATACATGTAATAGATATTCTCTGTCATAGAAAGATTTTGCCAGTTAGTATACTAGTACTTGATACAATTTAAAGTTTGACCATTACTACACGGTTCTTCTAACATGTATATCTCTAGATAAACTCTGTTGACTAATTACAAGATGGTAAATCCTAGAGATGTGACAATTTTCTGTTGACCAATTACCAGATACATAATCTCCTAGGTATAGATGAGTAATGACAAACTACTGATGAGTAATTATTAAATGGTAAATCTCCTAGCTATAGGTATGGCTAACTTCTGGGTGGGTGGTAACGACTTTGGAGTGGAGGGAGAATGGAGATGGGAGGAAACAAACCTAAGGATCGGCCCTTTTACAAACTGGGCCCCAGGAAGCCCTAACGGAAACTCTTCAGAAAACTGCATGCTTGTTGGATTCGATCACAATAATACGGACATATACTGGAAAGACGCAAGATGCACCACTCGCCATAATTACATTTGTCAGTTTAGGTGAACTTTCTCTTTTACTATTTATTGAACCATTTTTTCTGGAATGTCTGCATGGATCTTCTTGACTGCATGGGTCTTCTTCCGTTTTCTGTCCGACTCACCGTCCATTTATCTTGTTAATTTCGGCCAAAATAGGAATGATTCAAATTTTTATTTTACTGTTTAATGCCCAAGATTTGATAAAATAAAGTACATGTGATATCGTAATAAAAAATGAAGAATAACTTGCCAAAATATGTCTTACACTATTATCTATTTTTCCAGACTTTTCAGCGGAGGTTCAAACATCATAGGACGAAAATAAAAACTACTCCCTTGTACAAAATAAATGTTTTCAAAACACGTCTATTAGTTTGTCTTTTCAGTTGAAAAAAGACTAAAAACGAATACGAAAAAGGAACTAAACATACAATTTTTGGATTTTCATCCTTATAATAGAGAACTGTCTGTTTAAGAAATAAAAGATCTTTGATCATAAAACAATTAGATAAAATGAAAAAAGGGGAAGATAACAAACGAATCTGGAAACAGGACATAAAAATGGACCTCTGGAAAGGAGATGGGATCAGGTACTTAAGAGGAGTAAATATCTCTTGTCCACTCGTTTAAAATCAGCTTTTCGTAAATTCTTTGGTCGTTATATGATCGTGTTAGCAAATATAACCTATCATTGGGTCGTATTTGACTGACAAATTTTAAACCAATCGTTGAGTCTTTGTTTTTATACTAAATTTGCCTACGGAATATTATGTCTACCTGATCTATACACAAGGTTCACAGCTCGTGTGACCGGTCGACAGAAGATGTTTACTCCTCCTATGTAACTAATTCCACCTCTGGAATTTCCGAGGGTCCGGATCTGTTCAAAAATTCGTCTTTTTTTTTATTTACTGGATTTTTGAGATTGTTCACTGTTTGTTATCTTCACCTTTTACATTTGATTCATTAACTTCTAACCTCTATTAACCTCTAACCTCTATTAACCTCTAACAATTGTTCTATTTTGTTTTTATCAGGGCTGGAAAAGAAAATGAGAGAAGAATGTTAATTCTTATCTCAAGCTTTCCACCTATAAAGTCCTATTTCACTGCACAATAAATTGTTTTGCAGTCTTATTGAAAATGAAGATTTGATTCCAAGAAAATTAACAATGTGTACTTGTTTTAACTGTTTTCCCTCCATTTCTCTTGATTTCCTTAATTGTTCGATTGTCACAAAGAAGACATTTAAAATACTTCTGTCTTTTGTCAAAAAAGCGAAGGATTTTCAGAATTATTAATGACAAAGATGAAGATAACAAACAGTAAAAAATCTTTACATAATAATAATACAAATTTGTGAGCAAGGCATAAAACACGGGCTCCTGGAAATTTCAGAGGTGGGGATCAGGTGCCTAGGAGGAATCAACATCCCCTCTCTACCAGTCAAACCCGTCGTGAGACCTACATGTTGATCAGGTTGATGGAAAAATCCGTGGTCAAATTTATATAAAAAGTAATGATCTAACAAATGGTATAAAAGATGTCAGATAAAAAAAAGACCCAAGGGTAGCTTCTATTTACAAACAAAGTCATTATTGCGACCATAGAAACATCGAAAAAAAAAACTTAAAAAGAGGTTGGTGAATTCCTGTAAAATCTACTTATTTGTAAGTAGCTGCCTCGGTTTAAAAACTAGCATCCGTAAGTTCTGGAGCCTTTGTTTATTTAAAGAGATTTTTATCTGAAATTTTGCAATTTATGAATGACAATGAACGTAGAGAATACTTAAGTCAAAATTTCCGTTAGAAATCTTTTGAATTAGTTTTGGAAAAAAAAAATTCATCGTGCTTTCATCGAATATAAGCATTGATTTTAAATAAGCTGTTTGTTGAACAACAAAAAAAGATACTTATTCAAAATATGACTTATTCTTTTATTTTTTCTTACTTTAAAGGCCTAGGGACCAGACACTTCACTTTTGTGATGTTGAGTCATACAGGTCATATGAATGTAAAAAAGCAGAGAATCATTGAGAATTTTATCAATAACAGAAAATGTGATACATAATTCCCTGTGTAAGAGTTATCTAGACTAATTCTTGTTTCTGATCTAGATTATTAGAGCGGTCAGTGGAACCCTTTCACGTTAGGTTGTACTTTCTGAAGTACAAAGATAAGGTACAGGATTAGACTGACAAAGACACGAACAGGGCCCTCTGTAGAACAGACGACACACACACAAGATGGCGACCCTTCCCGTACTCACTCTCCTCTCTGGTATGTAATCTCAACATTTAATTTGTCTCTTTGTCATTTATTAATTAGTCTCTAATTCATTAATTAGATATTATCAGTGGTAAGAAATCAGAGAATATAGGCCTTTCTTGTGTTAGAGATCTTTCATTATGGCAAAAAGGAAAATGTTACGTGAAATTTACCTCGAATGAACATAAATTGAAATTTGTGTGTTTCAATTTGACATTTGTAACGAAATTAACTCGAAAACATTTCACGAATTGTTCCGTCCTTTAAAATACATAGTAGAATTAACTCTGTTTCTGATATTACATTGTGATACCTGAATTATTTTCCAGTACTTACTGTGTGTTTCGGTGATTGTGGCTTGGGTTGGGCTGAGTTTAACGGAGAATGTTTGTACTTCAGTCATGATAGACACACCTGGGCAGATGCTGCTGTAAAGCGTTCTTTTTTCCCTTTTTTTCAAAATTGAAATGAACTCCTTGGCAAATGCATAGCAGCACGAATAACTGCTACGTATAACGTTCATGCATGAATTAAAATGAAGTTATCCCTTTCCTTTATACCTACTGTTCTCCTTGAAAATGATTTACAAAGCACGATATTTCTTGCACAAGACAAGCTAATAAAAACAAATTTAAGCTCAGTTCAAACGATGTTTAGCTAGATTATCATAAGACACCTGAAATGAAAACACAGAAATGTCTCTTAAGAATAAGGAAAGAAATGTTGTTGAAAATATATAAATATGATTCATACAAATTACACATTTTAAAATAGTTTTTGATTGACAGGCAAAATGTCACAATATGAACAGAAGTTATCTGGTAACAGTGGATAATCAACAAAAGTCAGACTATATCAACATGTTCCTGAGTACTCTCCATCGTAAGTGTAACAGTTCCTCACTAACCTAAATTGTAATAATGTCTACATCAACATGTTGCTGAGTGCTCTCCGTCGTAAGTGTGACCATTCACCACGAACCTTTATTGTAATTATGTCTACATCAACATAATTTTAAGAGTTTGGCAATTCATCATTGACCTTAATTGTAAGTATGACTATTCAAAATGTTCCTATAGGTGCTCTCCATCGGAAGTTTGGCAATTTAGCATTACTTTTAATGAAAATTGATCACCCTGGCTTACTAATATGTGATGCAACTTACCATTGCCCTTAATGAAAGGTATAACAATACGTCACTGTCTTTCTTCACAAATCGGAAAGTTGCTGACTGTAGATCACTATGGTAATATTTAACTGCCCTTCACCCTTAATATTACATTTTTAAAAAGGATATTTCTTGCTAACCACAATGAAATTTAGGTAATTTATCAGAACCTTTTCCGGTAATTATATCTATTATCGTAAATCCTGCCAATGAAATATGGAGATAACGAAAAGTATTTAAGTTCAAAGTCCATTTAAACAATAAAAATCGGGAACAGAGCAAACACGGATGTCCAAAAAACATCAGAGGTTAGATCAAGTGCCATGGAGGAGTGAAAACCTGCCTTGTGCTTCTTGTCACGATCGAAAAAAAACGGAGAAATCCGTAGACAATTCAGTGTGAAAATAATGGCCTAACAATTAGCATGAAAAACGTCAGTCAGCATTTGACTTAATGATAAATATTTTTGCTGACAAGGTCATTGTATCGACCATAGAACTTACGAAATGATGACTTCAAGCGAGACTGTTGATATCCTTGTTTCATCAACTTGATTGTCAGTAGCTTGCCCCGTTTTCGAAATTGTTCATACGTAGAGCATCGAATCAATTGGGAGACAAAAACCCCATATGCAGGTGATAAGGGTATATTGCTACATAAGTAAGGGAAATGACGATTGAAAAAATGAAGTCATCACGTTTATCATAAAGCTTTATTGTTAGGTTTCCGTTGAAGTCTTTTCTAGTAAAATATCCAAATATGAAACAGATGTGTCAGACTCTGTGGTATCTTTTATTTCAAGCTCACTGGGATATATCGAGTCGACATTTGAATGGAAGTAACTTTTGTTAATTGATAATACGTCGTCGATAATGTGGAGTTGAAGGCCACAGCAATTGTTTTCCTCTTCTCATGTGTAAGATTTTGAATAAATTCTGCTTCATATGAATATAAAAAAGGTCTTCTAATAATGGAGTGCAATTGGTACCCTTGGAAATTCCAACAGATTGTTGGAAGGCCTGATCTCCAAAAACAACATAGATATTGTCAATCAGAAACTTAAGCATCTTTTTAATATCAACTTCAAAGTACTTTTGTGTATAATCAAAATGTTTTCAACAAAATAATTTTGCAAATGACCAATGACAAGGTAAGTATATTTACGAGCTCCATTTTTATTGAAAAAGCAGCTGTCTACCATGTCAAAAAGCCTGGACTTTCATTTATCGTGAGGAATGGTTGTATAAAGTGTTGAAAAATCGTAAGTTTTGATGTTATTGATTTTTTTTTAAAATTTTGTGTTTTCAAATTTTTCTGAAAGTTCCTTGGATGTGTCCTTCCAGGTAAGTCTGGAAATATAAAAATAAATTATCACTGTCCTCACGGTAAGTTATTATCACTATGATGAAATTATCACAATGACAAAATTATCACTATGATGATATTATTACTATGATGAAATTATCATAATGATGAAATTATCACAATGATAGAATTATCACTGTGATGAAATGATCACTATGATGAAATTATCACAATGAAGAATTTATCACCATTATCCCTGTTTAATGCAGGTATTTTCTTAATGTTTTAACAGATTTCCATCAGTCGACTTACTGGTTTGGTGCGACAGATTACATCAAAGAGGGAGAGTGGCGATGGAGTGAGACCGGAACAGGAATAGGATCCTTTAACCAATGGGGACCCGGATATCCGGACGGAAACAGAACACACGACTGTCTGCTCCAGGTATTCAATGGAGATAATTCTATGTGGATCGATTCCAATTGTGCCCGGCCCCATTACTACATATGTGAACACCCGTAAGTAGACAAATTGGCAATTCTTTATTGGGAACAAAGATATCCCAAAAAAAAAAAAAAAAAAAAAAAAAAAAAAAAAAAAAAGCAAAAGTTACTAATAAAAAAAACTATTCTATTTCAATTTACATGCAGTGAAAACTAACAACTTGGGACTTAATAGGTTTATATTTGTGCACCTCTTTCTATACATTTAAAATAACCTTAAAGAAGTTTGAGATCCAATGTAAGTCCTTTTGGAGGAACATATTTATGTATTTTTTCTTCAATTATCATTTTCTATTTACAGAGCCCCATCATCTGTGATTGGCTGATTGTATGACCCATAATGAGAATTTTATATGCTCTAGATAAGCTAAATAAAACCACACACAGAGTAGTATTTATATGTTATTGTATCTGAGAGTAAACAGTCGGTGATCAGCAAAGTGGTATTTAGATTGATGAAAAAGGTGAAGATAAGAGTTTTTTCTTCTTGAATAAATTCTGCTTCAGACGAATATAAAACACGTCGGCTAAAAATGCAGCACAATTAGTGCTCATCGAAAATCCAACATTTTTTTTTGAGCAATCTCCACACACTACACAGATATTGTCAATGAGGAACTCAGGTGTCATTTTAAATATGAACTTCAGAGTACCTGAGTGAAGAACCAGATTGACTTGAAAGTAGAATAAACCAGTAGAACATTAGATGATAAGTAGAATAAACCAGTAGAACATTGGATGATAAGTAGAATAAACCAGTAGAACATTGGATGATAAGTAGAATAAACCAGTAGAACATTGGATGATAAGTAGAATAAACCAGTGGGACATTGGATGATAAGAGCAAACGATGACTTACTTCTGTCGAACCTACCTGTATGGAGCTTAGAATGATATCAGAGAAACACATAAAACAGAGTTTAAATTTCATTGAATTTAGAATTACTCATGAAATACTGATGAAAAGCCGAACAACATTGGAACTGCAATCGGACCTATGGAACTAGGATCGATTACAATAAAATCTTTGGCATTTAGATGTACTTAAGTAAAACATATGGAACATAGATTAAGTAAAATCAAATAAATGAAACCTAAATAAACAATAATGGCAACATGGTATTCCACAAGGTCACTAACATACTACTAGCAAATTAAAGTCATTGCAGATCAATATGTACCTAGATTTCTATAAACAAAATATTAATTAGCACTCATGACAAAGCATGTCGAATTAAATCCATGCGTTTGAAAGTTCAATAAGAATTAATACAATTATCTAAATTAAGAGGTACACAGGAAAAATATCCACATGTGTTAAATATATGTTTGGTTTCACATGTGTTTAACATATATTTTGTACATGTATTAAATATGTGTAGATATACACATGTGAAATATGTGTTTCATCTATATGTATCTATAGATGAGTGGAAATAAAGACAAGAGGGAGACTATTCAAAATGAATTTGTTCTAACTGCGTATCCTTTTGTAACAATTTATCATAACATGTTGCATAATATAACTGTTTTATTACAGTTTTCTCTCTCAGTAGTGAGGAAATTATAGTGTATTTAAAAAATGGGATTCAAATTCAATGTCTAATAATATTGAAGATTCGGTAAATGTTAAACGTATAACTACAATATGTGTTAGTTGAATCAAAAAGAGAATTTACGAAGGTTGTCTGATAGAATTGTGGATATCGTGTTTTCTTTTATATAAAAAAAGAAAAAAAATCAGTTTGTTGAAATTTTCAGACAATTAAGTGTTTATCTATCATATTTGAGCATCACTTTTTGTAATAAAATATAGACAAGAAAAAGAATTCTGATATGAGAGTATATGAAAGCACACAAAGCTTGGACCTAAGGTGCATGTCCAAAAAAATCACCAGGAACACGAAGGCATTATTTCACAATAAAACACAAATAGACCAGGTTGCAATAAAAATTATCATATTTTAAGACACTTTCTATTATGTCGTGTATTTTGAGAATTTCCAGGCATTCGCGTAATTTTTGGCAGTTTTCCGAGTAAAAGGAATCACAATTGATGAAAAATGGGCGACTTTTGATGACGTTACGGTGCATCTGAGAACTGTTAAATTAAATGCAGATTTAGGAACGACACCTGTACAAACTTTTTAATGAATTCAGAAGAGGGACAAATATAAGAATACCACTAGACCTTTAATGTATATATGGCATTGGGGGCTTTTAAGAGGAAGCTGTGGCAAAAGTTCCTATGATAGACAAAAATATACAAATAAACGGCTACTAGCAGTAATGAAAGACGGTATCAAGGCAGACAATCGAAAACTAACTGTTTAGTTGTACCTAGTGAGTGTACCGTTAATAACACATGCACTGCTGCAAAACTTCAGAAGGTCTCTTGTAAATGCAATATCGGTCACTCGCCAGCCTATAGAATGAAATTCATCAAATGGTGTAGGTTGTTCCAACTTTTTTTTTTTTTTTTTTTTTTTTTTTACAGATTATCTAAATAGAAAAAAATCCATGACGTTGCAGTAGGGGCAATTTGAAGTTATTATCTGTACACCATAAGGTTGTATCACTTATCAAAATATATAAAATACCATATGTTTTGCCTTTTTTAACAGAATCTGTTTGAAAATTGCTAATTAATTTATTAAAGGTTAGGGAAAAGTTAGAAATCAGCTTTGATTTTCGCTCATTAAAGAATTGTGCACGATTTTACCGGACAATCCTAGAATTTCGGACCCCTAATATTTGGAAATGTTGACTCTCCTATCGTTATTGAAATACTATCAAATTAACTCCGAACATACATTTCATATACTTTTAGACGAAAAATATGGATACCAGATGTTCTGCGTTGCAGTTGTAGTGTTTTTATTTAGTTAAGGAAACCTTCCTGACAAAGTTAAAAAAAGTTTTAAAAAAAAGAAAGTTGTGTTTACAAAAGGTTTGTTCATCGAAAAATTTGAACAAATACCTCAATTTTACGTTAAGAAAGAGGAGTAGCTATAGAGGAAAAGGTGGTACTTTGAGGCTTGACCCTTAAGGTTAAGAGGAGCTTCGCAGTAGGTAATACCTGCCTAAAATGTATTATATACATCGTGAATAAATAATCCTTTTCCAGCTTTTATACCAAACAATTTTTAATATTTTAACTATTTATATCATTAAAATTAAATTTTCGTTTAGCATTAACTCAGCATGTCTATAAAATAAGTTCCTCATATCTTAAAAGTGTACACGAACTTGTAGAAACAAGTTTAATAACTAGATAGACCACTATGAACTAGTAGTATGTGAACATGTCACATTTTCTAGATAAGTGACGAGCAATTCCGTCAGACACATCACGATTTCCAGGGCATTCTACAGAACATGGCGTCTCTCTCAGCATCTCTGCTTGTCTCTATAGGTAAACTGAATTTCATACACATAATTTTACTCATTGTTTTTTTAAGCTTCTAGGAGTGCAGTAACTTTGTATAACCATCTTTTTTATGTTTTTGTTCGTAACCCGGTGTAGTTTTTAGAATATCCCTCCTGCTTATCAATAAATTCATGTGATGATCTTTGAATTGCTATTCTGAGCAAGTAGGTAAATAAATTCTAATAGAAGTATTTTAATTCAATGGTTACTGTTTTTTATGTGCAAAGCACCTGAAAACTGAGATTGTTGTATACATTCATTAAGCTGCTCAGAACGTATAATCTTTGAATCAACGTTTTGAAAAATAGCAAACAAGGAAATTGCAATGGATACATAGAAACACTAAGATATAATGGCATACGATAAAAATGTTTTAAGAAAACCTGAACCTATTACATAAATTCTGGTCAGGGAGTAATTGATCAAGTAATTGAAAAGCAGAGAGACTCTGCACTTCCGTTTCGATTGCATTTTGAAGGTTTAGCGTCAATGATGAGTTAAGTTTATCAGGCAAAAAGAAAAATAAAGAGATGTGTGTTATGTCTCTATTGCAACTTTGCAATAAAATAAAGATTACAAATGACCACTAAATTTAAATGCCAATAATCTATCTAAACTATTACACTTCAGTTATAATACAAAATAATGCATTCATTGTCGAAAAAGCATCAGTGCTTTCATTCTTTTCAAACGTTATGCTTTTATGAACAGTGTAAAATGGTATCAATGATAGATACATGTATATCCTATAAATTATTGATAGATAACATAAGACCATAAGAATATATGATAACAAAAATAACATATTAATTTTGGAAAATGTCACTTTGTCCATTTGGGATTAGGAGAAAAACAACATATTTTCAGAGTACAACGTTAATCAAAATTCTATTTTTTGTAAGAAATGGATGTAATGATGTTGATAAAAGGATTAGAGGAAATGAGACAAACATAGTATTTTTCGGTGAAGAGAACCTCACGAGGAATTCAAGGAAAACACTTTATATATAAACTCTTTTCAAACCTTCATCAATTCTTAACAGATAACTACAGATACATAACCAAACGGCTGTAAAAACGCCATATACAAATAAATAATATCAACTATATTTCAGATATTTTAAAGTATGTAGCTATCGGTAAATGGAAATACAATGTAATTCTGATCAGGTTTTTCCAAGCTCTTATAACACATTTTTTTGAAGTACATTTCTTCTGATATAGGTGTTTATGCGAATATTACTAGTTATTTTAGAATGTTTCTTCTCTCGAAAGTTGTCCTGGTGGTAGTAGACTCTAAATGCCCTCTGGATTGGGTGGAATTTGATACCAACTGTATTCAGTTCACGAAAACACAACAAACATGGACAGATGCAGCTGTAAGTAAAGGCATATTAATGGAGAAGGACTTTCGGTTAACTCTGATATTATTTAATAACTAATTAGAAAATTTCTTTTTTAAAGTAATCATCTTCTTCAGGGATATTTGATTTATGTCCTTCAAATAAAGCTTATTTTACCATCTTCTGTTCGAAATTGTCATAATTTTAGAAAAAAGTCCTTTTATGTGATGAGAGAGTCGTCATGTTTTTAGTCAATAGAAGATATTGATGTACTGATAATTAGTTATAAAACATAAAAAAAACCCAGTCAATCATGATCATAAATAGAATATTAAGCATAATTCAAGTAAGCAAGTAAAAGGAGAAGAACTTGCTCCTTACTTAAAAAAAAACATTTTGAATTCCTTTTTTTTCTTTAATTAAAAAAACACTTTATGTCATTTGAGATACAAAACGTGCATGTTGAAATAAACATCTAGTTTTACATCAGAACGCAATCGTAGACAACAGAATCTAGCAGACAGATTGCTGCTTTAAATGATATTTCCTGTAGAACGCCTGTCACAGTATGGGTGCTTACAGATTGCTGCTTTAAATGATATTTCTTGTGTTTTCCTGTAGAACGCCTGTCGCAGTATGGGTGCTCATTTAGTGACTGTTGACACAGAAGCTAAAGATAATTTTATCAAACAGTTCCTCAACGTTTTTGCAAGTAATTATTATTTTCATTTTTGAAAAAAAACTTTCTTTTTCTTTTATTATGCAAAACAAAGATCATGCAAATGTTTTCACAAAAACATTGATTTGTTCAAAACAGAAATAATGAACTTCTGTGAAGACAATTTAGTAATATTTTGGTCTGCGCTATCGCTGTTCATGAATATGAATATCTAAAGAAATTGAAATATTAGATAAATTAGAAAAATCAAACAAAAAAGAGAAAAATTAAGCCATTTCGATTTCGAGGTGAGAAACTGACCCACTGGTGGATTGGAGGAAGTGACTTTGCTGTGGAGGGAACGTGGCAGTGGATAGCTGGGGGAACAGTGGGTTCCTACAATGGATGGGGCCCAGGACAGCCGGACGGAAATAACACGGCTAACTGTATGTCCTACAAATTTTTCAACCACACGATAATAGGCTGGTCTGATGACGTATGTGCCCCTCATGTTCACCATGGACATCATTCTCACCTGCCTGGATACATCTGTGAAAAACCGTGAGTCATTTGCAGACCTTTGCCGCTGTGTAACTTATAATCCTTTCTTTTTTCCCATTGATATATATATTTTTCATGCATCAACTTAGCCATCAATGATGTTTTAGTTGTTCATAATGCGAAATTTTTGTAGTTAAATACGGTGTTAATAATGTCAATATTATTTTTGTAGGCTTTCATCTTTCGCCTCGGCCTCTGGTATTGTTGGATAATCTGAATTTATGTAGAATCAGCTGATCTTGTCAGTCTTTATATTAAATCACAATCAACACACTTATCTGTTTCTAGAATCGGTTGATCCTGAAAGTCGTTACTTACTTATGTAAAAGATGAAGATATCTATTAATAATCAATCTCATAAATCCACTAAACAAAACGAACTGTGAACAGGGCTAAAATAAGGGCGCCTGAAATTACAAGAGGTAGAATCCGGTGCCTAGAAGGAATGAGCATCCCCTCTTGTCTGGTAAAACCCCATTAGCCCTGTGTAGTGATCAGGTAGACGGATTAATCTTTAAATATGTCAGTCAAATGATAACGCAATAATAGACTACATTTGATAAAATTTTCATTATAACGACCATAGAATTTAAAAGATGCTGACTTTAAACGAGGTTTTAAAATCCCTGTAACATCCCTCTAACATCAACTTAATTGTCAGTAGCCTGTCTCGGTTTAATAACTGAACATACTCAGGGCATGCCCTAAAGTATCGAATAAGTTAGTTAGTTGGGGGACACAACCTATGCAGGTGATAGTGGAACATTACTACCTAAACAAGAAAAATTGACGATGGAAAAGCTGCTGTCATCTCGTTTGTCATACAGTTTAAATGTCAGTTAGCCTTTATCCTCTAAGCAGCAAAACAACCAAATATGAAACAGATGTGACAGACTCTATGATGTCTTTTATTTCGACTTCACTGGGATACGTCGGGTCAACATATGAATGGACGTAAATATTGTTAATAGATAAAACGTTTAAAAGCTCAAAAGCACAATCGACACACTTAATTATCTGTTATAAACTTTGTTTTCTCTGTTAAATATAAAACGCATTGATCACAAGCTATTCAGGAATAATTACAGCATTGAAGTTTGAAGAAGGAGAGAACTAGAAGTTTTACCATCTGTAAAATCATCGGTTATTCATTATTTCCTTTAAGACGAGCTAAGAAATGACATGTTATTAAGTAAATAAATTTTTTAGTCCTTCATAGATTTTGTACAACACTCGTAATATTACGTATTTTGTTTTGTATTTTGTATTTTTCTTATTTCTCTTTAACTTAAAGTGTGTTTTCGATTCAAGTTAATGAAACTTTGCTTATAAATATGAAACAAATCGAACGTGCAAATGAGTTGAGAACAAATTCTCGCAGATTTGATTATTAAGATGATCTTATAAAGTATTGTGATCAGTAAGGCAAGAGCCAATCAAGTACAAATCTCAAATGAATCACATATGATTTCTGAGAAATGATTTCCTACAGTAACTGAAACATTTTAAAAAATTAATTCATATTTATGATTTCTTGATTTCAACAAATAGGAATACTTATTTCAAGGCTTTAAATGTCTATCCTGCTTCTTTTGGTTATATTTTCTTGTAAATTTGTATCCATTGACAACAATTGGAACCATGATTCTTTTTAAAGATTTGAATGAGAAATCCTGAATATCTGTTTGACTTATTGTAGACACTATGTTCTTGAAACAGTCTTTTTTTTTAAAAAAAAATAAAATCCAGTTTATTCCTATTATAAATATAAATCTTAATGGCGTTTCGATTTTGATCCAGTGACAATGATTTCATGGAGACGCGTTATTGATTTTTGGTGTATAACGCCGAGAAGTCAATTTTTCAGCTTTTTAAGAGAAATAAATTTTTCAAAGTAAATAAAGGTTCCTCAAAGATTTATCAAGATTGCTGCACGGTAAAGGTAAGAATGATAACTAAGAAGGGTTTAACTGTGTGAAATTAGACGAAACACGATACTGACATGTTAAAACACTTAAATTTGAAATAAAATTGTATGTTTATTTAATCATCTTCATCACTTTTTGGAGGGGGGTCCCACTGTTTAATGCTGCTTTAGACTCTATCGTAGCCTAAATATCATTCAAATACCGTGCCCAATCCCACCTCCCCCACTCAACCCCTCTATCACGCGCATTTTTTGTTGCAATAGAGGAATATTCTAACCCCTCCTAAACTTTAACAGGTAAATAAATGTTTTTTCTCTCGCTTGTCATTTTTTGTGGCTGTCCCTTTTCATAAATGCTGCTACAGGCCCGTCCTGAGTTTATGTATCTCACATGAGGATCCTCACAGTCTATGAGTTTTTATCAACCGGATATGTTTCTGTGAAAGTCGGTAACAAACCTAAGTAATGATGGATAGCGGTTTGATAAAAAACTGAATGTTCACAAAATATGGGAATGTTTGCATATCTCTACCATAAAATATAGAGATAATCAAGCTCAAAAGATCATTGAAACAACACAAATCGGGAGCAGAGCAAACAAAGACTCCTAAAAACATCAGAGGTGGATCAAATGCCATGGAGGAGTAAGCATCCCCTTTCGACCGGTCACATCCGCCGTGTTCTCATTGTCATGATCGGAACGGAAATATTCGAAGATAATTTAGAGTTTAAACAATGGCCTAACAACTAGAAGGAAAAACGCCTGTCAGCATTCGACTGAATGTTAGATTCTATTTGCTGACAAGGTCACTGCATCGACCATAGAACCCGCAAAATGATGACTCCAAAGGAGACATGCCCGCCTCACCAATCCGCCTGCCAAGAGCCTGCCTCGCTTCAGAAACTGCTCGTATGTGGAGCACTCCCCCGTGCATGTATAATTATTTGAAGCCCTTCTGCTCTTGAGAGGAATTGTTTTCATTTGTCAAACTTTGAGCTCTATAGTGGCCCAATCTAGACTCAAGGCATATAAAAAGTTTTAAAAATATATACGAACTTAAATACAAATTTATTTTATGCAAGAATACAAGTACAAAATAAATACAATATAATAAATTAAATGGAAGGAATGTTTAAAGAAAGAACAATTATCGTTGTATTGCTATTATAATTTGTACTATTAACAATCAGTAACATATATGGATAAAAATATTCACTTACATCAAACGCAAGTCATAACTTAAACAAAAATTAAAAAAATAATAATATGGTAAATACATTGAAACTTTGACTGACCATGGAAATCTACTCTAGAACTTGTTTTGGGAGTTGGAGCCTTTATATGTATATAGTCTTCTACTCTATACAGGGAACAATATAGGAATATACGAATAATATTTCCACTTAATATCATCCTATTTGAGAAAATAAAGTCTAACAATTTAAATTCATTACACATGGATTTACGTTCGTAAAATCTGCTATTTACTACAGTAAAAAAAAAAAGATACTATCATGAGTTATAGTTATCTGTGTTAAACTCTGGTTTACTATAGGTTGTTTGCTTCAAACCCCACAATTTATAAAATCTAATTGGATATAATTAGAAACCTTTGAGAAAAACATTGCCAGTACAAAGATCCTTACGTCGCGGGATAAATACCATTGCAGGACGCGGAGACCGCTTCCACGGATGAGATCGCATAGACAGATGTCCTGAATAGCAGAACGTGCTGGCAAGAAAAGGATCCCTCACTGCTCGAAGGCCATGAGGCCGAGTACAGGTCTAAATTTGCAACCCTCTAACGGCAAGTGGTGGTGTCTCAATATGAGTAGAAACATCTCGAAAGGACGTTAAACAAACAAAGAAATATACACAATTTTAAAGAAACAGTAAGACAATTAGACAATTACTGCTGCAAGATCTGTCGCAACGATTTTTTCATTTTTCTTAACTGACTTTAAACTCGGAAAAATATTCAAATATTCTTAACATGTTCCTTTTAAATTCATGACGGCAACATTTTATTTTGGTGTCGTTTGATATACATTATTCCTTAAACATTTAAAAACAAAGTAATTGACATGCAATGATAAACCATTAGGATACAAAATAATCCTATATCCATTTCATTTTCAAATATCAATAGTTTATAAATTTTTCTTTGTATATAAAATGCATCCAATGAAATACAAATAAATGATTAAATAAAAAAAAAAAAAAAGAAAAAAAAAAAGAAAAAAAAAGAAGCCAAAATTCAAAAATAAATAAAACCTTTGAGAAACATTTACGTAATAATATTTTCACAATACATTGCACACGAAGATTCACAAACGCTTAAGACTAAATGTTGTGGGCATAATATAATTGAATGGGAATTGTCATTCTAATAGTAAAATATCAGATGAAATAACAAAAGCATTTGCTAAATGCAACTTTGCTGTTGCTTAATGTGGAAACAGTACTTTTTAAGTTACATTAATGTAAGTAACATTGTTTTGGTGCTTTTACATACTTATGACTCAGAGCACACCTAAGTTAGTAACTATAAATAATGTCTTATATATGAAGTACACAATGTTGAACCTGCAGCATCCTGTATAGTGCTGATTTATTGCACAGTGTATATTCCTTATCTGTATAGATAATAGTTCTCTAATGCCAACGTAAACTAATGAAAATTTAATCAAAACCGCAAATGTAAAATATTCTCATTCCTTGCAAACAGTTGATTAAATGCCTTTTATTTATTTCAGATTTTAAGATCAACTGATAAATAATTACGATGTAGTTTTCCTTCTTTTTTTTTTATTTCATATGGCTATGATATGCACATCTCTCTCTCATGTTAATTAAAAATATCAATGTTACCTCGAAACATCGCATCAAGAAATGCTTTCTCACCAACTACGTCAGTTAAATCTAGTAGTCGCTGAAAAGGATTGACCAAGTACTGACACATGTTTATCTTACCAACATGTGCTATTAATATTTAAGCCTTTCTCTATTACAAAATTAAGCAGTTCAATGTTTCCTCCCACTTTTGCGGCATGAAGGGCAGTGTGGCCATTATTGTCAGTCATACGAAGTAAATACGGGAAAGTGTTGATCAAATACTGACACATATCTATTTTACCATTCAAACAACACAGGTGTAACACAGTATTCCCATCTTTTCTTTCTTTGATGTTGATGTCTAGACCTTTCTTTAATAGAAATTTAAACAAATCAATGTTTCCACCCCACGCTGATTCATGTAAGACATTCATACCATTATTGTCAGCGATATCTAGTAAGTGAGGATATGTTTTGATCAGGAATTCACACAAATCTATCTCACCAATTCTACAACACAGATGTACGATAGTTTTCCCATCATTTCTTATGCTGTTGATATCAAATCCTTTTTGTACGAGAAACTTGAGCAGATCAATATTACCACCCCAGATTGCAACGTTTAACATGCAAGGCATTCTCACCACTGTTGTCTCTGGCATCTATTAAATGGGGATACTTGTTCATCAAGAATCTACACATATCTATTCTACCATTCATACAACACAGATGTAGCACAGTTTTCCCATCATAGCTTCTATCATTGATATCTAAACATTTCTCATGCAAAACCTTAAGCAGCTCAATTTTCCCACCCCATGCTGCAGCATGTAAAGCATTGTAACCATCATTGTCAGTGATATCCAATAGCTGAGGATACGTGCTCACCAAGTACTTACACATTTCTATTTTACCCTTCATGCAACACAGATGTAACACAGTTTTTCCTTCATTACTTCTGTCTCTTATTTCTAAGCCTTGCTCTAATAGAAACGTTAGTAATTTTATGTTTCCTCCCAAAGCAGTATAATGTAGGGCGTTCTCGCCATGAAAGTTTCTGATCTTCAATAAATGCGGAAAGCTGAAAATAAGAAACTTACACATTTCAAATCTGCCATGTTCACAAGCACTGTGTACAACTGTTTTTCCCTCCTCTGGTGAAATAGTAAGTGCTTGATTTTCTAAAATCTGAAACAATTCAATGTTGCCACCACTAGCAACCATATGTAAAATAGATCCATCCCTATACAAGTCGTGTTCTTTATTTAATAGATCAGGATATTGTGTCATTATGTACTTTGCAGTTTCAAGTTTCCCGTTCTGGCATGCACTGTGTAGAATTGATTCCCCCCTATATGACTTAAAGTAAGGGTCACATTCGTGCTCGGTAAAAAGTGTTTTAAGTGCGTCTGTTGCGCCCGCGTAAGCAAGGAAATGAATGGTATGCTCCCCGTTGTTATTTTCTACATGGCGTAAACCAGGACAAATGTTCAAAAGAAAAGCAATTAATTTTAGTTCCTCCCATAAACAACATTCAGCTAATATAGAGACACGGCCATTGAAATCAGGGTGGCGAGACTCAGAAAACTCCAATAAATTAAGGCCTGCATTGATAAATTGTTTGACTATATCCAAGTTCCCATTCTGTATCGCACAGAAACAGCTTTTAGCGTCGGGAGAGACTCCTTCATCTAAAAGAATTTGAACAACTCTGCTCTGATTCATCAATGTTGCCTGATTCAATGCATTGTACCTTTGATTTTTATCGGTTATATTTGTCAAAAGGAATCTAACAATGTCAGTTTGCCCTGCTTCTGCAAAATATACTAGCAATGATAAGTCATTCTCGTCCAACTTTGTTAAAACATTTCGCTCTTTATGCATGAAGTTTTGAAACTTAGTGCAAAATTGCGCATCATTCCAAAAATGTAAACATGATATGATTTTGAATAGTTCACTATTAGTCTTACATTTCATATTTTCAAGTATTTTTTTTTATATATCTGTACATAAAGGCTTTGGTCTATTGTTTGTAGGTTTGTGGCGTTTTCTTCGTTTCCCTCTATTTTGAGCTTGATTAATAATGACATGTGGCAATGCTGGATTACGAAAGGAAGATCATATTTCATAAGTGTATTCTCAACATCTTGAAGACAACGATGTGAAAACGCACTCACTCCATTTTTTTCAACTAAATATGAACCCATTAATCCATCGGTTCATTTAGTGAACTTCTTAAGTGATGGAGAATCTTGTTTGTTAGGACATACATTCATTGCCCTTATTTTGTTTTTTGTATCGAAATTAACATCACGTAGAGAAGACGTTGAAACACTGCCATTTTTCATTAAAATATAAACAAGAACGGAAAACTGGTGATTCGAGTGCCAATAGATATTGTCGACATATTGGTTTAAAGTCTCAGACGGATTTCTGAAGAAACTCGACCCTCTATCCTGAAACGATTCGTTGCCTCCAGACAGTGTAGACGATTGTGCCTCCTTTGAAGTGTTTTTCTCTGGATATATTGATTAAGAATCTTGACAAAGTTAAATCGTTATGAGAAGTATTTTAAGAATGATGTTTTACAAAGTGTTTCATTTCAAAATTAATATAAAAATCTTTCATACATTACATGTACTGTTATAGTCATTTATACAATTACTTACGGCGAAGACGTTGCTGCTTTGGATCAATGTTATACCCCTTGTCTGAATCCATCGTGCGTCAAATTAGCATAAAAAGGCACATGACATGATTAGAATCATTGTGATTGGTACCACAATTGCAAGCAAGGTTGGTATATAGTATGGTGAAGTCGGTGGTTGTATCAAGGACGACACATTTGCGCTACTGCAAATAAACAGCAGAAATGAGAGAGAGAGGGGGGGAAGAGAGAACACGAGAGAAAGAGAGAGAGAGAGAGAGAGAGATTACTTTGTTGCTCTGTTCCGGCATGATGCAGCTGCTTTCGTAACTTTGACCTCGCTTGTCAATAGTCAAACACTCTTATTCTAGCACAGAACAACAGATAAACATTGTTAATAATTTTAAGAATGTTTAATAGTTTAAAATGAATACATAATATATCGTCCAGAGTAAAAGTCTGTAACAAGAAGTGAGCAGACATGATCATAACATGATCGGAAACATAATTTAACACAGTGTCATCAATGTTCTTGGATTCAGACTGTATGAAGCCATATATTTGAACGTTCAGTTTTTTGCGCTTCTTTCGCTCAGATTTTCTGCTGCTATCTGAACTTGCGAGTTGTCGTGATTCAATTCACTTTGGCGGGAGTATCTCTAAGGAAAAAACACAATAACAGTTATAATTCCAGATAAAAAGTTTTAATTCCAGTTTTATTGATTCTGTTTCTCGTTGACGTAGCAAAAGGAGTATTTCTAAAACTGTCAATTAAAAAATATTTTCTTTATGTTTTAGTCTTGTCGCCTTGAACGCGTAAACTTTTATCACGTAGCAGGCATTCTATCATATTTGAACATTTTCTGCCCCCCCCCCCCCCAATAAAATAGTTAACTATAGTTTACTATAGTGTATAATTACTCAATACTTTAGTTTTCTATGAAACATTGATCTAGAACTGTACTGTATATGAGACATAGACCCTTGATTACTAGTTCAATACCAATAATGTAAATTTCAGAAATAATATGTGGACATACAAGTTATATTTCCTTTAAATATAAAAAATTCCCATGTAAGAATATGAGAAAATGAAGTAAAAAAAATTAATTCCAAGTAAAAACTGTTCTTTACTCTAATGAAAACTTGGATGCCATAGTTAACTACATAATGTATAATGATTTACATTAGCATATCGTTTTTAGGGCTGAGTAAAGGGTTCAATTGAAGGACAGGACGTAGTTTGTTACTTGATGAAAAGGCATATGTTTGAAAAAAAGGTTTTCTCCTTAGTCCTACTATTTAGCCAGCAAAAGTTGTTTACAGTGAGCCATCAACAAAAACACCTTGAAGTAAAGTGGCAAAGAAAACAATTTCTTGCAGCAATTGTCTATTGTAGGTTTCTAAAGATAGATGGTGTATGTAATAAAAACGGTTGTGCCTTTAGTGAAAAATACTACACTAGCATGCACTTGAATTTAAGGACAGACAATACGTTCCTCAATAATATATAATTTTTTCTAAGCTTTTGTCATTGAAGTATTGCTACTTTAACATGTTTGCTCGCAAAAAATTGAGGTACCTTACCAGGCATTTGTGCAAGATACCAGAGGATGTTTTTTTTTCTATAAAATCCTTTTGGAAAAAAACTTAATTAGCCAATAACACATCGTTTGGTGTTTCATTTTTTTAAAGGCAATTAGAAACCAGTTTAGAAATCAGAAGGTAATTAAAATTTTGAATATTTTCCACATAATTCGAAGGTATACTAAACCGATATCTGAGGAACGTATCGTCCGACCTTAATTTCAGATTGATAGTTCGTGATTATGAATAGTTTATCTCTGATTCATATAATTCTTAGCACAGTCAGTATGAAAATTAGGTTGTACCTGAAACATCGGTACTCAGAGTACATTTCAAACCGTATGGTTCTCCTGCTTTATTGTACAATAGTTATACTTATCTTGACCCTCTCAACGTGAAATTTAATCTACTATGTGCAATAGAAGGATACTTTTCAAGACCTACTAAGAATTACTAATAGGTTTCCATACATATTAATGGTGAACACCTGAAAATAATACTGACAGTCTGATAAAGAGTGTGTAATTTTCCACTTAATACGTATATTTCTGACAAATATTGGATGAAACTATAAATTTAAGAGATCTTAAAAATCATCCTTAAATTATATATTTTGAAAAAAAAAAAACATTGCAAAAGAGAATTGTTTTACCTGCGCAGATGTCAGCCAACACTTGTCTTATCTCTGTTTCAACCTTCCGGGTTTATAAAATGTCTGGAATTTAAAACTAGTGATTCAAAAAACAAAAGCATTTCGTCATTCAAATATCAGTATCATTCATGCATGCAATATGGGTGGACTAACTCGTCAATCGACAACCTTGGTGTGTTTTATGCAAGGTAAAATTTTAAGGTATACCTAAAGAGATCTAACTACTGAGGACACACAGAAAAAACAGTCGCGGATCGTAAATGTTATGACTTGTAGAAAGTATTATATTTAAAAATTAAAATCTTTTCAAAGCATATCTTTAAAAATATATGTTTTAAATGTTGAATTATTGTTCATAATGAATCATATACATTTTACATTGAGTGAAGTATCAAATTTCAATTTATCAAAAACAGACCTACATAAACTAGTTTACACATAAGAAGATTTTGTATTAACAAATATCTAGTCCATATAAACAGCATTTTATCTAGTCGTTCATACACATCTTACGCATGCGAGTTTAGGCTAGGTATAGGAGTTTCTATGCAAATGAGCTAATAAAAATGCATAAGAGGTATATTTACATGTATTATTCAGAGAAAGTTTTGATTTATTTTCTTATACATTCTTAGTACCCGCGATATATTATAGCCAGTACACATTATGACATCACATGACGTCATCGTTTTTACTTACGGGAGGTAATAAAACAGATAAAAAACAGCTTTGGCGCAAGGGATTATCCTATTTAATTTTACATAAAAATTGCACAATGCTATGAAGAGTATTCTATAGAATAATAAAACTGCTGCACAAATCCTAGGCATTTCCTCATTAGATCGGAGATTGAGGGAACTTATACCGGATTGTACATTCTAACCCTTATTCAAATTAAAACTTTACAAATACATGTAGTACTTAAACAACTGAGCTGTTGATATTTGTGCAACAATACTTGCAATCCTTGGAATATTTTGCTTCTAAAAAATACCTTGTTTCGATGAAATAAAATAAAGCATGCCCTCGCGCCGAAGCATGTTTGTTGATGTCCTTTATAATCTTGTGTAGTAAGGAACATTGACGACATAATATGACGTCATAATGTGAACTGGTAATCTCACATCTCACGGTACCAAATATCTATTAGACAAGTTTTACTTCTCTGTATAATAGATATAGTCCTTAGGCATTTTAATTAGTTTATTTGGATAGAAATGCCTATACTTAGCCTCAGCTCACTTGTGTACACATATAACAAATACGAAATAAAAGATTGCATTTTTGTTTATAATTGCTTTCACATTTCCAATGTACAACTTACAGATAACACCCTTCTGGTGTTTAATAGATGTATATTAACATAAAATGATAAAGAAAGACTTTCTTTTAGTTGAAGTTTTCATATTTTGCACGACAATTCTTCAATGCATGTTTGACTGGCTAGCTTTGCATATCACTGGACATATACACTTATGAGAATGTCTTCAGCCCTTTTGTATACAAAGCAACAACAACATTTATTTGTGAGCAAGTTTTAAGTCACATCTAGGGTAAGTATTGGGCTTATTCATAATTCAAATGATGATATATATAATTATTTTGAAAATAAAAACGTGTGCTTCGTGCACTGCATGAGACTGACTTAGAATGACCTTAACTCTACGACATTGACCCTTTATACTGCCCTTCCTATTGCCCGGCCTTGTATAACTACGCATAGCCATTCAAACAGGTAGCTATCATACAACGTTTTCCCATTACTCCCTGAAGTGCGGGAAAACTTAAATCTGGGCTAATGCAATATAATTTGAAACAACAATCTATGGATTAAAACCATGCTAAATGAAAGATACTAAAATGATCATCAATCAGTCTTACATGAGATCAGTATTTATTCGAGGTTGACAATGACCATCAATAAAAGAATCTTTTTGCAGGAAATTGTATGAGAAACAATGTTTTCCTTCTTTATAATAGTTTTGTAAGACATAGGATCATTGGATGTGTAAAGATAAAGATAAAAAGCCTGGATGATGGTACATTGACGATATGGTATGTGCTATATCAATTTAATGGTGAAAACTCTTAATGAAAAGGGTGAAGATAACTAACAGTGATCGATCTCAAAATATCTTTAAATGATATACAAATGCGTGAAGAGGGCATAAATACGGACCCCTGGAAATCCCAGAGGTGGGATCAGGTGCGTAGGCAATGACAATGACAATGACTTTATTCTCATAAAACTGGTTACAGTTGTAGAGAACAATAATTAAAACAAATATAAATGACAATGCGCATTGCGTGGCAAAATTAACCAGGAGAGCGAACTCTCTCGATAATCTTTTGTATAAATTTACATAGCTTTATCAACTGTTTCTTTTTTGTTATTTTAAACAGATTCTCAAATTTGTATACATTCACAGAATAATAATTAGATAAAAATAATGACCTTGCTTGTTTTAATATTGCGTCAGTACAATTGAATAAATAATGAAACTCATCACCAATTTCTTTACAGTTACATAGATTACAGAGTCTTGATTCTCTAGATATAACGTGCCATCTCCCTGTTTAAATAGGGAGCCTAGCGTTACCAGTTCTAAATTTACAAAAAATTCTCAGAAATTTCGCTGGTAAAATGTCAAAATATTTCTCAAAGGATAATGTACTGTTAAATAACCTATAATTAAGTGCCTTTGGTGAATTAGACATTTCACTATACCATGATTGTTTAAATTGATCTACAAGAGTATGATATACTTTACTTTTTAACCACTTGACATTAACCGTATTACATTTCCACATATATGATAAACCACATTCATTTAAAATTTGTTGTACAAATTTACACCATGGTGTGTCGTTTTGTTTCATATTTAATGTCAGGAGTTTTGAAGATATTTTTGAATTGTTTGATGCAATCAACTTAGCCCAAAAAGTAATCACTCTAACCTTAATACTAATTAACAATGGATATCTTCCCAGTTCACCGTATACCATTGAATTAGGAGTAGATGACTTCACTTTTAAGATATGTTTACAAAATTTACGATGTAGTTTTTCAATTAACAACGACTTATTAAAGCCCCATACTTCACAACCGTATAACAAAATTGGTTTAACAACTTTATCAAAGAGGTCGAGCTTGCATTTCATAGATAAATTGTGTCTTCTACATTTGTTAAATACTCCATACATTGCTCTTGTTGCTTTGTCATACAACTCTTTTATATTCAAATTAAATGACGCACTTTTACAAAATGTAACACCAAGATATCTGTACTCGCTAACAACTTCCAATGGTACTTCATTATATCTAAAAGCTATATTGTGGTTCACTTTACCTCTGCCAAAAATAATAATTTTAGTTTTGTTAATATTCACCTTTAAATGCCATTTTTCACAATATTTAGAAAAAATATCTAATTGATGCTGAAAGTCATGTTGGTCTTCTGAGAGCAAAATAGTATCATCTGCATATAACAAGACATACAGTTTCATATATAAGCCAATACTCTTTTCTGTTTTATCTGACAATGTTGATAAACCATTAACATCATTTACAACAAGAAATTCTTCTAAATCATTGAGATACAGTGAAAAAAGAATAGGTGACAGGTTTTCCCCCTGTCTTACCCCAACAGTACAAGGGAAAAAATCAGAGCTTTGTCCATTACAAAATACTTTGGACTTAATATTTTTGTACATATTTTTAATTATTCTAAAACACTTTCCATCTATATTATTCAACAAAATCTTGTTCCATAGGCCTTTATGCCAGACAGAATCAAAAGCCTTTTCAAAGTCAATAAATGCACAATATAATTTCTTCTTTAATGATTTGTAAATTTCTATTATAGAATATAAAGAATATATATGATCCTGAGTGGAAAAATATTTGCGAAAACCAGCTTGATTTTCCAATATAAGAGAAATGCTTTCTGTATATTTACTTATTCTTTCATTCAGAACAGAAGTAAACAATTTACCCAGACAACTAACTAAGGTAATTGGCCTATAATTCTTTGGATCAGTACTATCACCCTTATTTTTATATATGGGTATTATATTACCAACCAACCATTGCGATGGGAATATACCTGACTCAAATATTTTGTTAAATAAACATACATATAGTTTAAGTAGACTGTCTGTGGTATTTTTAATATATTCATTAAATATTTTATCTTCACCACAGGCTTTATTATTTTTTAGCATGCGTATACATTTAGATACCTCTTCATATGTAAAAAGTTGATTTATGTCATGATTTAATTCTACATTTGAGAGAGTTTGAAGATCTTCCTCTGTTAATACATAATCGCTTTCATTATCTGCAGTTAGATTACCACATTCCTTGTAAAAATTAAAAAGATCCTGAATGTCAGCATTACATTTTGGTTTACTCTCATTAGTATTTAGAATTTTCCAATATTCTTTAGGATTTGTTGTGCGTAAAAAATTCAATTTCTTTGTCATTTCGGATCTGTGTTTATTTCTTGCACACTTAAGTTTATATTTATACTTTTTCTCAAGTTCATACAGATTGCTTTCAAATATGCAATTTCCATATTTTTTATACATCCTTTTTGCTCTTCTATAGTTTTGCCTTGCAACCTTACATTCAGTTGTAAACCATGGTTTCTTAAAACTACAGCGTTTCTTTCTTATACTTGTATTCACAACAACTCTTTGAGTACCAAAAGTTTCTCTAGCACTTTCCACTAAAATTTCACAAGTTTGACTAACTATTAAATCAATGAATTCCTGTGATGCATTTTCTGTTTTACAATTTTCTATTTCACATTCTAATTGTAAAATTTTGTCTGTCTTTAAATCTACCGAATGTTTATAAGATAACAAGCCTTCATTGTTCCACTTTCGTACAATTTCAAAATCTTGTTCTTTAAATGGCGAACTATTGCTTGAACAATGAAAATTTCCAAATGATAGACACAACAAAATAGGGCTATGAATATCAGATAAAAAAGATGAAAATGGTAATACTTGCATATCTTGTACATACTTTAAGAAATTTATGTTAGCTATACAGTAATCTACAACACTAGTCTGCTTACAGGTTAATTCTCCATTAATATCCCCTTTTGTTCTACCATTCACGATATAAACATTACAATTTTTACATATGTCAATGAGTTTTCTTCCATATTGATTAATTGTTTTATCTTTTGATTTTTTTTCTATTGAAAAACCATACTTTTCTAAATTATGAGGATAGGAGGAGTAAGCATCCCCTGTTGACCGGTCGAACCCGCCGTGAGCCCTTTGTATTGATCAGGTAGACTGAACACTCCGTAGTCAAATTCACTATAAAAACAAAGGCCTAACAATTGCTAAAAACAAGTCAGCCAGATTGTTACCAAACTAACCTATATATAAAGATATCTCTTGCACCTGGTGTTCCACCTTATATAGTAACCCCGTTTTATTTTGTAAAATGTATGCATAATTTTGACGTAAACTATTTTAGAAACTTTAATTATCGGGCTTTGTATTTGTCTGAATACACATCCAACTAAATTTACAAAGCAATCTCTGTCGATAATTGCTGTCCCTCTAAAGATCCTTGTGTGTTTAAACCCAAAGAGTAATTTTGGATACGTTAATTATTAAAAAGCCTCAAACCTATGCATATGTAATAAGAGAACAAATAATTAGAAGATAGTGTATCATTTGAAAAGAAAAGTATTTTAAAAAATATTCTTCTTCTGATAATCCTTGATCTAGAGTCCATTTTTTTCTTGAATATAAAACATCCGGCCATACATGTATCGTGTTCTAGAATCTTAAAATTAAAAAAAAAAACAACAACAACACTTTAGTAGCTTTAAAAATCGATTTAAGAACCAGTCCATATAAAAATCAGACAAAAGGTGATACATGAAGGTTCTCAGAATTTGATGATTTTCCACACATAGATTTCTCTTGCACTATGATCCATGTATGTAAAATAAAAAAATGTTTTAGTTCATGATTACTATGGAAACCTGGTCAAAGAAATTTCCCTAGCAACCGGCCAATTTTTCCATGTGGTAGGACAAAAAGTCACCTATATTTTAAGACTTGAAATGAAATGTAAATATGAATAAAATTATTCCTCTTCACTAGCATAAAAAAGATACACATTTTAAGTGTTTTAACAACCCAACACGAAGATATCAGATTTAAAGTTAGTTCTGTAATAGACATTGGAAGATGTACATGTTTTGCATTTTTTGCTGATTCAGCATTTTTCTTGATTTTGGCAATATTCAAGGTCAAATTAAAATTTGCATCTAAAAATTTCAGCTTTTGCATGTATTTCACATAAAAGTAGAGGAATGTCTCTGATGAAATCCGAATTCAAACACGTGGGTTTTTTGAAAATAAGTGTTCGTTGCCTAGCAATAATAATGGATGTTTTGATAAATAAATAGTGAATAATTGTGCAGTGTTACAAAGAAAAATTGTATAAATTGTTATATTAGAGTACTAGAAATAAATTTTAAAGTGATAGAACATAAATCAGACTTCTTAGCAAATTAAAGACTATTGTACAGTTATTTATCTCCATGGCAACAGCAAATTCCCCATAGCAACAAGGCGGCAAAGCTTAATTTTGGCAGATATTCATGTACAGTGGTAAGAAATATTTCAAATTTAGTCCTAAAATTGCAGTTTATTAAAATTAAAAATGTATAACGGACCTCATAAAAGTATTTTTGCTACAAAAATTTCCCATGGAAACGATTTTGAGAACATAACAACCACTTGATTGCACTGAGTGTTTGAAAGATTCAAATTACTTTGACTTTTATATATGAGCAGGAGAATACATAGTCACAGAATTTCTTCAAACATATATATGCTATCAATGAATTTGAAACCACTAACTCACTTAAGGCAAATATTTGTTGCTATGTAACATGGTTACCTTGGCAACGTGCCCTAAATGTTGTAGAAAAAAAAATGTATGAACATGTTTAGAGTCCCATTATATATGTTTACAGCAATTCAGAAAAGTGACAATGACTGTGTGTAAAAGTCAAAAACTTGCTGTCTTGTATGCAAATGGACAATGTAATCTTGGTCTAATGAAAGTATTTATGTATTAATATATCCCATGGCAACAATTTTGAATGCATACATGTAACAACTTAGATATATCTGATGTAGAGTTAAAGCATTTTTTATAAAACCATTGTCTTGGAGAAGAGTAATGGCACACAAATTGTAGATGGAATTCGATGTACTCATCTCAAATATTTACTAGAGGAATACATTGTGCAATCATAATTTAAACTTTGAGATGACACATTTTTGCTATGAAATTTTTCACTCATTTTTTACGTTAGAAGAAAAAATATTATCACTCTAATGACTAAATCAATGATCTGTATGAGAAATATAATAAACTGTGACATGTTTTCACCATATTTTCTAAAAGGGAAAAAAACAAGATGTGTTTGTGAAACACTGATGCCCCCGTATGGCAGCGTATGGCAAAGACTAAAGTTTCTCAAATGCAAGTCAAACTCCAAGGTCAAGAGATCAAAAACGTTGTTACTAAAAAAAGGACTTGTGTCAATGGATATATCTGATAAATATGAAAGCCTAAACACCAACCGTTCAAACGTTATGGGCAAAGTTAATGTTTTCTAAAAGTGGGTCAAACTCCAAGGTCAAGGTCAAAAAGTCGAAACTAATGGTACGCAGGGGATGACTTTGTCATAAGAAATACACATGCAAAATATAGAAGCCCTAGCACCAACTGTTCAAAATTTATGGCGAAGATTTAAGTTTTTCAAAAGTAGGTTAAACTCTAAGCTAAAGGTCAAAAGGTCAAAAATGTTTACACCCATGGAAAGTTCTTGTCAAGATGAATACACATGTGAAATATGAAACCCTTAGTACCAACTGTTCAAAAGTTATGGCCAAGGTTAAAGTTGGGTAAATTTTTGCAAAAGTGGGTCAAACTTCAAGGTCAAGAGGTCAAATAAGTTGGTACCCAAAGGAAGGTCTTGTCACAAGGGATACACATGTGAAATATAAAAGCCATAGCGCCAACCAATCAAAATATATAGGCAAGGTTAAAGTTTTTTGCGGACAGACAGACAGTGGATGGACAGGACAAAAACTATATACATGTACCCCCCGAATATTCGATTACGGGCCGGGGCATAAAAATTAGAGACGTCATATATATTGGTCTATCAAAAGCTTTCAATTAGATGGTGTTCATGCCATCCACATACAATATGACCATCTGTTATTAAATGCAAATTATCTCTTCATCCATTTAAAATACAAACCTGACATTTGAACATATTTACAAGGAAGCTCTGTTCCTTATTTACAATAAAGGTCAATGTCATATTAAAAGATCAAAGGTCAAATACTGTGATGTCCTTTACTGGTTGTTTTAATTTTTTGGCATTGATTTTTTTTTTAAATCGACAAAATATCTTAAACCGCTAATTCAATTGTCCTCATTTTGACACATTTTAATCTGTTTGTTTGTTTCTTTCTTTATTGTTTAACGTCCCTCTAGAGAATTTTTCACTCATATGGAGACGCCACCACTTTTCGGTGGAGGGCTGCAAATTTATACCTATACTCGGCACTCAGGGTCATTGAGACATAGGTCGGTTTTTACGGTCTCATCCAAATGACCGGTCTCCACATACTGCAGTGGATTCGAACCCTCAATGTAAGGATCAGCTCCTCTAGAGCAGATGCTCTAACCACTGAGCCACGCGGGTGACAATTTTACTGGTATCAATATCTTTTACTGAACTTCAGTAACAAAAAGGTTACGTTTATAAACAGCATCACACAATAATTGCAATAGGTTTATTTGATAATTTTTAAAACAATAAACTTTTCCAAATCAAATGACTGATTTCAAGTCCTCTTATAGGAGTCAGATAGGTCATATTTTCAACTATAAGGGCAAAGAAAATGGCTGAATTCCTTCCATATGCAGGGATATTTTGTACACTAGAAAAAAATGAATTTGAGGAAAAAAATGACCTATCTATTGTCAACTACCTTAAAGACTGCAAATTTATTTTTTCTTTCTACTAGCAATGCTGATTATAAAAAAACCCATGTTCATGTCCAGGTAAAATGTTCTAAATCAATAACCTAGAAGTAAACTTTCAAAAGGCTTTACAGTGTACCAAAAATGTTC
Organism: Saccostrea echinata; assembly: GCF_033153115.1. Lineage (NCBI taxonomy): Eukaryota > Metazoa > Mollusca > Bivalvia > Ostreida > Ostreidae > Saccostrea > Saccostrea echinata. The sequence continues at coordinate 3,215,212 of NW_026889756.1, read as the reverse complement.
ACTTTAAAAGATGGTTTATTTCTTTGTCAATGCAATATCTAATGTAAATTGATACATATCAACATTTATTCAGAATATGGAATAAAATTTTTTTTAAATTAATTTTTTCCGAAGGTAGGGGTTTTTAATTGATTTGGCTTTTTTTCTGTTCGACACATAAAGTTATCTCCCTTGTGGTACTCTTCTTTTAATTAGGATCAGAAAAATTTAAGTGGTCAAGGAGAGAATATTGTTTTGCTTTATATTTACATTTGCCAATGTTTTTCCTTATATAACAATACTAATTAAATTGAAATTCAATTTTCAATGACATGCAGTTGCTCACATGATCAGACTTTCTTGCGTTTGGAAAGCACGAGAAAGCACGAGTTTTTTGGAAAATTCCGATTTTGACGTCACATGACGTCGTAGGTACGTTATGTTGCAAAGTCTAAATAGTGCCGATATTTCTTTGTAACACGAATAAAAAGGTAAAATATAAATATAAGAAATAAAATATCATTTTTTAGAGTTTCATTGGGTTATGACATGAAGTCGGTACGTGATCAAAGCTATTATAACGCCCTTCGGGCGTTATAGAATTTGATCACGTGACCGACTTCATGTCATACCCTAATAAAACTCTAAAAATGATATCTTACTTCTTAAGTATTCCCATTCCTTTCTAATCATCCCCTGTAAACAGCTTGTGTCAAATTATACACCAGTCAAATAGAAATACATCCCTGCCTCCAGAAAAAAACCAACATACAGTGATATAAATCACCTTTTTACCAACAACTCAAAAACTCGCATTGCTGCTATTCGCACACACTCAAATCATCATTCAATTTACGAGTTCCGAAAAATAAACATAAAGCTGAAAGTATTCATCAGGTGCATGACACAAATTATTCAAGTTCAAAGTAATTCTTTTTAAAACAAATACTCAAAATTTTAAGTGAGGTAGGTACTAGTATTTGCCTCACTTGCCTCAATGGTTGTTACGGCCTTGATTATAAGGTAATCTAGTGACTTTTTACAAGATCTTAGTTACAGGGATAAGGAGTTTTTATCATGCACTAAGTATAAGGAGTATAATTGTTGTGCTTGCTCATGTATTCATTAGACGGATGTAAACCCTATTGGAATATAGCATAGTGGTGGAGAACTCGCTTCGTGGTTTGGAGGTCCTGGGTTCAAATCTTGTCCCCGGCGCCATGTCAAACCTAAGACATTAACAAAGGTAGTTCCCTCGATAAGTCCAGCATAAGAGTTAAATGTCACGGGTCTTTTGGATAAGATCTTTTAAATTAAAACAGAGACTGCATATCATGTTAGGCATTCAGGTAAAAAAGATCCTCCCAAAGCAGAGCTGTCTTCCTTTTAATAATGAATGGATTCAGATTTTTAACTACTTTGAATAATTAAACAAAAAAATGACTACGTAAACAAAAGTGACTTATTAAACAAAAACATTACACGTAGTTACCACTTACGATGTAAAGACTATATTTTAGACTTAATCTCTACATAGGTGGTAGCCATGGCTACACTTGGAATATATTTTATGTGCTTAAACGCACAACGTTTACTATGATTACATCATGTATGAGTTACATGACAAAATTCAATTGCCAATGGCAAGAGAAACAACGACAAAAACTCACTTTGCATAAATAGGTTATTATTATAGCAATATCTTTCTTAAAAGTAAATGCCCTTTTGCAATGATAACACAACAATGTTGCTTAGGTTTAATTTTAATTAAAAAAAATCCCATCTAGTGATAAGATGTGGAGAATAGAATCTACGAACGGTAAAACAGCAAAGTGGCACACAATTTGTTGCATAGGTTTCATTTTAATAACAAAAAATCCATCAAGTGATTAGATATGGAGAATCGAGTCAACGAAATTTAATCTTTTAGACCCTGTTAACGCAAAGAGCACAAAGATCCTATTTTGGTTATGATACCGAAAAGAAAAAAAATGTTAAATTTTCCTAAATACATGTATCTTAGTAGTATTGTATCGTATGTTATACATGTAGTTTATTTAGTTATTATTAGCTTCAGTTAGAGATTGTGTAGGGCCAGAACTGAAAGCCAGGGTTATTGTTAATACTTTATATATGTATATTAATTTAAAATAAAAAAAAAAAAAACAACTAAATATTTAATTTTTAAAGACTTTTTATACATTTTCCCAATATATTTTCCATGATACATGCATTACTTGTAATACATAGCAACGCTCTATATTTAGAGTAAGTTCCGAACTTTTTAAAATGTGGATATTTTGACCACACCATAGCCTATAAATTTGCATTCCACTTGTTTAGAATTTAATCTTATTGAAAAAATATCAACAGATTAAAAACTTGCAGAGAGTTAATTAGAAATTACTTTTCAATATTATTTCCAAAGCAACCCTTGTCGATCAAATCTATCTTCTTAATTTTGTTGAAATATCCTAATCATAATTGCTTTTATTTTTGAATGTTCAACCAAACAAAGAAATATTAAGAAATTATTGCTTTTTATACTTTGCTTCCAAGGTACCAAGACAGCAAGTTTTTTTTTTTTAACTTATGGACACAGTCATTGCCACTTTTCTGAATTGCTGTAAACATTAATAATGGGACTCTGAACATGTTCATACATGTTTGTTTTTTTCCCCAAAATTTAGGGCACGTTGCCATGGTAACCATGTTACATAGCAACAAATATTTGCCTTATGTGAGTTAATGGTTTCAAATTCTTTGATAGCATATATATGTTTGAAGAAATTCTGTGACTATGTATTCTCCTGCTCATATATAAAGGTCAAAGTAATTGCAGAGAATGAATCTTTAAGCACTCAGTGAAATCAAGTGGTTGTTATGTTCTCAAAATCGTTTCCATGGGAAATTTATGTAGCAAAAATACTTTTATGAGGTCCGTTATACATTTTTAATTTTAATAAACTGCAATTTTAGGACTAAAATTGAAACATTTCTTACCACTGTACATGAATATCTGCCAAAATTAAGCTTTGCCGCCTTGTTGCTATGGGGAATTTGCTGTTGCCATGGAGATAAATAACTGTACAATAGTCTTTAATTTGCTAAGAAGTCTGATTTATGTTCTATCACTTTAAAATTTATTTCTAGTACTCTAATATAACAATTTATACAATTTTGCTGTGTAGCACTGCACAATTATTCACTATTTATTTATCAAAACTTCCATTATTATTGCTAGGCAACGAACACTTATTTTCAAAAAACCCACGTGTTTGAATTCGGATTTCATCAGAGACATTCCTCTACTTTTATGTGAAATACATGCAAAAGCTGAAATTTTTAGATGCAAATTTTAATTTGACCTTGAATATTGCCAAAATCAAGAAAAATGCTGAATCAGCAAAAAATGCAAAACATGTACATCTTCCAATGTCTATTACAGAACTAACTTTAAATCTGATATCTTCGTGTTGGATTGTTAAAACACTTAAAATGTGTATCTTTTTTATGCTAGTGAATTTATTCATATTTACATTTCATTTCAAGTCTTAAAAGATAGGTAACTTTTTGTCCTACCACATGGAAAAATTGGCCGGTTGCTAGGGAAATTTCTTTGGCCAGGTTTCCATAGTAACCATGATCTAAAACATTTTTTATTTTACATACATGGATCATAGTGCAAGAGAAATCTATGTGTGGAAAATCATCGAGTTCTGAGAACCTTCATGTATCACTTTTATACACATTTTGTCTAATTTTTATATGGACTGGTACTTAAGTTGAAACAATCAGGAAAAATTGGTACGTATTTGATAGATACGTCTCAAAGCAACAGTCGTTTAATCACAGATAACTGACAAATTTTCACCTTAAAAGAATATATACATTCCCCAAGGTAACATGCCTTTTTTTAATTATTGATCATTCTAAAGTCTTTATGGCTAACCATATGTCAGTTTTAAATATTCTTTTATATTCCAAGCATTCAAAATGAATTTGAATAACCATACCTATACTGGATTCCAAACCTCCATAAAAACAAAGATACATAGCGGTTTCCAGTAAATGTCCTACCGAGCCTCTTTCTTTACTCCTCACTAAAATATTTACAGCAGTGAAGGAGAAACTTCAGGAGTACTGTACAATAGTATATTCGAGAAGTGGTGTAAATCAGATGCGGATACTTAAAAACTCCAAGGAACTTTTAGAAAAATTGAAATCACAAAATTTTAACAAAATCAATTACATCAAATCTTACGACTTTTCAACACTTTATACAACCATTCTACAGGATAAATTTAAGTCCAGGGGCCCGATTTCCAAAAGAACGTACGACTAGGACCAAAATGTAATTTTGCAAACAATCTTTTTTACATAAATGAGAAAAGGATTGTAGTCTTTTTAAACAGAATTTAGAAAGATGTATTTATGCAGGCAATTTCTAATAAAATCATTCATTGTGCAAGATTTTACAATCACCTAAAGTTTTTGATCTTAGTCGTAAGTTCTCTTGTTAAACGGGCCCCAGGCTTTTTGACATCATAAACAGCTGCTTTTTCAATAAAAATAGAACTCGTAAAAATACTAACCTTGTCCCTGATCATTTGCAAAATTATTTTGTTAAAGGGTATTCTGATTGTACACACAAATACTCTGAAGTTGATATTAAAAAGATGCTTGAGTTTCTGATTGACAATATCTATGTAGTGTTTGGAGATCAGGTCTTTCAACAATCTGTTGGAATTCCCATGGGTACCAATTGCGCCTCCTTGTTAGCAGACCTATTTTTGCATTCATATAAAGCAGAATTTATTGAAAAACTTCTATATGAGAAAAAGAAAACACTTGCCGTGGCCTTCAACTCGACATATAGATGTATCGACGACGTATCATCAATTAACAATAGTAACTTCCATTCATATGTCGACTCGATATATCCCAGTGAGCCTGAATTAAAAGATACCACATAGTCTGACACATCTGTTTCATATTTGGATATTTTATTAGAAAAAGATGTTAATGGTAACCTAACAAAGCTTTATGATAAACGTAATGACTTCAATTTTTCAATCGCCAACTTTTCGTACTTATGTAGCAATATACCTTATCACCTGCATATGGGGTTTTTGTCTCCCAGTTGAATCGATACGCAAGAGCATGTTCTAACTATGAACAATATCTTAAACCAGACAAGATATTCACAAACAAATTGATGAATCAAGGATATCAACAGTCTTGTTTGAAGTCATCATTTCGAAAGTTTTATGGTCGATACAATGACCTTGTCAGCAAATATAATCTAATCATTAAGTCAAATGCTGACTGACATTTTTCATGCTAATTATTAGGCCATTATTTACACACTGAATTGTATACGGATTTTTCCGTTTTTCACGATCATGACAAGGAACACACGGCGGGTGTGACAGGAAGGCAGGGATGCTCACTCCTTCATGGCACCTGATACCACCCCTGATGTTTTTGGAGGTTCGTATTTGCTTTACTCCCGATTTTCTAAAAGAACATTGAGTTTTATACTCTTCTTCATTTTCATACTGCATCCACATTAGAACACAACATCTAGCAATGAATGCTGTTGTCTGAGAGGAATTTAAGAAGAGGAAGTTAACTATCGGAGGTAAAAGAACATTTTACCCCGAAAAGACCAGAAGACTGGAGTTAAAAGCAGAGTAAGTGAGAACTTTAAAAGAAATTGCCATAAACTTCTCGATTTGAAATTTCAGTTCTTAATTATTTCTTCGCTTTAAAAGCATGTTTTGGTAGGATTGCAGGAAAAACTTAACAAACACATATAAAACAGAAATAAAAATACCCCCCCCCCCCCAAGAAAAAAAAACAAAACAAAACAAAAACAATTATAAACATTCAAATAACAATAACATATAAGCATATGTCTCTTTTATTCTCAACAGACATACAAGAAATCAAAGTTGGTTCTTTAACTATCTACACAATCATTACTTGTTGTTACATGCATATAGCAGCAAGTCAAGCAATAGTCTTTATATTTAATTTTAATGGTGCAAGCAATTTTGAAAGCAGTGCCAACGACATAGATGCTGTGATAGCCGATATTAAAAGGTTGCTAATTACGAAGGAATAATGGTAGAACGCTGTTCTTTTTTCTTTTACCTACAGTGATAATAAGAGTATGCATAAAGTTTACAAGAAAGGAGGAAAGAATACCAAAACCAACAACAAGATAAGAATACGCTATATTTTGGGAAGAAAATGGGTGTGATAGAAAGATTTTGACTGGCGACATTGTAAACAAACATGGGCATGTCTACTGATCTTTACCCCTATCCATAAAGTCAAGACTCATGTCTTATGATGGAAAATGTTTACCCTTCGCCAAAATAAGAAAAATGTCAATCGATCCTGAAATTACATGAATATAAAAAAATTATATACTACATCTACAGTAACACGTCTAATTTTTGAAAAGTACATTAATATCATTTCGGCTAATTTTGACTGGTATGTACATTTGTAATTCTAGTGATTACTAAATTGTAGAAATTCCCATACTTACAGATTACTAGAAGACTAAAAAGCTAGTTGTCACCAAACCTTAACAAAAAATACTATAGTTAACTATGGTTTACTATAGTTAACTATAGTGATAACTTTGACAGATTGAAAACTATAGTGTTTAAGTTTCGAACTTTGATTTACTATAGTGATAACTATGAAAACACTGATTTACTATAGTGAAAACTTTGATACTATGAAATCTTTGATTTACTATAGTGATCACTATGAAAACTTTGATTTACTATAGTAATAACTTTCTCACTATGAAAACTTTGAAATACTATAGTGTTTACTATTTTAACTTTGATCTATTAAAGTTAGCACTCAATTATATACTATATATCATTGTACTAGGGGCGTTCAATATTTTTTGTCTCTTATGGTTTTCAATTTAAATTAGGACAGTCGATTTGGGATTTGGTCATCCCTGAATGAATATATCTTTTATTGACATTGTTTCAAAATTTGGAACAAGTCCGTGCACTCTGAAACAAACACTTACTATAGCAAATGACCTTCCCGAATACACTGGACATCAAGTATAGGTAAAACATGAAGTCTGGGGTCACTTGAAATTAGAAGGTATATTCTTGCTCGTTGTACCCTTGGTATAGAACCAAATGAAATATATGTAGAAACTGTTCGGATATATGGTGGGTCTGTTATTTCAAAAAAGACAGTTTACAGCTGGGTTAGCAAAGTTTAAGAGTGGTAGAACACGTGTTTCCGACGATAAACATTCAAGAAGGCCGCCAAGAACAGTCACCAAAAGTAATGTTTCCAAAATCCGTGATATTCTTAATAAAGATGCACGACTTACCGTCAAAGAAATAGCAAGATGTGTAGGAATTTCAACGGGTAGTGTTTTTACTATTTTAAAATCTAAATTAAAGTACCGTAAAGTTTGTGCAAGGTGGATTCCACATGTACTTACCAAAGCTCAGAAACGAGATCGTTTACAAAAGTGCCAAAAACTTTTGAAAATGTTTAAAGATATGGCCAATAGTTTAGTCAGATCGTCACAGGTGACGAAACGTGGGTCCACTTTTTCCAGACAGAAAGAAAGTAAAAAATCAAGTCTGGATTGCAAAGAATATGAAGAGGCCAAGAATTGCAAAAAGAACTCAAACTTCCAAGAAAGCTCTATACGCAATATTTTTTTTTTTTAACTCTGATGGATTAGTAGTTCAATATGCAGTCTCACAGGGCAAAAGTGTCACTTGAAATATGTATTCGTGTATATTTCCGAGACTTTATAAATTTTACAAAAAAGATGACCAAATACCGGCTTGAGAGGCATTAAACTTCTGCATGACAATGCTCCTGCCCATAAAGCAAAAGTGACAAAGGACTATCTACAGCGTCACAAAGTTCTCGAACTTCCACATCCTGCATCTTCACCTGATCTTTCTCCTTGTGACTTTTTCTTATTTCCAAAACTAAAGGAAGCTCTATCTGGAAAGCGTTTTCAATCGACGTCAGCGCTGGGCTCAGCTATTTTTCAGTATTTAAGGAGTATACCACAGAAAACTTATAAAAATGTGTTTTTGACTGCATTAAACGACTTCATCTCTGTATCAAATATAAGGGAGATTATTTTGAAGGAATGCAATAAAAAAGTGAATTTGCATTTTGTTTTTGTAGCTGTAATATCGTTTGGACAAAAAATATTGAACGCCCCTCGTATTTAAGATGTCTTGTTTACATACTTAATAACATTAAATTATGTTATTTACTATTATAAAAAAGGCCAATTGAAATAAAAGCCAACCAATATTCATTTTAAAATGTTATCCAGTAGAAGTCTTTAAAAACCATAATTTTTTTTTCAAAAAGTATAAAAATAGAATTGAATGCGAAAATGAATTGCATGCAAAATGTATGGAATTATTTGAAATAGTAGACATCAATAAATATCTTTTGTAAATTAAGATAATCTGCAAAACTGATTATTACCAAAGTATTTGAAATTAAACAACTTCTACATGTATCACAGAAAATTATATACTGTAGTAATAATTTTTAAACTTTTAATGTCTAGAGACTTTATGTCTAATACCTTTATAAACCATAATGCTGACTTCAAGACTTTGATTTACCATAGTGTAAACGTTGACACTTTGATTTACTATAGTGATCACTATGAAAACGTTGGTTAACTATAGTGATAACTTTGACACTATGAAAACTTTGATTTGCTATAAAGATAACTTTGACACTATGAAAACTTTGATTTACTTTAGTAACAACTTTGACACTATAGTGATAACTTTGAAAACTTTGATTTACTAAAGTGATAACTTTGAAACTTTGATTTACTATAGTTAACTATAGTAAATTATAGTTAACTATAGTATTTTTTTGTTAGGGAAGTAAGCAGCACTCTTACCTAATTACGATTACATAGAGAATTTGATACCAGATCTATAGTGATATGTTTATTTCTATGAGTTTTTTTTTGTCGAAAATTAACTATTCCACCGAATCTAATGAACATTGCCCAAAGATTGTCAATTAAATGACCTTCCAGATAACAGAACAATTGACCCAAAGGCTTTAATCATTTTCAAAAACAAGACTGTATTATCAAATTATAAGAATATGTTTAATGCTACACAACCTTGACAGTCAACTTGTAAATTAAGAGTTGTATACGCCAGAGAGTTAAGGCTAGGTATATGCATTTCCTTGCAAATCAACTAATTAAAATGTCTAAGGTCTATACCTATTATACAGAGATAGTTAATTCTTACTGTCTAATATATACTTGTTACCCACGACATGAGATAGCCAGTACAAATATGACGTCATTTTATGACGTCATTGTACTTTACTACACAAGATTATAAAGAGCATCAACAAAAAAGCTTCGGCGCAAGGACATACTCTATTTTAATTCACTGAAACAATGTATATTTAGAAGCAGAATATTCCAAGGATTGATGGTATTGCTGCACAAATATCAACAATTTGTTTAGTTACTATTTGTAAAGTTTGAAGTTGACACAGGGTGATCAAATTCCATAAAGCCCGAAAGGCTTCATGGAAGATTTGATCATGTGCCAACCCGTTTTATATCCCAATAAAACTCAATAAATGATACCTTATTACTTATATTTACACTTGTTGCGAATTGTTGCCTACAACGCTTTTCCATGCATTCCTCTGTTTTGACCTAGATAAGCGCTTCAGTTAAAATGACGTAACAAAAAGTAGTTCCACGATATTACAACTATTTAACTAACACTGATTAAAAATAAACACTAGTTTAAGGAGGTTGGATCCTGCCATCAAAAGTAATGAGAGTTTTTTATCAAGTATATTTTTAGAATTTATACACATAGCTTTATTAAAAATCAAAACAAAAAATGGGGGTAAATGCGCTTCTTTTTGCGCTACAGAGCATTTAGTTTGACCTTTTTGCACTGAAAATACATCTTACACATAAATCAATTTTTAAAGTTTTTCCTCCAATATTTTTTATTCAAATAAATTATGGGAACAAAAACAATCTTATCTAAGCTTAAATAGAAACATTAAAATTTGTGACAACGAAGAAATTTTCAAATTACTCCGCATGTTCAATTATTTGACCTTTTTGCACTCAAACATTTTCATTTTTCGGCATTAAAAATCTAACAAGCAAAAAAATCATTTGAAAGTAATGACATTTTACTGAATTTAAGAAGAATGGTTAAAAATATCGTATATATTCAGAAAAGAAAATTAAAAGTGGGGGTCTGTGATGTTAATTTTTAGATATTACTGAAAAAGTGCTAATTTTAAGCTTAAATTAGGGCTATTTTTTCCTTCATTTTCACAATATATTTGCTATATTTATCAAATATGATGATATAATTCATGACAGTTTATTTAATAGATAATATAGGACCAGTATAAAACAGTCCACTGCACGAAATAACTATCTGTGCAGACTGAATGTAAAAATGGGAATCCAAACTTAACATACTTTAAACACTTCGAAAGAGAAAAAATGATCATTTTCTTCTAAAAAAAACCTTCCGCCACAAAATATAGTTCCTCACTTAATGCTTTTGGTATAGAATTTAATCATGGAGTTTTAACTGAATATAGTTAAATTGGCATTGTAGAATCCAATTTTATTGTAAGAATTAAAATATTATGGAGAATTATTCAAATATAGGTTAAGATAAAAATCTGCTCAAAAGCTCAGGAGCGAACCTCGTTAAGTGAAATTAACGTTGTATTTTCCCCAAAGTAAAATTACAAGAAAATCAATGTGTATTTTGAAAAAATCGAAGAAAAAACTTTGCGGAATGAATGTCAGTACTTCCGTTGAAGTAAAGAGGTCCCAAGGCGTCTATTTGAAGTTAAAAACACAGTGACTGAAAACAGACTTTGAGAGGAAATCAGACGGCATGGAGGTGCTGACGCAAGAACCATCATCAAAAGCGGGATGATTTTTATTTGGAATTTCAGAGAAATGCTTTTCTTGTTCACGAGGAGAAACGGAGGAAGAAGCTAATGGAGTGAACGTCGTGGATGCACTGCACGAAAGGTTGGTGATGCTGTGATTGCCATTTTAATCAGGATTTGTTAGCAGAGACAGACATGAACTTACGGATCGTTTTAGCTCATTTGACAAATTTCGATACGATGCCCACTCATGAACATTATCTGTCGTGACTCGAATCCATGATCACTCATTGCAGTAATAGCCCTGGCTGTCAAGCAGTGAGGGGTGTAAGACTTCAGACATTTAGATGACTTGCAAATATCGGACATAACGCCACTGAATGATCTCTTTGATAAAGGTTTGGAAGTGTACCAGAGGTCAGATCCAGAGTTCAATAGGGCATCCTTGAAACATGTATTAAATAGACTTTTAGCACTGGGCTCTGTCTTGCTCACTAACAAGCGCAAAATTTTTACAGGACAGGTTTTATTTCTAGGAACCTCGTATATACGCTTTCCGGCAGGAGCTTCATCAGATGCAATACCTCATTGAAAGTTTTTTTCTGTTATGTTTCATGACGTAAAGTTATGTATTCTAAAATGTTCTCATCTTTGTGAAATTGAAAAGAACCATCTGTAATTGATGATGAAACACTAAGCCCCGTGTAACTAAATGAATAGACAGATTGTACCAAACACACTGGCGAAGGACAATTGGGGAATGTGGAGCAGAAAAAAAATATGTAGAGATGCGCTGAAGGTCTGAAGGATGAATGTCTGTTTTATGGTTGGTGGCCCTTGATGCACCAGTTTTTGTCATGGATTTGAGCATTCTATCTAAAGTATGATTCGCTGTTTTAAATTCCTTATCTCGAAGAATATCGACAGATCTATCCAAATCCTGAAGTTGCCTATTGATTGCAGCGCGAAGATTCTTTAAACTATTTTTGTGATAATTTTCAGCTTGTGCAACTGTTAACTCTGCCGCCCTTATTGAAGTTGATTTGGGTTTGGCTTTGCAATAAAATTTCCGCATTTCTTTAGCAAGGATCTCAGAAGTGACAGTTTTGAAATCAAGAACATCAGAAAAGACCTCCAAGTGCCAATCTATAAATGGAAAGGGAATTTATTTAAAACATTGATTTTGATTGCATTAATTATGTTAATTTTTATTTATTTATTTTATAGTTGCATTTTTGTTTGTAGTTTTTCTGTTTACTGGTTTTCATGTTTAGTTGTTTTTTTTTATGTTGATTTAAAAATTAAAATACATTTTTGTAGGTTAATTGCATTTCTGTTTTGTTTTGTTTGAAATACATTGAATTCTTTTATTAGAATCACCTGTTAAAACTGCAGAAAAAATATGGTATGCCTTTGTGCTGGTGAATATTTGTTTTGTTTGCTTGTTGTTTAACGTCCCTCTCGAGAATTTTTCACTGATATGGAGACACCACCACTTGCCGGTGGAGAGCTGCAAATTTTGTCCTATACTCGGCACTTACGGCCATTGAGCAGTGAGGGATCTTTTTCGTGCCAGCACATACTGCGACACGGGTCCTCGGTTTATACTGTCTCATCCGAAGGACCGGTCTCCACGTCCAACAGTGGGATTCGAACCCGCGATGTAAGGATCAACTCCTTACTCCGCGACTCTAGAGCAGACGATCGAAGTACTGCGTCACGCGGGCGACTGCTGGTGAACGTATTGTTTTACTGTTATACTGTAAATATACTTGTAGAACAAACATTTGCTTTATTTACAAGGATATATTGATATTGGCATTGTTTTAATTTATTGGTTAAATTTGTTTACAATTTATATTCCTTGTTTTATAGTTAGTTTTAGAGGTACTTGTAACATATGTACCTTGAAAGAGTTTCACTTCCCAATGAGTATTTCTTTTTGTCGAAATGGATTATCTGGAGTCTCCAAACTGCTTTAAATCTTCCTTAGACATTGATTTAAATCTCTTAGAAGGAGGGGGGGGGGGCAGTATACCAAGGCTAGGAAGTCCCTCCATATGAGATATCTTCAGCTCCTTCTCGACCTCTTCAGTCTCTTCAATTCTTGCTGGGGCCATAAAGAGGAGATCCAATGCGGCCAGGATATCATTATCAAAGAGAAGGTACAGCAACGGGTCGTCATCACAGAGATCAAAATTTCCAAACTCAGCCATGACAGTTATGTTTTGGTAGAGGGTTGAAAGCAGACGTATATTATGATAAATGAATAAAAAAGTTTTTTGAACAGATTTTATTCTGTGTACGAAAATAATTTTTTTTTCATGCGACATTGTATTTCATCACCTTTTATTTGATTTCAGCCGGTTTTGTTTACGTTCGTAGTAAACTTCTCAGTTGATCAATGTATTCATGCACACTAATTAGCATGTGACCTCTTGACCCCATATATTGACCACCATTTATAGGGATGTAAAAACGCCCTGTTCAAATAATGTTTTATAGGGAAAACATTTTGCAAGTGTAAATATGTAAAATTTAATAGGATAATCCCTTGCGCCGAAGCTGTTTTGTTGATGTGTTTTACTACCTCCAGTAGTTAAGAGTAATGACGTCATAATATGACGTCATAATGTGTACTGGCTAAAACATGTTTTGCATACTAAGTGATGTATACAAAAATAAACAAAACCTTCTTTGAACAATTAATCTATCTCTTATGCGTTTTTATTATCTCAATTTCATAGAAACACCTATACCTAGCCTTAATTCACATGCGTATGTAAATCAGTAGAGCGTTTCGCAAAAGTTGTTAGATTTTGTGTACGATTTTATCGTGAGAATCTCAAATTCTAATTGACAATAGAGTCACAATTAATTGTAATTTCTTTGTGTGAAAGGCTACAGCTAGCTGACTACTGTACATTCACACGCAAGTAAATAGCCAGTATACCCTAATTTCTCATAATAAATAACGAACTAATTTTATTCTTCTTAAGCTTTTTTTTTTTACTTTTGATATACAAATTAACTGTTTAAATAATGTGTACACTGAATCTTAAATGCTAATCTCAGGTGAGATAAATACAACGGGACAAACTGCATGCAATCTTTCTATCAGTGATAAATTGTATATTACTATCTTAGCTGAGAATGATTTGCCTCTAATTTTTTTTATAATCATAATAATGGTCATTTTGAATTTATGAAACTCGACATCTTGGTCCTACTTTATTTTTACGATTTCAGACAATAAAAAAAGAAAAGTGCTCTGAAGAATAGGAGCTAGTTAAATGTATTCAATGTGTCATCTAGGAGACTTTTCTTCTTTGTAGAGTCCAAAAGTCATCTCATCCCTGTCATTTTCTCTTGAGCAAATTCCTTCGCCATTTTGTCCTTCTTTCTCACACCGAGAATCTATCCAATGAGCTAGACGTATACTGACGCGATACGACACCTAGCAAATCCACAATGCACCCAAAATGGAAGTCCATTGTTTACAATGATTATTTAGCGTAATTTTTGTAGTTCGATTTTTTCCCTAAGAAAGTTTTCACGTTTTTTTCGTGCAAAAATTCCCCTGCGTATTACAGAATTATTGATTTGAAATCAATACCTCTGCAAGCTTATATCAAATTGATCATGTAATCGAGAGGGATACTCGGCTTATGTAATTGTTGAAATGGAGTGCCCTGAGTTTGATAAATAGAGAATTATGTACTATCAGAACTGCTAACCAAAAAGTTATAAAACAACTGTTAGATAGTTTTTTTCAAGTAGCAGTGACCATCTTTGAACTAAGTAATCGTTACCAGGCATTTAACATTAATTACCAATAATAAACATTATCTAATTATGTATAAAAATAAACATCGTAAATGTAATAAATTCTAGAGAGTATTATATCTCATATTTCAAATTATACATATTTAATGTTAATGTTATACATATTTAATGCTAAATAAATATTCATATGAAATCATATACATTTTACATGGACTTAAATATCAAAATACTATTTATCCTAAAAAAAATACATAAACAAGTTAACCTGAACGAAGAACTTGTTTAACTATACAAATATCTAGTCTATCCAAACAACATTCTACCTTGCCGTTCAACCATATCTTACACATATCAACATAATCAAAATAAAAATTACAGTTTCATCTACAATAACTTTTTTATTTCAACTCTTCAGGTTACGGACATACACCCTTCAACTGACTTTATACAAGTATACTGAGCATTAAAATATAGAATTAAAAAAAAGTTCAAAATTATTTTAAAAATCTGTCTTTCTTTTTGGTGAAGTGGTGCAGTTTTTATATTATATGAGAACTCTTTAATGCTTATTTTACTGGCTAGCTTCCCATAATCAAATAGAACTGGACTTTTTAGATAATCCAATATAATGTAATAACAATCTAAGGATTGAAATCATCCAAAATAAAAGTTACAAAATAAATATCAAGCTTCGTTTCAAGGTTTCAACATTTTATTTGTTTTGATGGCCATCAAGAGAAGAACCAGGGAAATCATTTGAAAAACAAAGTCTTGTTTTTGATAATAGTTTTAATTTGATATATACAGGATCATAGAATGTTTAAAGAAAAAGATAAAACGTCTGGTCAATGGTGCAAAATATTGACATGGTGAGTGGAATAGCATTACAATTTTGAAAAGGCTTGGAACCAAATGCACTGTATTATGCAAAGATTAAAGTAACCTTTTTTTTTTTTTTTTTTTTTTTTTTTTTTTTTTTTTTTTTTTTTTTTTTTCAAAATTTTTCCCTAAAATTCTTTCGATAGTTTAAGCGGGCTATGCAAATTTTTTTCTGCAATAGCTGCGACGTTAATTCCCGTACTATCACCAAAGAAAGACATTTTATTGTTTATATTTATATCTGTATAAATAATCACTTAAAGTAGGATTAAACAGATTAATTATTGATATGTACATCAATGTACGTTTCATTGATGGAACAGCCACTGATCAAGAAACCTGTAAGGGTGATATGCATAGTGTTGTTCATGAACTGATAAACGGTAATGGTTTTCTTTAGAAATAAAGGAGAAAAATATTCAGTGGATGTAAATATTCAGTCAATAAGTGTTATCTCCATAAAGATCCTTGTGCGTTTAAAACCATTGGAAATTGTTTTGGTACATTGATCATTTAAAAGCCTCCAATACTATGAACAAGTAGAAATCAAATGAACATAAAATTGTGTATCATTGGTTTTTTAAAAAATTATATTCTTCTGTTCATCCTTAATCTAAAGTTCGTTAATATTTCCTAAATATATCATGGCTATATCTGGAATTTTAAACATGAAATTTAAAAAGAAAACAATTTAGAGCTTTGAATACTGATCTAAGTTTCAACAAGCAATACAAATTGGTACGTAATTGACCCCATATGCAGGTGATAAGGGTATATTGCTATATAAGTAAGGGAATTTGACGATTGAAAAGTTGAAGCCATCACGTTTATCATTAAGCTTTGTTGTTAGGTTACCATTTAAGTCTTTTTCTAGTAAAATATTTAAATATGAAACAGATGTGTCAGACTCTGTGGTATCTTTTAATTCAAGCTCACTGGGATATAGTGAGTCGACATATGAATGGAAGTAACTATTGTCAATTGATAATACGTCGTCGATATATCTGAATGTTGAGTTGAAGGCCAAAACACGTGTGTTTCTTTTCATGTATAAGATATTGGATAAATTCTGCTTTAAATGAATACAAAAATAGGTCTGCTAATAACGGGGTGCAATTGGTACCCATGGAAATTCCGACGGATTGTTTGAAGACCTGGTCTTCGAAAACTACATAAATATTGTCAATCTGAAACTCAACCATCTTTTTGATATCAACTTCTTTATACAAATTCCTTGGAATTTTTAAGTATCCACATCTGATTTACACCACGTCGAATATATAGTTGTACAGTACTCCTGATTTTTCTCCTATATTTTAGTCAGGGGTAAAGAAAGAGGCTTTGTACATGCAGTACATTTACTGGAACCGGCTATGTATCTTTCAGACAAAATGAATTTGAATTACCATACCTATACTGGGATCCTAAACTTTAAGAAAATCCTTACAAAACAAAGATACATAGAGGTTTCCAATAAATGTCCTACCAAAACTTTTACTTTAATCAGCACAAAAATATTACAGCTGTGAAGGAGGGACTTCGAGAGTACTGTACAACAATATATTCAAGAAGTGGTGTAAATCAGTTGTGGAAACTGAATAACCCGTTAGAACTTTCTGACAATTTGAAATCACAAAATTTTGTCAAAATAACATCAAAACGTACACTTTATACAACAATTCCCACAATAAATTAAAGTCCAGGCATTTGAACATTATTGATGACCTCTTTTTCAATAAAAATGGTACTTTTACTTACCTTGTTTTCGGTCATTTGCAAAATTATTTTGTTGAAAAACATTCTGATTGTACACTCAAGTACTCCAAAGTTGATAATTGAAATATGCTTGAGTTTTAAAAATCGGAATTTCCATGGGTACGAATTGTGCCCCGTTATTAGCAGAATTTTTGTTATATGTTTGACATATGTTTACAAACAAAACATAGCGAAAATGTTCATTTTCTTACCAATTTTAGAAGAAATTACAACTAAAAAATTGTACTTTATCAATCTAATATGTTTAATTTTTCATGAGTTAAATATAAGGAAAAATTAGGACTTATTTACCCATATCCATGGGTATTTTAAAATCTGATGATGTTTTAACCCTTTAACCCCCAGAGACGCATTTGGACGCATTTTCAGCATCACAGATATTTAACTGTTGGCGTTTTCTAAATATTCGGGTTACATCAAAACAATTGATATTTTCTAAAACTAGAGAAGAAACTAAACAATTTTTCTACTCAACGTTTTTCTGTGTGATGTTGAGAAATTATCATAAACTTGAATTGAATATTGCATATCATTGCAGGAAGTTGATAAAACTACGCATAAATGACTGATTTTGTGCTATATTCTGTTGGCTTTATCTTAATTACAAACGCAATAAAATAAAAAATGAATGCCATAACTCGAAACCTGGGAATTTTCCCTACATTTTTTAGTCCGGACATTATAAGGTACTTGCATCCGTTACAGAGATATTTGTTGTTGAATATTAGAACTTTTACGAGTAAAACACACAAAATGCACTATGACGTCATTTGACCTTTTACATGCACAATGAAATCATTCATGAGCTCAGTGTAAAACAAGCTGGTTCTTTTGATATATGGAACAGATTTATTTTTTAAAAAATGAATTATTTGTAAAGAGGAGTTAATGTATGACACGTTTTGAGCCATAAACATGTAATAAAAGGATTTTTCCATAGCTTTGGGAGATATATTATATACATGTAGTAATAGTCTTTGGCCCAACGCCCCAATTGCGTGCACCCATGTATCAGAAATCCCTGTTGAATTTTGTGTCAGTCCTACATGTATTAGGAATAATTAATCAAATAATTAAATATTATCCTTACCATTTTCCTAATCTTCAGATCTATTATTAAAAATGAAAAAAAAAAAAAAAAAATTTCTAGTACTTGGTGTACTTTGAAAGGAAAAGTGCATTTTTAGTAAAGCGACAGGATAGATAACGCAGTTAGCCTTTTTTCTATGATTATAAGATGAAAAAAAAAACTGTCACAATGAAAAAATATATCAAAAGTACTATGTAGTACGTCGTAAACGTAGCCAAACAAAGAGCTGATTTTAATCATATTGCTATATTTATAGAAATAACTTCTGAATAACACACAGGAAACTCAGGTTTCTTTGTTCGTGTTAAATTCATTTTTTCATTCATCACAGAGCTAAGAACAAATCTATATCAAACTGGATAAAGTGGAAAACTTGGGATAAACTAACTAATTCTCCTTATTGCCTAATCCTTTACAGATTAGTCGGGATTACAAGTATGTGTATTGAGGAAGCTGAAAAGTTCAATCTACTGCTACAACAAAAATAGAACGGGGCAAGTATGTAAAATATTTGCCGGAACATCTCGCAAAAATAGCAAAATGCGCTATTGGATAAAAAGAACCCACCATTTTATTTTTTTTTAAAAGCTGTGGAGAAATGTTAATGAAAGTACAATCAGAAGTATTTGGAAACTATGCCGAAGCTCTATGACTTGGGTAAAACTTGTGTTTTTCACTATAGAAATCAACAGAAAATATTTTTAAAACACCCCCTTTCCTTTTTACAGCGATTATAAATCATTAATTAACAAATTTATACCAAAGCTCTTGTTGTTGCACGGGGGGTGGGGGGGGGGGGAGGGGGTTATGTTTAAAGATAAATTTACAAGAGTTAAACATATGGTAAAAATGAAGGATCATTTATCCATGTCCATGAGTATTTTAAAATATGAGTACTATTTGAAAATCTGGTGATGTTTTAAAGCCTGATTTCAATGGATATAAATCTTTTAGCCCTCTTATAAAAAGAGTTGCAATTAAGAGCAATTAACAATTCTACACTGGTATTAATAATGCCATATTTTAATTTTTGAATTAACCGGGTGGTAGTAAACAACAAGAGGCCCATGGGCCACATCGCTCACCTGGGCTCATTGGCTAGGAAGAAGCAGAAATCAGTTCAGTATTGAACGGGGAAGGGGGGGGGGGCAAACTTTAATTTAAATTACCTCAGGATGCTTCCATATCAATATTGTTAATCATGGCTTTGCTGTTCTTAAACAGAAGAATTTTAAAGATATTTTTCCTATGTTTTCCATCGTCACGATAGCTTATTCTGTAGAGCTTTTGCTCCATGATTGGAAGGTAAGGGGTTCGAGCCCCGGCTGTGACTGACCTAAGTCGATAAAAAATAGGTAGCAACTGTTCCTTCGCCAAGCGCTCAGCACTTTGAATGTTGCGGGTCCATCAGATGATACCTTAATAACCGAGGCCCCATGTCACAGCAGGCGTAGGCACGATGAAGATCCCTCACTGCTCAATGGCCCTTGGCACTCAGCCGAGTAAAGGTCTAAATTTGAAGCCCTTCACCGGTATATGGTGAAGTCTCTATATTAGTGAAAAATTCTTGAACGGGACGTAAAACAACATACAATCAATCAATCCTATGTTTTCCTATGTAAAACTCTGATTTCTCATTGTGGCCCCATACTACCCACCATAAATTTGAACAAATTTGAATCAACACTTCCTGAGGATGTTTCTATAATAATATGACTAATCATGGCTTTGCTTTTCTTGAGAAAAAGATTTTTTCAAGATGATCCCTATATTTTTTTTCTTATGCAAAACCTAACTGACCCCCCGTTGTGCCTCATGACTTGACAAACTTGATTCTACAATACGGTCAATACCTTAGGTTGCTTCTGTACATGTATAAATATGACTAATAATAGCTAAGTTGTTCTTGAGAGGAAGATTTTAAAGATATTGCCAATGTAAAAGCAATGCACAGTAGAAAAGGATTTATCAAGAGATAGTTTCAAAAATGTAATTAACTGAACACCTTTTAATTAACAAAGATTGTATTGAAGTCTATGGGGACAAGCGATTTCTTTTGAAAATATATATTCAAATAATATGAATATTAGTATATACTGTGATGGAAAGATGCATTAAAACATTAGAAATAGAATGACAATTGAAAACGATTTTTTTTTTACCAGATAAGTTTTTTTTTAAATAATTGATTATTTCATTGATTAAAAACAGAGGGAGATAACCCTTACCAAAATTCAAGGTCATAAATTAGGACACATCCCACTACATGCTAATAGTAATAAATGGTAATTACGTCAAAATATAGTGAGTATTAAATACCTACATGTACACATCTGTTGTATATTCAATTTCATTGAATCTGTTGCTATTAGGGATGGAATACCTTAACTTCTTTATTGCTGACTCAGCATCCAACTTCTTCTGCTAGCTTCTGAATACATGACTTTCTCACAGCTTTGCCTTTACCCTTTGGTTTGGCTAGTCCATTACAAGGATTGTCAGGTCATTCCAATCTTTGAGATCTTCATTGCATTTTACTCAAATATACCCCTTAACCATTCCACCTATATATTCTTATGTAAAACTTCGACCCCTTCTTGCGGCCCTGCCCTACCCCCGGGGGTCATAATATAAAAAAAACTTGAATCTACAGTATGTAATGAAGCTTTCACATAAGTTTCAGTTTTTCTTGTCCAGTGGTTCTTGAGAAGAAGATTTTTAAAAGATGCCACCAGATTTTCATAAATTCTTAATTATCTCCCTTTAAAAGACGACGCGGCACTTCCTGTGAACAAACTTAAACTCCCTTCACCCAAGAATGCTTTTTAGCAAGTTTGGTTGAAATTGGCCCGATGGTTCTTGAGAAGAGGTCGAAAATGTGAAAAGTTTACGGACTACAGACGACAGACGGACGCCGGGCACTCTTTGATCAGAAAAGCTCACTTGATTGATTGATTGATTGTATGTTGTTTTACGTCCCATTCGAGAATTTTTCACTCATGTAGAGACGTCACCATATACCGGTGAAGGGCTTCAAATTTAGACCTTTACTCGGCACTCAGGGCCATTGAGCAGTGAGGGATCTTTATCATGCCAACGCCTACCGTGACACGGGGCCTCGGTTTTTAAGGTCTCATCCGAAGGACCCGCAACT
Organism: Saccostrea echinata; assembly: GCF_033153115.1. NCBI lineage: Eukaryota > Metazoa > Mollusca > Bivalvia > Ostreida > Ostreidae > Saccostrea > Saccostrea echinata. The sequence continues at coordinate 3,193,586 of NW_026889756.1, read as the reverse complement.
TTCACTTCAAAGTGCCGAGAGCCCAGCGAAGGAACAGTTGCTACCCATTTTTTTGGTCAACTTAGGTCAGTCGCGGCCGAGATTCGAACTTCCACCTGGTAAATTTAAAAATTACAATATGACAATACATTTGTAATATAATTCAATCACTGGTGAACTCTTGTTTGAAATTGAAAAAAATATAGCAAAATTGTCATTTTTATTGAAGGCGTGTAAAATGTAGGCTGAAATCGAGAGTTAGTGTGCGTAGTTCTTTACCATACTCCCCCCATGGCCATCTTTTAAAACTTAACGATGAACTAGTGATATTGTATGTTCGAGTACATATCAGGGTATTGTGAATTCTCAGATGCAGGTCGCTGGAACCAGGCAAGTAATTTTATTCAATGATAAAACTCTACTAAAGTAAATGGGGGCCCATTTAAAATAAAAAACGACTGTGCATTGTTTCTTCTAAAACACTTAGGTTTTCCAAAAAAGAAGAAAAAATTGGTATTTAAGGCGAAATATTTTCTCGCATGATTCCGAGGACATCAAATCAACATTGTTCAGCAAAATCCCTCCTCCTCTCACTTTGACCAACGTTTTATAGATGTTAATTTTTGTAACGTTGATATTTTTATTTGCAACACCATGGCATTGAATATAGTATACTCATGTTTTGTTAGAAAGTTCCCTTCTCAAAATTGCTATTTTTCTAACCATGGCAACACTCTTCATTAAAATAAAAATACTAAAATAAAGAATTGTGTATCTTAGTGTAATTCACATGTGTACCAAATTTTATTGAAGTCAGACAAAAACTGTAGAAGGGAAAGCGATTTGGAAATTGCTGAATATAGTATACCCGTGATTTATTAGGAAGTCCCATTCTCAAAATTACTGTTTTTGTAACCATGGCAACACTGTTCATTGAAATAAAAATACTAAAATAAAGAGTTTGTATCTTAGTATACTCTACATGTGTACCAAATTTTATTGAAGTCAGGCAAAAACTGTAGGAGGGAAAGCGATTTGAAAATTGTTTACAATTACGACAATCAGACAGCTGTAAAGCCAAAGTCTTAAGGATGACAGACATTGTGTGATTGTATAAACTCTTCCTATCAAATAAAATTGACCAGTATAACTAAAAACTAATAGACTGCATGCTTTGTTTTAATAGTATCACTAAATCCTCTATTATGGAAACATTATATGTAAATTTGATTGTATTTCTGGGATGAAAAAGGGGAAAAACACATATTTTTGCAATTATGGGTCTCATTCGTTGCCATGGCAACCACGACGTCATTTTACTCTGCATAATTAAAAACTTTAAGATTTTATCTTTCAGAAAATATAGGTTACTTTATGGAAAAGTGACTAGAAAATGTTAAAATTTCACTTTGAAATTTTTAGGCAGTTTTGCAGAAAAAATGCAAAATCTCTGGTAGTTAAAGGGTTAAAGCCTGATTTCAATGGATGGCATCGTCTACCCTCCTTACAAAAAGGGTTTTAATTATGAGCAATTAACTATTAGTATTTGACACTGGTATTTAAATTATTTATTAATTACTACTGAACTCTTGTTAACAATCAAAAAAAGTTTTAAATTCCAAAATGACATTAATATTGAATTAAATGTGTATAAAATGAAGGCGGGAATCGAGAGTTAACCTGCGTAGTTTTCACGTTTTTTTTTTTAAATTTGTACGACTAATCTATTGTCTACAAGCCATTTCGAAAGAGACTTGAACGTATAAAACACAGGGATAAATGCATATTAATATAAGTAACAACCTTTTTGAACAAAATTAGAATTTTTTGCCCAGTTTTTCGGGTAAACATTGCTCCCTCTTCTGACCCAATCCTAATTCCAGGGTTCAAGATTTTAATTACCGTACCCTTCATATTCCCCTGTAAAATAATGTATTGTAACCCCACCCTCATGGGGTCAAGGTAAAAAATCCTACAAACTTGAATATCCATTATAATTACCTGAGGATTTGTTAATAGTACTTATAACAATAAATAAGATTTCAGTTCTTGAAGGAAAATGTTTTACAGATATTCCCTATAATGTTTTATGGATAGTGGTTTGATAAAAACTGAATATTCATGAAATATGTGAATGTTTGCCTATCTTTACCATACATAATTATCTGAAGCGCTTCTGCTCAGAGTTTTCATTTTTCAAACTTTGAGCCCCTATAGTTGTCCAATCTAAACTCGATGCATATAATATTTTATAAAAATATATAAAAACTTAAATACAAATTAATTTTATGCAATAATACAAGAACAAAATAAATACAATACATGTATAATAAATTAAATGGAAAGAATGTTTAGGAAGAGACAATGGTCATTGTGTTATTATTATTATAAGTTGTACTATTACCAATTAATAACATATATAGATAAAAATATTCACTTACATTAAACACAGGTCATAACTTAAAAAAGAATATTTCATTTTCAAGAAAATGGTCACAAAGAAAAATAAAAAAAAATATATGATTGATTGATTGTATATTGTTTTACGTCCTATTCGAGAATTTTTCACTCATATAGAGACGTCATCATATACCGATGAAGGGCTTCAAATTTAGACCTTTACTCGGCACTCAGGGCCATTGAGCAGTGAGTGTTCTTTATCGTGCCAACGCCCACTGTGACACGGGGCCTCGGTTTTTAAGGTCTCATCCGAAAGACGCCCAACTTTCACTTCAAAGTGCCGAGCGCTTTGCGAAGGAAAAGTTGTTTAAGAAATAAAGTTCGCGTTTTCTTAAATGTTGCAGGATAACCTCCGAGGTCGAGAATTATTGAATATTTATTTTGGTGTATCTTGAGTTATTTGTGCGAAGGGCGGAGACTCGTGCTTCGTACTCGTCACCACCCTTCGCCCAAATAACTCCGGATACAACAAAATAAATAAACAATAACTATTACATATACCCAAAAGTTTGTGAATATTCTTCGTATATTATCATCTTCAAATGTATTAAAAAATAAATGCTGAAATCAGCCAAATATTATAAAATATATAAAACATTTGATAAACAATTACCTCATAACATTTTTACATAATATTACACACGAGGATTCAGAAACGCATTGGACTTTAATGTAGTTGGCATAACATAAGTGAATGGGAATTGTCATTTTTTTTTTTAGTAAAATATGAGATGAGATTGCATCATCAAAGCAAAGCAATGCCGAAATACAACTTTGTTATTTCTTGATGTGGAAACAATACTCTGTTAGATGTTTTGGAAATTTTATATACTTTCATAGGATTCAAAACACATTATTGTCCATATTTATTAACAGCTAGAAATAACATTTTATATATAAAAAGTACACAATGTTGAACCTGTAACATCCTTTGTAGTTTGGATTTATTGTAAATTCCTTATCTGTGTTAATTTTTTTTCTAATGCAAACTTAAACTAGCTAATTGTACACCAAAATGCCGCAAGTGCAAAATAATCTCATGATTATCATTCCTTGCATACAGTTGATAAAATGACATTACTTGTGTCTTACTTACATGTTTAATTAACAACGAATGTATAATCATGTTATAATATACCTTCTTTTATTTTTCATGGCAATGACATGTTTGTCGTGTTATATTAATGAATTAATTATATTAATTAATTAATTAATTATATTATTAGTTATTTATATCAATTAAACATATCATTGTTACCTCAAAACGTCGCATCAAGAGATGCTTTCTGGCCAATTTTGTCAGTAACATCTAGTGTGAGAGGATAAGGGTTGGCCAAGTATTGAAATTTGCCTGTCTTAAAGGTGTTACAGGGTCACTCCATCTTTATTTTTGCTATTGATATTTAAGCCTTTCTTTAATTCGAACTTAATTAGATCATTGTTTCCACCCCTTTTTGCGGCATGAAGGGCAGTGTGACCATCTTGGTCAGTCATACGAAGTAAATACGGGAAAGTGTTGATCAAATACTGTTGCGTTAGTATATAAATATAAATAAATACAATGAATTAAGAATAAATAACCAATAGATGAGTCTAAGCAGATGACCGTGTTCGTCTTCGTTTACATGAAGCTAGGGAAATCCCCTAAGAACTACGCACGCTAATTCTCGATTCCCGCCTACATTTTAAACCCATTTAATTCAATACTTATGGCAATTTGGCCATAAAATCTTTGTTTAATGTAAAGAAGAGTTCAATGGTAATTGATTAATAATTTTGAAACCAGTGTCAAAAAGTTAAATACTCCTAATTCCAGCTCTTTTTATAAGGGGGGTAGACGATATTTTCCATTGGAATCGGGGTTGAAAGCATCAGCATACTTTTAAATATTTTTTGATATGGATAAATGTTCTTGAAAAATTTTCTTATGTTTTATGCATATAAAATTAATCATATGTAATTGATAAAATACAACGTTTAAGTTGTAAACCCCTTCGAAATTGGTAAAAAAATGAGCATTTTTGTCGTTTTTTTTTTACTATAAACATATGTTCCCCCCGTGAAACACAAAAAGCTTCAGTATGAATTTGTGAAATAACAATCCATATTAACTGTAAAAGGAATTTTTGTTTCACGGGGGGGGGGGGGGAGATGTTTTAAAAATATTTTCCTTTTTCCGTTGATTTCTATAGTGAAAAATACAAGTTTTGCCAAATTATAGAGTTATCTCTCTTTGTTTTCCCAAATAAGTAATGTTTTATAAAAAAATTCATATAAATATCAATATAAATGTGAAAAATCATTCAAATACATTAACTTTTGAAAATTGACTTGGAGGTGGGCGGGAGAACAATACTATCGTTCGCAATTCTTAGTGCGATTTACATCATCAGTTTTGCATAGCGCGTAATTCTACAAGTTGTACACAACGTGTAGATTCATATGTACACGTAGGAAAGAACGTGTAGCTTCTTAAAGCCAAATTATAGAATATTTATTTTTCAGGCGGTGTTTGTTGTTATGTATCTTATTTTAATCAAAGTCAGAATTATTTGATACAAATGGATTGTAAAGTGACTTATTGAAATGAAGTTTTACATGTACCGCTACACGTACAGATTGTTAAACAGAACACGATGTTAGTTACGTGTACTTGTTAAAAACACTTCTAGGTTTACATGTACACGTAGACGCACACGGTCAAATGCTTAACCTCTCTAATAACTCACCAAAGATCATAGTTACCGGATCTCACAGGCCGTATCAAATTCATATACGTCTGGACTCTCAAGGTCTGGGAGGTAAATAATTTAAACTATTTACATGTTATTTATAAACACTATCAGGATCTCGATCCCGATCGTAATTACATCGAACATCACTACATTCCTCCCCCTCATATTTTGAAGCTTATATATATATGTCCATAAAAATATTTGTCTTTTAAAATATAAAATCAGCTTACATTGTTTTAAATATTGTAATATTAAAATAAAAACACTTATTTATTACACACAATGAAGATTGACAACATCAGACGATCCGATTGTTTATCAGTGTCACCAGGTCTTTTGTAGGATAAAAATCCAACACTGGATTCGGCACAAACTATATTTATTTACTGTGCTTAGAACAAAAACCTACAAAGTATGAATTAAGCACACTCTCACAACACAATACACACAGAAGACGAATACTTTACATTTAACATCAGACATTAACAACACATAAATTATATGATTGTTTGCTCTCGGGATTAATTAATAAAAGTAAATTATAAAATACATTTATATATTAATTATAATAAAGGTAAACAGAAAGCTTACCAGGAATCCAGTTAAATAAACTCCAAGTAATACTTTACAGAATATTTCTAATATGTTTCAAATACATGTACAGTCTTCTACCGTAAAGGCAAAAAGCATGGGGTTCAAGAATTGGCGGGTACTGTGCTTATATACTAGGTGCAGAAATTAAAACATGCATATTAATAAGATAAAAACAGTCGGTTATTTGTCAGCTGTAAGGTCACATTAGGTCACCTAACCAGAAACACGTGGAAATACAAAAATAAACAATGTCACATGATCTCCCAAAACATTCACACTAGACACACGACACAAACAAACGCAGCGAACGCATTCGATTGGCAATGCGCGCCAATTTTATGTACAAATTAAAACATAACATCTGTGACATTCTCCCCTGCTTGGGACATTGGCTCCTGACATTTTATAAATATCAGATTAACGTTAATAAAACACAAAAATTTACAAATTCCTTTATACAAAGAATTGTCATAAAAACCAAAATGAAGAATATCATCCTATGTACTCAAGAAACGTCATAAAAACCAAAATGAAGAATATCATTTCATGTGACATTCTTCCCTAAACAATGGAAAAGTTACTCACACAAAATAGACCACTGGATTAATCTGATGTGAAACCCACTCGCCATACTTGTCTAGGGGTGTTACCTGTCTGGTTGATCTACGAGGGGGTACAGCAGCCGGACTATTTACAAAGGAACTAGTATTACTAAATGTTGCATTAAAGATTCAAAGTTGAATTACCTGTAAATGCAGCACTGGGATCAGATGTGGACATAGTGTCCTGAAAACCATGAGAACCCTTTATAGTACTAGGAGTTTTCAAACGAACAATGCCAGGCCTTAGCCTCCTCTGAGGAATCACATATACCTGGAAACTATCTGATGATTCTGTAATAGAAGTTGACGAGTCACACAATGTACCAACAATATAAGAAGTGGGAATCACCTTGGGGAGTGCCATATCAGGGGTAGTCGTAAAACCTTGATCAGGAATGATCTGATTAGGGGTGGTCTGCTCAGGGGCAGGGGTAGTCCTATAACTACTCTTAGGAATGGTTTGCCTAGGGGCAAGGTTAGTCATATTCTTAGGAGTGGTTTGCTCAGGGGCAGGGGTAGTCCTACTCTTAGGAATGGTTTGCTCAGGGGAAGGGTAGTCCTACTCTTAGGAATGATTTGCTCTGTATCAGCTACCCTGGGGAGATATGAGATTAGTAATAACATATTTCTATGCAATGTTTTCACCTTTTCTGACCCAAACTCTTTTTTAACTCTGTAAACTGGAATGTCAGTGTTGGGTTGACCTTCTATAATATAAGTGTCTCTGGCCCACTTATCTGCCAGTTTATTCTTCCCTTTCAACCCAACATTTCTTACCAAAATACGGTCACCAACCTGTATTTTTGATTGCCTTACTTTTGTGTCATAGTTAGATTTGTATCGTGCACTACTCTTTTCAGATTCCCGAGAAGCAATTTTGTATGTATATTCTAATCGTTTATGAAGCTTAATTCTTAGAGTATTGTCTCGACTGGTAGGCTTCTCAGTAGAATCAATATCCAAGCCTAAATATGCGTCAATAGATAGGCGCGGATGTCGCCCAAACATGAGGAAAAATGGCGAAAAACCCGTACTGTCATGTTTGGTTACATTGTACACGTGAACTAAGCTACTTACATATGACTTCCAATCCTCTTTCTGTTTGTCGTTCAGCGTACCAAGCATTTTAAGTAGAGTTTGATTGAACCGTTCTACCATCCCATTACCCATAGGGTGGTAGGGCGTGGTACGTGACTGTTGTACTCCAGCTAGTTTACACAGCTCCCTGATTACATGGCTGGTAAAATTCCGACCCTGGTCGCTGTGAAGTCTGTTGGAAAAGCCATAGTGTACAATAAAATTTTCAAATAGAATTCTAGTAGTGGTTTTACAGTTTGATTACGAGTGGGAAAAGCTTGGGCATATCTGATCAGTGATTACTAGGATGTTTTCATAACCATCTTTGCTTTTTTCAAGAGTTAAATAATTAATGCATAATAGGTCTAAAGGTTGGTATGATTTGATGTTGACAAATTCTGTTGAGACTTTTTCTGGAGTTTTAAAATTTATACATCTGTCGCAGGTTTTGATGCTTTCCGTGATGTTGCGCTCGAGACCAGGCCAGTAAAATCTTTCTCTCATCAGTTGCAGAGTTCTGTCTCGGCTATGGTGCCCTAAACTGCTATATGTAGTAGATGGAATGCTATTTCCCTGAAAGAAGCTGGTAATTCCAGTTGTTTTACATTTTCGTTATTCAATTTAGTGTTTTGGTATAAAACATCATTAATTAGACACAATTTTCTTGATTCTCTCATAAATTTACTCACTACTGGAGATTCTGCCTTTAAGGCTGTACTTAAAGGAATAAAGTCACCTTGCAATAATTCTATTACTCTTTTAAAGGTGCTTAGACACAGATTTGAAGTTAAGATGTTCTCAAATTTTCTGTATAATATCACGACTTACATATTGCAATAGCATTTCACACGAAAATATAATTAAAAACTTATTTTATCTGGAAATTATTGGAACTACGAATTCCTGGACGCGTTTGATTAACACATCCTTGCACTTTCACAAATTTTATCTTTATCCTTAATATTTAAGAAAAGAAGCGATTTTGTTGTGTATTAATGAAAAACATTACATATATAATCCAGAAAATTCAGAGAAGAAATGTGCGAAAGCAAACCCCCTCACTAATATCGTCAGTCCGTGCTCAGTGTTGTATACAGAGTTTAACAAATTGAATACACCCGTGAAACGTAAACTGTTTTTGTAAACAGGACACGAGCTCTGTTATTGTTAATGTTTACGATTCACCGAGTGTGTTCAATTGTTAAAGTCTGCACACACCACTGAGCACGGACTGACAATACTGTGAGTGGGTTTTGCTTTCGGACATTTCTACTCTGAATTTTCTGGATTATAGTTCTAATATTTTTCATTAATACACAACAAAATTGCCACTTTTCTTAAGTATTAAGAATAAAATTAAAATTTGTGAAAGTGCAAGGATGTGTCAATCAAACGCGTTCAGAAATTTGAAGTTTCAATAACTTCGAGATGAAATAAGATTTTTATTATATTTTAGTATGTAATGCTATAGCAACATATAAGTCATGAAATTATACAGAAAATTTGAGAAAATATTAACTTCAAATCTGTGTCCAAGCACCTTTAATGACATGTCAGATGGCTGTTCTTTTGCCCAATCAACTTTATTGAATACACATGAATCATCTATCTGTATGGAGTCAGGGATAGGGGTGAGGGGTTCTGATATATTTGAACTGTTACCTGCTTCCCAAATGTCTTGTAAACTCACTGACATACATGTTGGAATGTTGACGGGTAGAAGTACATTTTCCACCAGTGGACAATTGTCTCTCTGGATAGTGTAGGAATTACAAATTGTCTTTACCATTTCTGGAACTACTTCAGTGTCCTTGGGTCTTCTCGATAAACCATCTGCATCACTGTTATTGGCTCCTTTTCGATAGTGTAAAGAAAAGTTGTAATTGTTGAATGCAGGTAGTCATCTATGACCTGTTGCATCCAGCTTTGCAGAGGTAAGAATATAAGTAAGGGGATTATTATCCGTTACAACCTGGAAGGTATTCCCATTAAGGTAATCGTGGAACTTTTCCGTAACTGCCCACTTCAAGGAGAGAAATTCCAAGTTGTGGGCTGGGTTATGTTTTTCGCTGTTCTTGAGTCCTCTGCTGGCGTATGCAATCACTCTCTTCTGTCCATTCTGGTCTTGGTAGAGGACAGCTCCAAGTCCTGTTGTTGATGCGTCGGTGTGCAGAATGAATGGTTCCTCAAAATATGCAAATGCAAGGATCGGCGGGGGTGTTAGCTTATCTTTAATGTCCTGAAAAGCTCTCTCATCCTGGTCTTCCCATTTCCATGGAGGTGGTTTGTTCTTTGTCTTACCTTTAATGTGTTTATTTGTAGGATGTCCTTTTAGTAAGTCGTTTAATGGTTTCACCACTTTGGAATAGTTCTGAACGAATCTCCTGTAGTACCCTGCAAAACCGAGAAATGTCCTGAGAGTCTTGATGTTGTGAGGTCTCGGCCAGGTTGAAATTGCCTTGGTCTTCTCAGGATCGGTGGCTACGCCTTCCTCACTTACCATATGGCCTAAATATATCACGCTGTGCTTAAAGAACTCGTACTTCTTAGCCTTAAGTTTTAAACAATTTTTTTCCAGTCTTTTGAACACTGCAGTCAGTCGGTCAAGATGTTCGTCAAAAGTTTGTGAGAATATTAAGATGCCATCCAAAAACATTAAACAGTCTCTTAAATTTAGCTCACCCATACAGCGTTTCATCAGCTGTTGGAATGTGGCTGGGGCATTCGTTATTCCAAATCCCATTCTGTTGCATTCGAAATGGCCTATTCCACTAACTGAAAATGTTGTCTTTTCCTTGTCTTTTTCTTCAATTTCCACTTGCCAATAGGAACTTGTTAAATCTAATTTTGAGAAGTATTTTGATCCGATGTCTGCCTATGGTGTCATCTATTCTTGGTAGGTTGTAAGCATCTTTGATGGTACGTGTGTTGAGCTTTCGATAATCAATACAAAATCTAAGCCTGTCGTCTTTCTTCCTGACCAGGACAATGTTAGATGACAATGGACTCTGGGATGGTCTTATGGCACCAATATCCAACATCTCCTTGAGGTGTTGTCAAACTTCTTCCAACATTCCTGGCGGTATGCGTCTGTAGGCATCCTTAAATGGGGTTTCTTCAGTCAACTTGATCTCATGCTTTAATAGGTTGGTCTTGCCAATGTCTGTCGGACCAGCAGAAAATAAATGTGTCCATTTTCCTAGAAAGTCTTTAGCTACACTTACCTGATCTGAAGTAAGGTTTTCCTCAGTAATCTGTAACTTCAAATCCTCCAAAGATTTCCTGGTCATCTTACCTGAGGTCTGAGATTCAGGAGACCAAGAATCTACTACCTTTACACCATGAATAGAGCATAAAAGCGATTTGGGAGGTATCTGAACAGATGTAACAGAAAGATTACACACCCTAACAGGAATGGTAACTGTGTGCTTACCCTTGTTAAGGGGAATAACTCAAGGACATATGAGAAGATCTCCAGACAGACTGGTATTAGTGTGCTCTGTCAATGCAGAGTCAATATCATTTACATTTTTTACAATACCTCTAATGACTTTGGTCTCATTTGGAGCAACTATTACTGTATGCTTATTTGTTGTCCTGACCAGCGTCTCATCATTCATGCTCTCGAAAGCCAATTGCCACTCATCTGGTATGTCTGACGACTGTGCCATCATCTCACAGTTTTGTCTGCAAAGACGAATAAAGTTAGTACCTATGATAACTGGGACATTCTTCGAATAATTTGTTTCAGGTACAACAAGGGCAGGGATGTGGCATGAAAAGTCACTTATAGAAGGAACACTAATTTGTAACTCTATATAATCTTTGTACGGTAATTTGCTGCCATTGGCACTTCGAACACTAAGTCCAAAATTTGTTAAACCTAACAGTTCAGGCTTAGGTTTAAGAGATTCATAGAAAGATTCTGAAATACACGTGACCATAGACCCCGAGTCAATAAGTGCCTTGGTCTTGGTACCAAACACAGTAATGTCTGCTTCATTAAAATTACCTACAAGTCTGGTCAATAGATCTTGATTAGGAGGTATAGTAGGGCTTTTAGTTAACTGATCTTCTGTTCGCCCTGCAACAAAAGATGCTGCTAGTTTACATTATTACCTCTCTGGGCTTTACCATAACCTCTATTACCATATTGCTGTGAGAAAATTACTCTTCCTCTTGAATTCTGGTACCGGTAGTTTCCTATTTGCCTTGGTAACTGTTTCTAAAGTTGCCTTTGGAATTGTCTTGAGGCGTATGTCTCTGAAAAGATTCTGCATTAGTTAAATTCTTTTGTTCTATTTTACTTATTCGAGCATCAAGCTTTTTCATTTGACTGAGTAGTTCACTTAGCTGTTTTTGCAAATCAGAGTTTTATACATTTAATTAGTGCTTCGACATTTGTTGATACAACACTATTACACTATTCTGAACTGGCTTAATAACAGTTAAGTTCAATTCTTCTTGCTCTATCTGTCCAACTTCCCTTAACAGAGTTAAAATTCTTTGACAGTTTCATATTTATCTCTAGTAGCATTTCTCAACTGGGGATTTCTCAATCCAAACCAAAATTTTGATCTTAACATTGAATCTTTTGCTACTACATCTACATGTTCAAGTCTAACAGCTTTTGAAACAGTTTGTTCTAATCTTGAACCATAAGCAACAATGCTCTCACCTTCTTTTTGATGATCACTGTAGAAGTTTTTCATGATGTTCTCTGCAGTGCTGACATTTCCGTAAAAGTCTTCCAGCTTCATTAGGATGTTTTCAACACTAGCAAACTCTCCGAGAGGAATTAGCATCTCTCTGGCTAACCCTTTTAAAGAACTTCTAATAGAATGGAACAGAACATGTTCAGGTAATTGATTTTTCAAACACCTAACTACATAAGACCACACATAAAAACTAATTTCACCTTTTTGCAGTGGTTCACTTCCACTAAATGTGGGAAGTTTAACAGCGTAAGGGTTGGGAATTTGACAAAGTAGAATTTGGGATCTAATACAGAGCAGATGGGCTAAAATATCTTGTTGAAAGAAAAGATTCTTTGGATCTAAATTTAGGAATAGCTCCTTCACCAAAGTTGAGTTGAACCTTAGGTGTACTATTGGGGAAATGTTAAAATATAACACCTGTAGAGGGTTCCTTATTGAGTAATTTGTCATACTCTTTATTTGTCAAAACTCTCAAATGTTGTTCACTGTTAATTTGATCAATGAGATCTTGCAATTCCTTCTTACCCTTATCATCTTTTGCTCCTGCAGTATTTGACATTTTGATTTCAAATTGCAAATAATGAAAACTTATTTTCAGCAAAATAAAAGCAAATAACGCGTTGAGCATTTATCAAACAAGATGCACATACACACTATCACCAACATGCAGACTCAAAATACATACACAGTGACATTGATAATTGAGAACACAAATACCTGATTGTCAGTCCAAGCTGTCCAAGAGGTCATGTCGTGCAGTTGATGGATTAGTAATACCTGTAAAGTGATTGTCGCTGTGCGCAGGGGAAAAATGGGATGGGAGAGGGATGCACGTTGACCTCAAACATTCAACATTCATATAACAGCGGCATCGAAAGCAAGCTTTTAGACTTGCCTAGATAGCCGAGCGGTCTAACGCGCTGTTCCTGTACTGCTAGGAGACAGATTCCGTAGGTCGAGAGTTCAACCCCGGGCTGGGGCAGAAGTGGTTATACCTATAATAAGTGAATTTCTTTGTGTTTTCTATATTAATATTTCTTCACTTAGGGCAGTTATGTTAGTTAAAGAGTTGTTGTAAATTGTGCTTAATATATATATATATATATATATATATATATATATATATATATATATATATATATATATATATATATATATATATATATATATTGCATAGGGGGAAAATAACTCTCGGTGTTAATATTCGCTATATTCACGGTGTTAATAATCTGTGAATTCAAGAAACAGTGAATAAGTTTTCAATAATCTCCATGTTATATTTGGAAATTTGAGAATAGACTACGATAGGTATATATACGTGCAGCACATGGTCATTTCAGTAATTTCGAGTAGTACTTGTCATTCAATTATTTTAATTATCACGCTTTACTTTAATTTAGATCAGCAGATTATAACCTGTATTTGTAAAAAAGCTGTTTTAATGGCCAACACTACATATTAAACAATTAAAACACGTGGGTCATGGGTTTTGATTACCCGTGCTTATATATGTTACCACGTGTATTTGTTACCTGCATTATCATGTTTTTATCGAGATTTTGGTTTTAAAAAGTCATTCAAATAACTATTGAACTTGCTTAAGATGTGGAAGGATATTATTTCGTCGACCTACATTAACACATTTCATACCGTCCAGTGATTTTTCGCCGCGATGTATTATCCCCTCGGAAAGAAGATCTTGGGGTGTACATGCTCTTATCGTAATAGCTTATAGGAAAGTCATTCCACGTTTATAGTCAAGGACTTTTAATAACTGCACTTGTTTTAATTAGTCTTCAATTATTTATTAAATCTATAACTATTTTATATAAACTTACCCTGTTGTTCGTGAAGTGAATACATAATGCTGATTAATGTCGTTCAGCTACGCTATGGATTAAATTTGCAATTACCAATGCCTTTATCATTACAACTTATTTTGAATGGAGACAATAACCCTACTAACAATCAAAATATTGCAGTATTGAAATTTGTTCATGAATTTATTACATCTACGAAGAGATTTGCATGATAATGTTCAACACAACACAGTATTGGTGACCAGAAATCACTGCTGTTTACTTCCATGGAGAAAATACAAGTTAATTACATGTTCAATTAATTTACCTAAGTCTTTTAAAATGTTAAGAATACTTGAATTGATTACAAATTGAGTAATATGCTGTAAATTTCTATTTATTGGAATTTAGATCTAAGGGCAGATCACTCTAACTGCAGAAAAATACCATAGAATCAGAATACCTTCTCGAAGCACAGAACCAATTGAACATCTATTTATGTGTAATTATTAACTTTCACATTTATACCTGTATTATTTTTGTTAGTAATATATGTTAAACTGCAAACATATATTGCATTATCAGCTCACTTATAATTAATTTTCTATTTATTTTGTCTTATTTTTATAAATTTCTTTTGAATATACACATGTATATATTTATTTATTTTTCAGTGATATATAACTAATATTTATTTGTACATGTATGACTTTGACCTTGTATTATGGAGAGGACTTATATAGGCAGTACTGCCTGCTGTCCAATCCTATTATAATTATACATATTAATAAAATTTTGTTTAAAGTAATCTGTGTGAAATACACATCCTTAGTTTGTGTATTTATGTGTTTTGTTGATATTAATTTGCACATGAAATTAAAATATAATATACAATTTAATTGCAGTTGGCCGTAAGGTTTCATCAACCACTGGATTTTGAGACGTAATTGATGCCATGATTGTATCAGATCCTTCGCCCACAAAAATTACAAAGGAATGCAGCATTTTTATGTACACCTCCATGGTTTATACATTTTTCTTCAGTAATAATTATTTATAGTCATACAGTTATGAATTTTAACATGAGGACAAATGTAATTCTTTTCATTAATTGCAAGTATAAGAACATATACTTTGGTCTGTTTTTTTTTTTTAAAAATTATTCATGTATATTTTTATCATTTGAAATAACAAGTTATCAAATAAATGACTTTCACATCATTGTCTCTTTTGTTAATAGGCTTTGCATTAGAGGATGGACCTTCACGTCCATTTCTTTCCGATTGACGAGTCATTTTGTGGGACTTGCATGTAGCTATGCTCGTGATTTAAATCAATAGTTCCGCCACTTTGTGGAACTTAGTTTAAGACAGATACATGATATGATGAACCTGGATATGATTACTGTGACCCCCTTTTCACTAGGAAGATAAATTGTGTTAAACAGTGATTTTTGAGATTCGGTGATTGGATCCTGGATTTATGTTTGTTTTTAAAATACAGTTTAAAATAAATTCACTCAGAATCTTAATACAAATTTACAACTTACATGTTTCGCAACTTGAATAAAACTTTTATTAGAATGTGGAATGTATTTGTTTATAAAGCAAAACTCAATATGAATTCAACGTGATTTCAACCAAATATCAACATTTGTACAACCAAAAAATTTCAACCAAAAGTCAACCTTATTTCAACCAATGTTCAACCAAAAGTCAACCTTATTTCAATCAATGTTCAACATTTTTTTCAATGTTGATATTTGACGTTGAAACAACGTTGAAGTTTCAACGTTGCCTCAACTTTCATTTGCAACCAGTTTTCAACTATAAATCAACCAAAGTTCAACCCATTTTCAACGTCTATTCAACGTTGAAAATTGACGTTGAAACAACGTTGATGTCTAAACGTTGCCTCAACTTTCATATGCAACCAAAATTCAACGTTGATTCAACGTTGAAATGCCTGCTGGGTCTAGATCCGGGCATTGGAATAACATTAAAATATGTAAAGTGTTTAGATATCGATTTGATTTAATTATTCTTTTCGAGAAATATTCAGAAATTTTAAATTAAACGTAAAATCCAGAAGCAACGCCGACGTTAAAACACACACAGAAAAAAAAAAAAACAACGGTGCAAACGTGGAACTTAAAGTTTTTGCTGATTTGTGAATATATAAAATGTCTACTTAAAGAACTGCAAGCAATACAATGAGAAAAAAAAAAATCTTAACACGAACTGCAGTTTTATACATGAAAATTTCAGAAAAAAAAAATTAATTTCGATCTACATGTACCAACCTACAAATGCTGCATAGAACAGGTGCTGTATGTTACGAGAACGCGTGATGATTATAAAATAATCAAAACTCATTTAATATTGTCAATTTTCATGTATGCAAACTTTCAAAGTATAAACATTTTATACTTATATTACTTACTATTAATTCATCGTCCATTCTTCTTTCTGTGCTTATCCCTTCTCTCGCTTTGAGGTCTGGCTCGAGTGACGTAATGTAAATAAGATGGCTTTTCAGCATGTGATGTTTGGTGGATCATAACACTTTACATTAATAGAGGTGGGTTTACGTATAAATAGAAATTTTGACACTGACTCTATTTGTTTCGGCGTATGGTTAATTATTCATTATACTAGGATATTAAAACTAGAAAAAATAACTGAACAAAAGTTTAATAAATTCATTTGTATATCGTGTACATTCAATTTAAAATTGTCCCCGAAATGCACATGTAGGATTGAAACATGTAACAGTAAATTCAATGTAATAAATTAGATTATTCATCGGTGGTATCTTATGAAAATATTTAAAAATGGCAAAGAAACATATCCTACACACGATATGACGATCAACATACGTATTCATTTATACTTTCACTCTGAAAAAAAAACCTGAACAACGGAAAGTGGAAAGGGAGAAATTGTGCGTTTTAGACGCCAAAATTTGACGTCACAATAAACACGTTTTTCTCAACGTCAACGCTTATGTCATTAAGCCCGGTTTTGTCAGAGAGCGGTCCATATATATATATATATATATATATATATATATATATATATATATATATATATATATATATATATATATATATATATATATATATATATATATATTGAAATATAAATATAAATCCACAGTGCTCGGTAAGCTTCTGAAGATTGAAAATGAAAGCGCTAAAGCTTTACTAAACGTTTCCGTGTTTCATTTTTAAAATTGTACTTATATATATATATATATATATATATATATATATATATATATATATATATATATATATATATATATATATTAAAATAAAATCCAAGATAAACAAACAAGTTCACATTTAATTATTACACTAAGCGCTTTCGCCGTGAGGCTCTTCAGATGATGAAATAGACTGCTAATTTTAAGCTATAATGTTCAATTTACATTTAGTTTAGGTTTAAATAATTTAACAATTTAAAAATTAGCAGTCTATTTCATCACAATGTACATATGTTCAATTCTCTACTTTTGGCGCCCTAATGACATTTACCTGCGCCAATATATAATGCTGCCTTTATGACGTCACAATAACGACGTCATAACAACCAAGTTGTATTGTTTTTATAAACTTTGTTACACTCTGAAGAGCCTCACGGCGAAAGCGCTTAGTGTAATAATTAAATGTGAACTTGTTTGTTTATCTTGGATTTTATTTTAATTTATAACCTACCTATACCGTGGACTTTTACTACAATTTCACTATATATATATATATATATATATATATATATATATATATATATATATATATATATATATATATATATATATATATATATATATATTGAATCTAGTGTGTGGTTGAGAATCTTACCCAACTTCTCAAAATACATGTGATTGATGTTGAAAATAAGTAAGCAGTCTGAGCTGGTAATTAAGATTTGTTTAGAAAATAAAAAAAATCACATTGTGACCCGTCCTAACAGCAAGAGCAGAATTTAGTCTCCACAACAGTAGGAAAGTCGCTTTTAAATATGAAGAGTTGAAAGATTTATCCAGATTTTTATCTATTTGTAAAATATAATGCTTTCGCCTCTGTCCGTATACCGTCTTTTGGGACCAGGAATCTAGACAACTTAGGAGAATCTCCCAAAGACATGATTAGAATTTGTTGACATTTGAATTCTCAATATTGTAACTATTTCTAAGATTTCAGTTTTTTATGAGAAGAGTTTTAAAGGCATGAGGGCAATTAAATTTCTTGGGTGGAGTACGGTTTAAAGAAGCTTAAATCTTCAGAAATGAGGTAATGGTTTATAATTCGAAATATGATTGATTATTGAAAGCCCTTCTGTTCTTAAGAGGATGTTTTCCGACTTCACTTTAAGCCTTCAATTTCAAACATTAGGCCCATATCGTGCCCGACTTAAACCAAAGACAAATGAAAATTAATTAAAAAAGCGATTAAAACAATAATACATATTCATTTTATTCAAGAACAGAAATACACTTTATTCAAGAATAGAAATATACATCTTTACATGTCTGGATTGTAATTTTTTTATTTTTAATTTGCTTTTAGGGACCAAAAACGTATTCATATAAATTATGAGCGTCATTATAGATATAAAAGTTTAATCCATTTTTTGCCTTCAATCAGGCTTTAAAATCTAACATAATCATTTCAATTTTCCTGAAAAGAAGTAAACGATGCAATTAGAAGCAACACATACAATTTACATACGCTTTTCATAAATGTTTACAATGCATACACAAAGAAAAAAAAATCTAGCATATTAAGAGATAATAAAACATTCAATATGAAATACAAAAATGATTTACACATTATACAATACATAAGCAAACGTAAAAAAAATGTACAGTAAAATGTTAAATTTGTGCTCATTGGACTCTTTTTGCAATGAAGAATTTAAAGGCTAATATTGAATTATTTTGGGCATTTGCAATGTTGTTCTTTCAATCACAGCAATCACACAAATGTAAATTTTGCACACCTTGAATGGTTTAAAACATTGTGTTTCTTAAAAGAATTGAAGATACTGCAACAATGTTTATATTATTTGTAGAAATAGTCAACCTTAATTGTTCTTTTTAGGGTCGTAACTTAAGAATTTTATCTTTATGTATTTGATTAACAGTAATTATCTTCATATCAATACGCAAGAAATTTATATGCATGTACAAAAAACAAAACAAAACAAAAAAAAAAAAAAAAAAAAAAAAAAAAAAAAAAGAAAAAGAAAAAAAGACAATATTTTTCTTTAAGTACTTATAAATTTAGAATGTTCTCCTTATATTAAAATTTGTTTAAAGGATGCGTAATTGAATAATAAAAAATTAAACATGTTAGTGAATGAACTTTCAGTATCCTCACCTCGAAATGAACATATTCTATATAAAGATTGAGAGGTATTGGGCCACAGTATTGTGGAAATAAAATTAGTATATATGAATAGTCATTAATTTTAAGTACTCTTGTAAAATGCCAGGTAAAATTGCAGCAGCTTTTGCAAAATGCAACTTTGTCAATTGCTTAAATAAACAAAATTCACTGTAAATTATTGCCATTTCAATATCAATTGTGTACAGAAATACATCACAATCTACGTCAATTAACAGCTTAAAACAGCGTTAACAACAAGTAAAGTAATAAATGTAGAATATTCGATACACGTATAACAGATATCCATAACTTACTCCACTTCAGTAGATATCTACGTCTTCAACTTAAGCTTTACCACAGAAACATTAAATGTAAGAACAGGCACAAAGCGCAAAACAATATTTTCATCATTCCTTGCAGACAATTATTCGAATAAAAATTACGTGACATTTCCAAATGTAAATCTAATGATTCCACAATTACAAAGGCTGTAAATAACTTTTTTGCATACTTTTTCTTCTCCTATACCGATGACATGTGAGTCAATCTCTATCATTAATTAAATAGATCGCTGTTACCTTGAAATTCAATCAACAATGCTTTCTTTCCATTTTTGTCCTCAACATCCAATAAGTTGGGATACGTGTTGATCAAATACTTATACATATCTACTTTTCTGCTTATACAACACAAATGTAGCACAGTACCCCGTCATTTCTAGTGCTTTAAAAATATGTCTTTCTCCAAAAGAAACATAACCAGATCAACGTTACCACTCAAGGCTGCATGATGTATTACATTCTGACCATCATTGTCAGTGACATCGAGTAAGTAAGGGTATGTGTTGACCAAGTATTTGCACATATCAATCTTACCATTATTACAACACAGATGTAGCACAGTTTTCCCGTCATTTCTAGTTCTTTTGATATCTAAGCCTTTTTCAAAGAGAAAAATAACCAGATCAACGTTACCACTCCAGGCTGCAACATGTAATACATTCTGACCAGCATTGTCAGTGACATCGAGTAAGTAAGGGTATGTGTTGACCAAGTATTTGCACATATCTATCTTACCATTAATACAACACAGATGAAGCACAGTACCCCCATCATTTCTAGTTCTTTTGATATCTAAGTCTTTCTCATAAAATAACCAGATCAACGTTACCACTCAAGGCTGCATCATGTAATACATTCTGACCATCATTGTCAGTGACATCGAGTAAGTAAGGGTATGTGTTGACCAAGTATTTGCACATATCAATCTTACCATTATTACAACACAGATGTAGAACAGTTGACCCGTCATTTCTAGTGCATTTGATATCTAAGTCTTTCTCCAAGAGAAACATAACCAGATCAACGCTACCACTGCAGGCTGCATGATGTAATACGTTCTGACCATCATTGTCAGTGACATCGAGTAAGTAAGGGTATGTGTTGACCAAGTATTTGCACATATCTATTTAACCATTATTACAACACAGATGTAGCACAGTTTTCCTGTCATTTCTAGTGCTTTTGATTTCTAAGTCTTTCTCCAAGAGAAACATAACCAAATCAACGTTACCACTTAAGGCTGCATCATGTAATACATTCTGACCAGCATTGTCAGTGACATCGAGTAAGTAAGGGTATGTGTTGACCAAGTATTTGCACATATCTATTTTACCATTATTACAACACAGATGTAGCACAGTTTTCCCGTCATTTCTAGTGCTTTTGATTTCTAAGTCTTTCTCCAAGAGAAACATAACCAAATCAACGTTACCACTCAAGGCTGCATCATGTAATACATTCTGACCAGCATTGTCAGTGACATCGAGTAAGTAAGGGTATGTGTTGACCAAGTATTTGCACATATCTATTTTACCATTATTACAACACAGATGTAGCACAGTTTTCCCGTCATTTCTAGTGCTTTTGATATCTAAGTCTTTCTCCAAGAGAAACATAACCAAATCAACGTTACCACTGCAGGCTGCATGATGTAATACGTTCTGACCATCATTGTCAGTGACATCGAGTAAGTAAGGACATGAGTTGACCAAGTATTTGCACATATCTATCTTACCATTCTTGCAACTGAGATGTAGCACCGTTTTTTCGTTATTTGTCGTGCTTTTGATATCTAAGTCTTTCTCCAAGAGGAACATGACCAGATCAACGTTACCACTCCAGGCTGCATCATGTAAGACATTCTGACCAGCATTGTCAGTGACATCGAGTAAGTAAGGGTATGTGTTGACCAAGAATTTGCACATATCTATTTTACCATTATAACAACACAGATGTAGCACAGTTTTCCCAATATTTGTTTTCTCATTGATATCTAATCTTTTCTCTAACAAATACTTCAGCAATTCAATGTTACCTCCAATTGCAGCTGTATGTAAGACACTACTGCCATTAAAATCTTTGAATTTCAGTAAATCTGAAAAACTGTCCAGGAGCATCTTACTCATCTCAAATCTGCCATTAAAACAGGCAGTGTGTAAAACAGTCTCGCCTGTCTCATGTAAAATAGTTAGCTTCTGATTTCTTAACATCTGAAACAATTCAATATTACCCCCAGCAGCAACCATTTGTAGAATAGATCCATATCTATATATGTCATGTTCTTCATTTAATAGATCAGGGTATTTACTTATTATGTACTTTGCCGTTTCAAGTTTGCCATTCTCACATGCACAATGTAGACATGATGCTCCATCATCAGTCTTAAGGTATGGATCACACTTATGGTCGATTATAAGTGCTTTAAGGGCATCTGTTGCGCCTGCATAAGCAACGAAATGAATGGTAGAGTGTCCACGGTTATTTTTTATTTTGCAGAGAGCAGGACAAATTTTCAAAATAAAAGATATCAATTCCAGTCTCTCCCATAAACAAGATTCAGCTAATATAGAAACAGATTGTTTGTTATAAATTGGGTGGCGTGACTCAGAAACTTTCAATAAATCAAGCCCTGCATTGATAAGTTGCACCACTATATCCTTGTTCCCATTTTGTATAGCGCAGAAACAGCTTTTAGTGTCAGGATAGACTCCTTCATCTAAAAGAATCTGAACAACATTTATATGATTCATCAAAGTTGCTTGATGCAGTGCGTCATACCTTTGTTTGTCATCTGTTATAATCTTCAATAGGAATTTAACCATTTCTATTTGACCTGCCTGAGCAAAATGAATCAGCAATGATGCACCGTTCTCGTCAAATGTTGTTAAAACATTTTGCTTTTGATGTACATAGTTTTTAAACTCAGAGCAAAATACTTTGGATTTCCAAAACTGTAAACTGGAAATGATATTGAATTGTTCACTATTTTTACAAACGTTGAGATTTTCCATGATTTTTTTACATATCTCTGGAAAGAAACTTACTTCTATTGTTTGTAAGTTTGCTGTCTTCTCTAAATTTCCTTCTACTGGGAGATTGATTAATAATGACATGTGGCAATATTGTATTACGAAAGAAAGATCATATTTCATAAGGGTATTCTTAATAATGTTTTGAATACAACTATGTGAAAACGTACATAATCCATTTTCTTCAACTAAAAAAGAACCCATTAATCCATCGATGCATTTAATGAACTCCGACGGTGTAGGAGAAACTCCTTTGTCAGGACATACATTCATGGCCTTTCTTTTTATTTTCGTATCGAAGTTAACATTACGTAAAGAAGACATTGAAACTCTGTTATTTTTCGTTAGAATATACACAAGAACAGAAAACTGGGGCTTGGAGTGCCAATACATATTTTCGACATACTGACTTAAACACTCGGAGGGGTTTTTAAAGAAATTTGGTCCTCTACTTTGTAATGTTTCGTTGTTTCCAAACAACTTACAAGACTGCGGAAACCCTAAGGGGGGTGCAATACTGAATGCCGAGTAAAATTTATCTGTTTGAAATGGAATTCCGACATAAAGATCATATATCTGTTTCATTTCTTTTTTTGACAACTTGTTCGCCGAATTCGAAATATCAACTAAAGCATTTTCAATGAATTCCATTTTGAATTTCAGCTGAGTTTGAATTTCTGAATACATATCATTGCGGATCGTTACAATTAAAAAGTTTCCCTTCTTGTCAATTTTATCAGACAAAATATTTTCCATAAAAATTGTTGTTGTTTCCCACTGTTCTATCTCTGAGTTCCTGAAAACAAAATCTCCGAAGAGATTGTCTACAAAATAAGCAGTATCTTTGGTTTGTTTCTGTTTTCCACACAATTCCTTTAGACCCATGACAACCTTCTCATGTTTATTATGGGACGTTTTCAGTTCTTCCAAGAGATGTTTAGCTATCGTCGTTTTACCATCTCCCGGGTTTCCTTTTATAAAAACATATTTCTTTTCGAACAAAACTTCTCTTGCTTTCTTGTAGGCCCGGGTTTTTATAAATGATTCCTTCAAAATGTCCTTCTCTAGATATTGAAAAAAAAAATTAAGTCGGATAAACTCTAATCAAATTAAAAATGATTTTTTTTTCAAGATGTCTTTCGTAATTAGATTAGGCTAATATTTCCCTAGCATTTTCTATGATTTTTTTAGTATTGTGAGAGCATTGTTTTTAAACACATTTAAATGTCATATCTTAAAGTTTCGTCAAATACTGTTTTTACTAGAACATGTACCTGTTCCATGCTAGAAGGTTATAAACATTGACTTGGGCTTCATTTCCAACTCTGGCTCAAATTAAAATTGTACTCCAAAGAGTACGTGGTCAAGTTGTCAGGTTATAAAAAAAAAATTTGGAGTACGTACTACTTAGAGTATGCACTCGAAACTGTTAAACACGCACTCAAACTTTTTTTTTCAATTATGGAAGCAGTCTTTTCAGAACTCTTCCGTAATGGCGATGCCCATATATTTATGTTGGTGGTTGATTGTGGCAGTATTCCAATAAATATAATGGTAAGTGAATACGTTTTTTCACTAAGTTATTTTTTTCTTAGATATTCTTTTGAAATTATATATAATTTTTGCAAAACATAAAGGGTTGTATTGGTTTAGTGTGTGAACAAACGGTAAGCATCAATATCGTCTTCGTATACATTATACAGCAGAATATAACAAAAAGGTAATATTGCAGAGAATGATATCTAGAGGCTCCTTTCTTCAAAAAAAAGTTTTTGAAAAGGAAGTGAAGACAAAATGATCTTAAGATGTGGAGACCAGGTAATACAGTAAAATTCGGTAAAAAACAAGTTTTACTGTAATTGCTGCATTTCATTGAGAGGAGGTGCTGTTTGGAGATTTTAAGGGTTCGGATGGAATGGGAGGCTAATCGGAGACAGGGCTGGAAGGACCTTGTACATTTTTTAAATGCGTAAAGATTTTTTCCAATAAAGAACAACTGTTATCAAAATGATCTGATGATAAGTGGAATCGTTTTAATTCCTAAGTAAATAGCCTATGTAAGGGGTTGGGTAAATTAGAATAAGATTTTTTTGTATCAGAAAATAATTTACCAAAATATTCAAATCATCGTGTATACAAAATGCACTTTTCACATGTTCTATTCAATTTATATGTATATCTT
Source organism: Saccostrea echinata (assembly GCF_033153115.1). Taxonomy (NCBI): domain Eukaryota; kingdom Metazoa; phylum Mollusca; class Bivalvia; order Ostreida; family Ostreidae; genus Saccostrea; species Saccostrea echinata. The sequence goes on along the minus strand of NW_026889756.1, from coordinate 3,168,678 downwards.
TGTGCACCGGAAAATGTAATTTAATGTTTGATGCCCTTTCTGAAATACTGTAGCTGATTGATGCATGTATAGAAAATAACTTTTTTTAAGATAATTAAAAAGAGGAAAAACGAAACCGTAATTTTATGTGTAAGGCTTTTTTTGTAGACAATTCATTAACAGCAAAAGATCTCCTGAGGAGTGCAGAAAAAAAAAAATGCTAAACGTAGGAAAAAGTATATTCATTCCATACCTACATGTATTTTAAACCCAAGAATGTCAGATTCTAAAAGAATGTTAAAGTCTTTTCAGAGTAAGAGTTTTAGTGAAAAAAGAATATCACTGAAAGACTACTGAAATGTGGAAATTTCGATGATATGGAAATGCTGACATAGTTGTTGAATGACTAATACATGTAGTTGTCAAAAATTACCAATCAAGTTAAAGAGTAATTATAAAAACCACTTTTTTGTTTGTTTTTACCCGCAACATCTCTAAATCAGGAAATTGTCAAGCATTTAATCTGACGACATAATCATTTTTATAGAATAAATATGTTTTTGAATCAAGTACACATTTCACATAACATATCACCATGGGAATATAGAATGTTGTCAAATAGTATATACCTTATTACTTTATAACAATTTTTTTAGCTTCAAAAGCCAAGGAGAATTACATTTTTAAAAAGAATGCAGGAAGACTCGTAGTGGCCGAAAGGAGGTGGAATTGTCAAAGACAGAAGAGGTCCTTTTTCAAAGAGAGGATGGAAGTCTTGGCATTTTTGGCCTAGAAGGAGGCTTTGACAGTAATGGTAAGGATGATAAGAGCTACATGTATTAGTTTTTTCCCGCGTTTCGTAGAATAGAGGGAAAACATTGCATGATTTGAATGTATTTTATTGGAATTGCTTGTCAATGATAGGCATGGCCAAAGGAAGGCCAATGAGAAGGCCGTATTCAGTAAGGTGTTTGGGTCATTCTAAGCCAGTGCTCTTCAGAACCACACGTGTTTATATATATACCCGCAACATTTCTAAATCAGGAAATTATATATATACCCGCAACAGAACCACACGTGTTTATATATATACCCGCAACATTTCTAAATCTATATAATCTAAATTTTCTAAATCTATATATATATATATATATATATATATATATATATATATATATATATATATATATATATATATATATATATATGATATACATCATGTATAAATAAATATACCAGTAATAAAGGTAACATATTTTAATTTTGCTTCACCGTACATGTACATATTGTATAATGTTTATGCATTTCAAGTACTGCACACCGAATGCACGTCCGGCATTCATCCTTGAGACATTATTTACATAGCGGCGGACTCAGGTTTTCCATAGTTACCAGTCTATGGTTTTTTCCTGGGCGGTTTTTAATGTCTGCGATAGGGGTGTAATAAATAACATTAACATAGTTTACAAATACATTGCAGTACAATGTAATGTATGTCAGATAGTTATGTATCGTTATCAAAATAAACGCCAGCTGCTCCCACTAAGCTAGCATATGCGTTGTATTATTTGAGGTGTAGTCTGTCAAATAATGAGTGGAGATTATACGTAGTATGTAAATATCTTATTAAACAATATAGTTAATTTAATTGATCACTGCTAGACATGAATACTCTTGTGTTTATATCAGTCATAGTTTAAACTAACAGAGACTCTAAGAAAAGTTAAAATGGCGGAGGTGAATAATCTTGATAAATGCTCAACAGAAGCAATGAAAAAAAAATGGCAAAATATACAACACATATTTTTCTTAATAACTATTATCTTAAGCTTAAAAAATGTCATCAGGTTTTTAATTAGAAATAGATGCATTGATTATGATTAAAATTGAATGATATTCAAGTATATCATTGTTTGAATCTGAGTCGGCAAATAATGATTTTCGCCCTATATTTCAACAGCAGCTCACGATCAATCATCTTCAAAGACTAAATTCAACAGAAAAAAAAAACAAAGATGAGATAAAGTTGTTGAACCACGGTTACACAATTTAGTATATCTTAGTTATAAGCTCTGAGCCTTTTCCGATCATCTCTTTACTGTGCCCATTGGTCTCTTTATCTGACTTTTGTTAAATTTACATGTCTCCTGCTTTAGACCCACTTAGCCAATATTAACCAACCTTGTCACCAACCTTGATTAAAACTGATAAGATCAATGCAGATGTTTAACCTCATCTTTAAAAAGGACAAAAATCGAGGAATGAATTCAATAGCTGCGCCAGTTATGCTGTATAACCTGGATTCGGTCGGTTTTCCCGTTATAAAGCATGACGCACGTGTAAACTCATCCATTATTTTTATAATTCAATTCTCTATCATTATATGTAACGTAAGATTATTTCCTTCCAAACTCAGGAAAAAATCCTTCAAGTCCTTTTCAGGAACAAGCACGGCAGGGTCACGCAGCACAGGTAATGCTACAAAAGGAGGCGGGGCGTAATTTATTTGGGAAATATTTACTATGATATCACACAAAACTCAGACAAAACTAAATATTCTATTAAAAAATACTACAAAATTAAATGATTTTAACCTTCGCAAGCTATTTGAAAAGTGCAGCAATCCTGAGGAAATCTGAAAAAATGTATTTAAAATTTCTATAATTAATGCAAACTGACAAGCAAAAAAAAAATTCTCTTTCGAATATCATTTTATCAATTGAATGGTAAAGCCTATATATGATCACAGCATTTTCAAAAACTACAATGAATGTTGAAAATGTATATAGACTAAACTTTGTTGTGCCTTGAAGTTTATAGATGACCTCAATACTGCACGTTTTGTGCTAAAATCACGTGACTGTCACATCTTAAAGAAGATGTTACAACAAGTCTAAATAAGAAATCTAATTGCCCTAAATATGTATTTAATATCTATAAATTCTTCTATCCGATATAAATAAAGTATTCAAAAAAATTATCGACATCGTGATTAAGAAAGAATTGTTTTATCATAAAAAATATCGTTGATATTTCCATTGCACATCCTAACTATACTGCAAATAATAGGAGTTAAAAAAATTAAACTGCATTGAGAAGCTATATGCATCATATGACATTCCAAACGTTGCAATATTCGATCTTTTCGTATACTTTTTTTGTATTGTATAATTTTCCATTTGTATTATACAATGTCTATTTGCATTCTATAATTTTCCATTTGTATTGTATAATTTTCCATTCGTATTGTTTAACATTTCATTTGTATTGTATGATTTTTCATTTATATTGTAAGTTTTTATATATATTATAAAAGATTTTAAGATTAGTCCAAATTTTTAAAGGTATAACCTATGTCGGAAAAGTGTTTGTCATATGATTTTCAAACCTTTCAAAATGATAAATTAGCACTCGCTTATCAATCAGTTAAAATTATATATGGTATATTTCCTTGTTATTAAATGTAATGCAGCCTTTGCAACTTGGTATGATAATTTTACATTGCATATTTTCAGCCATTGTTAGGGGTACTGGGCATAAAGAGAATATAGAAATCACAAAAATACTTCTTCAAACATCGTCGTTTATATGAACTGAACTGTATTAAGCAATATTATTCAAGAATAAATTCTTTTTTATTCAACTGATATAAGAAATTAAGTCCACATCTCAACGAATATAGGCAAATGTGCTCAATTTTTTTTGAGTCAATATACCACCTAAATTTGTATATATTTTTCAAAAGTCTTTGTCGGAATATTTTCAATTTTTAATATGATGAAGAACATACCCAAATTATTACAAAAAGTGATTAAAATATATACCTTTCCCCGCAAACTGAGAGATACTCTTTTTATCAGTACTTCTTTTGTTGACCTTTTTGCACTTGCACAGGATAATTATTATAAGACTGTTTTTGGGGTTACATTCAGATTTACAATGTGAATATTTATCAGAAGATGTATTTTTTTTTATTTAAAAAGATAATATTTGAGGGAAACATTATTTTTATACACGAACCATTATGAATAATTAATAAATAATTATGAAAAGGAATGCACGTCATTTCATGATAGACATTACAAAGTTTATACACAATCTTTAGCAGATCTTTGACTCAGACACATTTCATCAAGATGTCGTACTATTTAGATTTTTAGGATTTTTGCATTCCTTCCAATAGTCGCATGCCATTCACATTATCACAGTTGTTTAACTTCATTACATGAGACAGTTTTGGATTAAAGCCGTAAAGTACGGGAAAAAGTAACATTAAATCAATTATGACGTCATAATGGATCTAGCACCAAAAAGACGGACTAAACTCATAAACTCGATATGACGCCATACGACGTAGGTTCTACGTTAAGATGAGCTTAGAATTAGAACCCAAAAGTAATGAAAGAAATGTCCGAAAGATCAGTGACAAAAAGATGCGTTTTTTTCAGCAAACAGGGTATTTTATGCTTTGGGGGCATTCATGGTAACGGATATAAAAGTACATCTTATTGGCTGCCTTACCATTGTCTTGCCACCTACGCCTGTACATAGTTCTGTCCGTTGACCTATGAACCCCGACATGGCACCACCCTCCAATCAAGGTAAACCAATGATGGTATCATCTATGGGCCCAATCCCCATCTCTGCACCACAGGAGTTCTAGTTCTGAGGTGTTTTACTTATGTACTTAAAAGTTTCCAATTTTATTACTCTTGGTCAAGAATCTTAATAGTAACTTTGAATTTCTGTTCAAATTTTATTACTTAGTATAGATGGGTTCTTTGGTCTATTCTGTTCAATTCCATTACAAGGATTTTACAAAATTATAGATCATTGTACCAACATCAAAATCCAGTTTGTTCTAACAAGATAATTAGAGTTCATGAAATTAAAGTCCTTTTTCCAATTATAAAGCCGCTGCATGTGGTACACTATTAATGTCCATCCTTGTTTTATAAACTTTTATTTTACTGTCACTTATAACTAAAATGATTAAGGTATGAATATATTCTAAGTTTAAAATGTTCAAATAAAGCGTCCGTTGTAAACCATATGGGTTTACAGACCACCTGCTGATTTTTATGTTGGTCAAATGCATTAAATATAGTAAGACCAAAAAAAGAAATTATTTGCTTCCTGTAACCCGAACGACCCATTGCAGCTGAGTGGATTTTTTTCGTCCAAATCTGTTTTTTACCAATAATGTTAATTGTAGCTTTATTTTAGATATAAAATACTTCAACCTAGAAAATATTCATATGAGGACTAATGGTCATTATTATATCATCCAGCATTCCCCCACAGCTCTTTTGAAGTTTGTTTTCTGTCTTTAGACAACCATGTTCGGTGTCTACTGTAAATATCACACAGGGTTAGTTCAGACAAGGGATGTACATGTATGACCCCTTTTATTTAGGCATTTATGGAAAGTCAATATGAATGTTTTAAACTGAAAACTTGATTCCGTGTCAATATGTGAGGTCACACAATAGCAAAAAAAAAAAAAAAAAAAAAAAAAAAAAAGAAGAAAAAATATCACTACCAACCGACTCTTGATTTTTCGGGAATGTTATAGGAAACAAGCATTAGTTTTTTTTATTGCTTAATGATTGATTTATTTTTTAATATGCACCAGGATTGCAGCACTTTTAAATGGCTTAATACTTTTATAAATGAATCAAATCAAACAAGAGAAACATCGCATCCAATGTAACAGTGTCTTAAATATCTACATATATTTTTAATTTGATCATAAAATACATTTTTACGTCGTGAAATGAAATATGGAGGTAACGAACATTAATCAAGCTCTTAAGTCCATTGAAACAATACTAATAGGGAGCAGAGAAGCACAGACCTCTAAAAATATTAGAGGTGGGATTGGGTGCCATGGAGGAGTAAACATCCCCTGTCGACTGTTCACTCCCGCCGTTTGCTCCTTGTCATGATTGGGAAACGGAAAAATCTTTAGACAATTCACTTTGTAACAAGAGACCCGACGGCCTTGAATCGCTCTTCTGATAAACTGTACAACTTATCATTTCTATTTGAAGCCTCCAAGTATCCTGTATATTTAGATAAAGCCTTGAAATTCCAAAAGTAGGTCATCATGACCTATATTTTAGATGAAACACTCAGAGAACCCAAGATGATTCTAAGCCAATTAGTACCTGAGAGTAGGTCATGGTGACCTACTTATCACTTGTCATTCTCTGAGGATCCAAGATGCATCAACTAAGTTTGATGATTCTAAGCCAATTAATACCTAAAATATTTTTAAAATTATAAAAATGAAATTTCAAAAGTAGATCAAAGGGGTGACCTACTTCTCAGAATATCTGAAAAATATCGCATATGCTATATTATTTATTGAAAGTATTTTGAGGACAAAAGATGCATTAACTGACAAAGTTTGATGATTCTAAGCCAATAAGTACCTGATATATTTAAATAAAGCCATACAATTTCAAAAATAGGTCATAGTGACCTTTTCAGTCGACTAACTCTGCGGACCCAAGATGAATCAACTGACAATGTTTGGTGATTCTAAGCCAATTAGTACCTGAAATATTTAAATAAAGCAATAAAATTTCTAAAGTAGGTCGCAGGAACCTACATTTCAGTCAACTTACTCCGAGAACCCAAGATGCATCAACTGACAAAGTTTGATGATTATTAGCTAATTTGTACCTGAAATATTTCATTGTAGCCATAAAATTGAAAAGTAGGTCATGGTGACCTACTTTTCAGTAGACGTACTCCAAGGACCCAAGATGCATCAAGTGACAAAGATTGATGATTCTAAGCCAAAGAGTACCCGAAATATTAAATACAGCCATAAAATTTCAAAAGTTGGTTACGAAGACCTACTTTTCAGTTGTTGTACTCAGAGGACCCAAGATGCGTCAACTGACAAAGTTTGATGATTCTATGCCAATTAGTACCTGAAATATTTAATTAAAGCCATAAATTTTCAAAAGCAGGTCACGGTGACCTACTTTCCAGTTGTCGTACTCCGAGAACCCAAGATGCATCAACTAAGTTTGATGATTCTAAGCCAATTAGTACCTGAAATATTTATTTAAAGCCATAAATTTTCAAAAGTAGCTCACAGTGACCTACATTTCAGTCAAATAACTCCGAGGACCCAAGATGCATCAAATGACAATTTTGATAATTCTAAGCCAAATAGTACCCAAAATATTTAATTATAGTCATATAAATTGAAGAGTAGGCCACGGTGACCTACTTTTCAGTCAACCTACTCCGAGGACCCAAAATTTTGATGATTCTAAGCCAAATAATACCCGAAAATATTAAATACAGCCATGAAATTTCAAAAGGAGGTCACGGTGACTCTACTTTTCAGTTATCGTACTCCGAGGACCCAAGATGCATCAACTGACAAAGTTTGATGATTCTTAGCCAAGTAGTACCCTAAATATTTAAAAATAGCCAAAAAATTTCAGAAGTAGGTCACGGTGACCCACTTTTCAGTTTACGTTTTTCAAGGACCCAAGATGCATCAACTTGCAAAGTTTTATGATCATAGGCCTTGAAATGTCCAAATTATGCCTCTAAAACGCTTTGAAATCGAGTGTCTGCAAAGTGCAAAAAGTAGGTCACTGTGACCTACTTTTTAATAAATATTTTTTACGACGCCAAGATGCATCATCTTACAAGATTGAATTATTCTAAACCTTTCGGTATTTGAAGAAATGACCTTAATTGTTTTGAAAAAGATAAGCCATAAAATACAAAAAGTACATGTAGGTCAATGTGACCTACTTTTTTGTCGACGAACTCCGAGGACCCAAGACACATCTGACAAAGTTTGATTATCATAGGCCTTAAATTGTTAAAAATATGTCCCAAAATCATTTTGAAAAAAAATAGGCGCAAAATTTAAAATGTAGGCCAACGTGACTTACTTTTGAGTCAACATAATATGAGGTCCTTAGATGCTTTAACTGACAAGAATTGATGATCCTAGTCCTTACAGTAAGCAAAATATCAATGTTTTAACAAAACATAATTTTTAGTCAATTTTGAAGTGACCTTGAGACCAAGCCCTTTGCCCCATGGCGATTCCCCGTGCATATTTTAATTCACCACATATCCTAATCCTTTTGTGTAAATTTGGTGATAATCCGCCCAGTGGTTCTTGAGAAGAAGATTTTTTTAGCAACGAACACTTTTGTTTCTATTTTCCTAATTATCTCCCCTTAATTAAGGGTCACAACCCTAGTTTAAGTACAAACGGAAGCCCTTGGGCCAAGGATACCCTGTGACAAATTTGACAACAATTGGCCAAGGGGTTCTTGAGTTATGGCCCATATTCTAAAAAGTTTATGCACACCGCACAAATGGCCATAGCATTAGCTCCTTGAGCCTTTGGCTCAGAAGAGCTAACACTGGCTACAGTAAGTATGACAAAAAGTCAGTCAGCATTCGACTTAATGATAGACTGCATTTCCTGACATGGTCATTGTATCGACCATTGAACTTGCTAAATGATGACATTTAACCAGTGCCTAGAAACCTTGAAGTAACTAAGAATTGTAGGATGGGTGGGACTGAAGTGTTCCATGGAGATGGATGAGACAAGTCTGGCAGCAGACACAGGAGATTCATAATTCTGTGTGGAATCTGTGCCTTGCAAAGACATCATCCGCTGATAATTCCTCCAGTGAGTTTAATCTGTTCCGGAAATTGCGCGAAACTCGTTTCCTGTGTACTTATACATGTATATAACCTACATTTCGAGTATGTGTTCCCTCTCAAAATTTCGAAACAGCTTTCGAACTATATTAAGAGCCAGAGCTGGAGCCAAATTTTATGAAAATTGATTATTTCGATTGATACTCCACTCCAAGTCTCTTTTTTGAGCCAGAGTTGAAGCTGGAGCCCGAGTTGATGTTTATTACATCCTAGCCAGATATATCTATACAAACCCCGATTCAAATAAACATCATGAGTCTGATTGAACGATAAAGTGTTAATACACCTCTCTGAGAAAGATTTTTTAAATACCAATATGCTGATAGCATTTGTCTTCAAGAATCTTAAAATTTCTAATCAAAATGAAGATATTAAAAAAAAAAAAAAAGAAAAGATTTTAATTCAGTATCACTTTCAACCATTTATATGATTACATATTACTTTATCACTGTTAACAGATTTACATAGTACCCTGGAGATCGTTTTCTTTCACCGTGACCATGTATCTTAATAATGTAATATGTGATTTTTTGTATTACATTTCCATGAAATTTTGAGTATAATTTCTTTCACATATGTGTGAAATATAGATTTAAATTACCCGTCTTTCGTATATGTATCTTTACAGCCTCATTTAACAAAATTACTTACGGAGAAGATGATCCTGTTCTGGATCCATATTACCCTCGTTGTTTACATTCATTTTGCGTCGAAATTTTATAAATAAGGCACACAGAAGAATGACAATCAAAAGGATGGGTACGATTACACCTAGTAAGATCGGTATATAGGATGATGGTGTAAAAGGTATAGAGAAAGACACATCTGTGCTACTGTAAAGAAACAACATAAATACAAAGGTTAACATGAGAGAGAGAGAGGAGAGAGAGAGAGAGTATAGGATATTTACTTTCTTGTTTTATTCCGACATGACTCCACTGCTTCGTAGCAACGCCTTTGTTTGTCAATGGCCAAACATTCCTGATCTAGCAAAACAGCAAATGGATATTTTATTTTTTTTAAGTCCAGTGTATACAATCTATCTTTAAGAAATCAAAGATATGCACGCTGTGTTACATTAATTATTTCATAAAACTTAAAATTATTTCATTCAAAAACCAATAGTTAATTTGGCAGCTACACAAATATTCATACATTTGTATATTTCACTGCTGAAATATGGTTTTTCGGGACAACCATGGATGAAGTCTGTGCACCATACTTGGTTAAGATAGCCAGAATTTGTGAGGTATAAACAGGTCCCTTAAAGAGAAAATAGGAAGTATGCAAAAAGGATTTGCTTTAGTAATAAATTACTATAGCTAGTTACGTGTATATTATATTACGAGATGTACGTATGTCAATTGATGGATCGTTATATAGATTCCTAACCTTTAAAGTGTACTTCCTTTTTAGTGATGTATAATGTATTTAATTTCTACGAAATCGCTGATTTGCGCAGAATAATTACTGGATGGTAACCCCAAAACCGCCAATGTTTACAAAACTCTTTACAAATTAGTTCAGTTTCCGTTCTCAGATAATTCATGTTAATGACGCTCGACGGCGCTTTTTTAAAATTTTGTTTTTAATATACTACTATGTGTATGAGAGTGGACGTAACCATTGCTTCCATATGTACACACAGGCCACGTGAGACACACAAACCTGATAACTTCTATTTATAGAATGAAGAGAAATTGTATTGTCTCGCCATATGTGCCTAGGAAATTCACACTAACATGTATAATATGTCAAGCATCCGACCTTGTAAAGGAGATTTTGTGATATTTAGCATATTAGATTAAATTTTAAATTGAGGCCCATAGACCACATTGCTCACCTGAGTCAATATGGCCCCGACTGTTCTTCAGAAACAGATCGATTTCTTCTCCAATACATTCAAAAGTAGAGCTTTGATTGACTGTTCTAGCCACAACCTACTCCCAGATGTCATGTTTTGAACGAAATTGAATATATACTAAGGAAGCTTCCATAATCATATGACTGTTCATGGCCTTACTGTTCCATTTTAAAAATGTCAACCACCCTACCCCGGGAATGGGGTAAGGTGGGATTGTTATTCCCGATTGTTACCCCACGCTACCCCAGGGGTCTTGATTTGAACAAACTTGATTCTACACTACCTTAGGATGCTTCGAAATCCATATCATTATGTCTAATCGTGGCTTTGTTGTTCTTGAAAAGAAATCTTTTATAGTTTTTCCCTGTATATTCGTATGTAAAATATTGTTCTTTTATTGTGGCCCCACCTAACCCCTGGGGATCATGATTTAAAGAAACCTGAATCTATACTACCTAAGGATGCTTTCATATCACTTACTAAATGTGGCTTTGTTGTTTTGAAGGAGAAAATTTTTAACGATTTTTCCTACATATTCCTAATTTATGTGAAAATTTGACAACTCCCCCCCCCCCCCCCTTGTAGCCCACCTACCTCAGGGGATCACGATTTGAACAAATTTGAATTTACACTATGTAATAAAGGTTTCACATAAGTTTCAACTTCTGGCCCAATGGTTCATGAGATTTTTAAAAAGATTACACCAAAGTTCACTAATTCTTAATTATCTCCCCTTGAAAGAGGGAGTCGCCCTTCATTGGAATAAATTTGAATCCCCTTTATCCAAGGATGCTTTATGCCAAGTTTGGTCAAAACTGGCCCAGTGGTTCTGAAGAAAAAGTCGAAAATGTGAAAAGATTACAGACGGACAGAAGGACAGACGGGGGAACAGCTAGACTGACTTCAGATAAAATGTGATCAGAAAAGCTCATTTGAGTAAAAAAAAACGTAAATGGAAAAATAAACAAGAACCACTATAAATGAAGTAAACGGATTGCGAATTGTGAGCTAAAAACATTGAACAGAGATAATCTGGAGGAAGATGTTCCAATAATTTCAAATGCGGATAATGAACTGCAGTATCCTGGCACCGAGGTTATACAGTGTTTTACAGAGAAGATTAAAGGTAAGCTTTACCTGTGTTTTAAATACATTTAATAACATTTCGCATGATACTGGTCACTGCTCAATATACAAGCCCGGCTCTGAGTAATTTGATTGTTATAAGAAAGCATACCACTTTGATAAAGTCCGATCTGTCTGTTGTAGCAGAATTCTAACAACGCTGTCGTCTGCTGATTAGGGACGCAGTGGTACGTACTCCTGCCGTTGACGTCAACAGGGCAGCGTCGTGACGTTGATGACGTGTTCCATGACGCTTTGTTTCTTGGACATTGCCCCACAGTATAGGCAATAATTAGATTTTTTGAACCAGACATATTTTCAGGACCCTATGAGTGAAAAATGAGATTTTCATAATCTAGCACATTTATTCTAAATAACAGAACAAATACAAGCAAATATTTCACTTACTACTTTAGGTTTAAGGAAAAGCAGATTACGTTTTATCATGGAATTTGGCTTAAGACCTTTATTTCATTTTTTTTTTTCCGAATCGGAATGCAAAGTTCACAAAGTTACGAAAAGTTGATGGTTCCTTTTGAGTTTGAAAATCTGACGCGAAGCTATCTTCATTACTTTGATACAGAAAAGGATTGTGAAAGAGCGGAACGCTTTTGTCAAGTAGAGTTGGAAATTACCATTTTCTGACTGAGTTCTTCATCATATGACGGAAAAGTTTGTAAATTGTACCATCAGTTTGAAAAAAAATTCAATACTTTAAAGATGATAAGGCTGTTAATTTCTTGGGCTGGAATTAAGACAGTGAATGAGCCGCCGAATAGGGAAAACACAGTTGTATTTAGCCGTGGAAATATTACACTTGATTTTTGACATTACATGATGAAAATATGATCAAATTTATATGTTTTAACTTCAAAAAAGAGCATTGATAATTAAATTGTGAGGATATTTAGAAAAACCACAATAATTATGAATATTACACGTGTAATTTATAACGATCACATAATCATGAATTCATGAATAAAGTGCACAGCATTTCTCCATTTGCCGATTAACGATGCAAATCAACATTCAAGACGAAATCCCAAAATAAAGTTACCAGAAAGTAAGAAATTAAGACTGAGAAAGACGCCGAAAAATGGAGTCCACGCGTGAGCACATACACAAAATTTGTCGATTATAGGCCTACAAACGCTACACGTGCAAGGAAAGTACATGGCAAGTCCGTTGCGAGAAGATAATACGTATCTATTCGCCGAGATTCATTTTTATTATATACCCAAGAGTGTATCACTCAATTTTACTGTAGATTTCGTACAATCACGTGACGGTGTGATCCGACTTTCCGACTTTCCGGATCACCACACTGTGGTTTTCTGAATCCATATCACCTCTCTCTGAAATTGATGACGTAGTACACAGAAGCATGACGTTATTTTTCATGCGCATCAAAAAGTTCCTAGACAAAATGCTTTGTTTAATGGAAAAATCTTATATAATTGATCTCAAAAGTTTTTTAAAACTATATTTTGCTAGTTGTAAGGGGGTATATAATAAATTTATCATTATAACAGTAACTTGATCCGAAGAGCCGTATCACGTCTCGTTGACAGGCGCGGATCATCAGATCAAACTCGACGCTTCGCGTCTCGTTTGATCTGATGATCCGCGCCTGTTAACTCGACGTGATACGACTCTTCGGATCAAGTTACTGTTATAATAATGTATATTTATCATATACTTATAGTAGTGTATAACCCATGATACATGTGTTTTGGACTTGCTGAGACAGCTGCTAAAGTAAATGTATGAGCAAGGAGGTGTATTGATCTCAAATTTAAACCATCATTTTTGTAAATGTGTACTTTAAGAAAAAAAAATTGTATTTCATTGTCAAAGAATGGTTTTTTGTGCACTAAAACTAACGTATTAAATCTGGATTTTTGAAAATAATTAAATATTGGTAAAATATTGAGATAACCATTTCTTTAAACAAATACCACAAATAATGATGCAAGTCACTTGAGGGAGTTAATTCTTCGTTACGTAGAACATAACAAAACATATTATGTTTTATTTCTTCTGACTATAAGATTATATACGAAAATTTCTCATATAATGTCATGTTCAAGTATATATTGTAGACAATAAACATGTAGGCTATGTTGACAGGTGGCTCGTTTGAAAGTGAAAGTAGAATTTCTAAATCTCTCTTTACAATTGGGTGTACAAAAATAACAGATTAAAATCACAGCCTAGCTCCATTAAACTGTTTGTTTTTAATGCAGTTTAAGCCTTTTGATATCCTATCATAGCTACATTTGTTCAAAAGTATTGTTTACCTGCTTAAATAATGTCTGCCGTTACTGGTTTTACCTACCTTTGGAATTTAAATCACGTGATTTAAAAAAGTGCACATTATAGCTCAAACATCAGTATCAATTATGCCTGCGATATCGTTGTCTTAAAAAGTGAAATAAAATATGACGAATTTTTAATGCACAGCAAAATGATCCATTTAGTTTTTATATTACAGAAAAATTAATAGGTCGTCTTGTGTAAATCTTTGTATTTTTAGTACTATCTACACGTAACAATGACCTAGTAAAATGTACTAAATGTACATGTTTAAAAATAATTCTTTGTTAATTGTAAAAATTCTTTGTTAATTGTATTCATTGTTGAGCTAAATGGTCCTCAAGGTTTAACAATAATAATACAGTAATGTATGTATAAATGTGTGTGGCAGATAGTTTAATTAATGAATGTACAATTTAGTTACCCTTGAATTTTGAGAATTTAAGACAGACAAAAAAAAAACCCGTCAACGTCGTAGAGAACTTTATTTCAACCTAGATTTATTTGCTTACTCCTCCTAGCCACCTGATCTCACCTCTGGAATTTCCGGGGATCTAAGTTTAATGCTGCACTTCACCTTTTGCATAATGGTAAGCTATCAATTGTTTTGTTAATATGCATTTAAGATAGTAAGGAATAATGAAATATGAAGATTTTCGAACATTTATGAATCTCAAAATCTGATGAAACAATTTACATCAGGTTCCGGGGCTATAAAACTTAGACGAGCTCACTTTTGATCTCAGTCTCACTTTTCCACAATATATTCCTTTTGTAGAAGTGAGACTGAGATCAAAAGTGAGCTCGTCTAAGTTTTATAGCCCCGGGGCCAGAAGCAGAGCAAATACGGAGCTCTGAAACCAACAGACGTGGGATCAGAGGCTATGAAGTAATAAACATCTCCTGTCCACAATTCACACCCGACGTGCGCCATGTTACAACGTGAAATGTAAAAACATTAACGCAAAATGTAATAAACCGGGATTATTGCATTTTGTGTTGTTATATTTTGCATCCAGATCAACGCAGAATGTAATAAAGCAAAATAAAACATTAGATTTTATAGGATTATTACAATTTGCGTTTTTACATTTTGCGCTGAGACCAACGCCAAATGTAATGAGGCAAAATTTAAAAACACAATTTTTGATTATTATACTTTGCGTTGTTACATTTTGCGTCGAAATTAAGAGAAAGGCAAGAACGCAAAATGCAAATCACACTTTTTGGTCAGAATGGTTGAGAATAATTTATTTATTAACTTTATTAACGTATATTTGACGTAGAAAAGAAACAGAAAGAAAAACTAGAGCGAGCTCGTTGCAAAGCAACGAATAGGTCTTCCGTTGGAGCTGCGGAAGGAAGAAGTGACCTTGAGTCAAGGTCATGCCACATTCTAAAGTTATACATGTAAGCAATCTTGTAAGGGGAAGCAACTTACAATATTTCGCTAGGAAAAACTGTAAAGGAATGTACGTGACCTTAAACATTCCAAATGACCTTGCGTCAAGCCATGACACACTCGTCATAAAATCCAATCTGTGAGTTACCGACTTAAAAAGTTCACAGTGACACATGTTCTTTTAGTCCATACATACAGTCAAAACATCTTATCCTTAGTGCCCTTGAACTTAAGTCAAGGCCATGTCACACTCCGCATGATACCAGCAATGTTTCACCAGTAGAAATACGGTAGCGAAATTACAGTTTCTCTGTCAGTGACCTTGACTCGACCAAATGACCTTGCATCAAGGCCATAACACACACTGGTTAAGAGCAATCCCAGTCTGTGGGTTTCTGAATGGATAAGTTCAGCCATGTTTTTCAGACCACACAACAAGTCGGAATAATTTGTTAGGTTTAACACAGTGATTTAAAAATTCATTGAGAATGTTTTATGTGCAGTTCGGATAAGTAGTAAAACGTGGAGATCGGTCCTTTGGATGGGACCATATAAGGTCTCGTGTCGGGGTAAGTGCTAGCATAAAAGGTATCTGTCATGCTGTAAATTTTGAATTTACCGGGTGGCAGTAAATACAAAATTTACAACATGACATGTAAATTTTGTATTTACTGCCAACAGGTAATTAAGTTCAAAATCTACAGGACAGATCCATGGCACTTGATTCTACCTCTATTTTAAAAGGTTCGTGTTTGCACTGCTCCTGATTTGTATTGTTTGAATGGTCTTTTAAGCTTGAATGCTGCACAGGTGCTTATGGACAGAACCCCCCCCCCCCCAATATACACCCTGGATCCAAGAATATTTTTATTCGTCTTTTCCCATAAATTAATCTTCTAGTACACATTTACAAAGTATTCCATATGAAAAATCCAAAAATAATGTAGAATTAACGTTTTATCAAAAAATCATACCCACGGTATTATGAAATAGAGAAGGTAAGTCACTTCCATAGATTTGTTAACACTGGACCCCTCTTGGATATCGGACCTAAAATATCATATACCTACTACATGTCACCAAAATATGTTATTATATCTTGTTTCGGTAGATATTTTTTGTCTTTAATCGTGCTATTTAATTGCCTAGGCATTCCACAATAATCCGAGTATTCATCGTCAAACGTAAAAAAATATAAGATTTGGAAATATCAAAGTAGAATTATACGGAAGTGATGCAGAAACGTCACCTAGCGGGTACCTCTCAAGTTCCGAGTTTTACAGAATTAAGGGAAAAACCAGAGGTCTACTAAAAAGTTCGGGAAAATTTTGATAAAGAAGTCAAAATCGATCCATTAGAATTTAAATTTTGCTGCAGATTTTCCAGATGAGTAAGGGAAGTCATCAATATTCTTTTTAAAGAATTTTATCACTCGTAACAAATAGCGTTTTAAAAACGCTTTCTACATGTAACTGCACTTAACCAGTTTGTACAATTTTCCTGTTGTTCTTCATACTAACATAACAATTGTTTATAACATGTCTGCAGAATGCAATTATTTGTATTGAGCAAATTACACCGATATTTTAGAATTCGAAGTTTTCTTTGAACATACATTGGGCATCTACCAAATTCGAAATAAACCATTAAAGCGACAGTACGGCTGCAAATTGTGTGCTTTTTTATTCAAATTTACCCAATATGTCATTTAGAAATAAGGTATAAAGTTGATATAAGCAATTTGAGAAACAGAAATATGCTCTACTCAAACAAAATTACGTAATTAGAATCTACCGGAAAATCAAGGGTCGTACGAACTGGAGCAATCTTAGATCTGATTATTTGTACCACGTGAATTCTAAAACGGCACGTGCCTACACTGTAGAGCTTACAATTATAATGAATATTAGATAAAAGCAATTTTCAAAAACAAATTATCATAACTTTCTGATAAAATAATCTAAAATGATAATCGTAAAGATTTTAGTCTGCATTCAGGCGAATTTAACAGAGTTAAAAGTTCAAATGTTGACATTTTTTGTATTGGGGTTCTAGAAAGGAAAAATCAACTAATCATACGTTATCGCGGCAATTGTCACACAAAATATTTTTCTGCACATTAAAAAAATAAGCATTTCAAATGATAACAATGTTTATAAGTCAAAGGTGTATTTTTATGTTAAGTTTACACCATTTTTTTTTCTTTGAAAGCGATGGAAAAATGAGAAATGATAACAAGTATCAACAAACCTGTGGAATAGAACCTTCGAGAGCCCTGCGTGAGTGTCGCCGAGTTCCAATTTCTTCCTTATCCAACGATTATATTAATCCCCAAACTAAATTTTAGTCAGGAAAGTTGCTTTATCAAGTTCTATTTTCAGTTTCTTTTTATTTTTGGTCGACTTCGTCGATGTAGCAGGCCTACCGGGCTTTCTCTCTAACCATGCTGTTTTGTTTATGAAAACTACGTTTGCGTGCATAGCATGGAATGAGGAACCCCGAGCACGTTGCGATGTATATATTAACGTCCCATAAATAACTATTTATTTTAATGAAATAATCCAAATTATTTAATTGTAAAAGTTGTAATTTTCTGAAAGTTTATACATTTATGAGTAGTAAAAAAATTCCAAATCTTGTCGGAAAATTTTATCTAGTCAGTTTTTTGATGAGATGCGCCGTACTGTCACTTTAACTTATTTGCAGATTTCGAAGCAACATAATTTTCTTCAAAAAGTTACTATGTACTTGCTCAACATGTGGGGCTTTATGAAATCCCCACGTCTCACATCCATAATGAAGATCAGAACCTACATATGTATCAAATAAAGAGAGTGTAGTCTGTACATTTAGATTATTCTTTTTCACTCTTTTCCATAAAAAAGTACATTTTTCCTTTACATTTCACCTGTGGAATGCTGATCATTTTCTCCGTATTCCATCCCTTATTACTTAAAGGCCGTAAGTACCATGTACATTATAAAATGTATAATTTTTCAGCCATTCATCATTTATGTCCTTTTAAAATTTTAATTCCATCTATTTTGTTAACATTAAATTGCTGGAAATAAAGTCAAAAAATCCGGAATGAAAATAATAAATGTTAAAAGTGAAATTTATTAATTGTCGGAAGTGCAATGCAAAATTCCGGAAATCAAATGCACCGAAAATGGTACCTCCCACCACCCAAATAAACTCACTTTGACGCTCAATTGACCACTCCAATGAACACATTAAATCGTTATACTTTTTAAGTTTTAGAAATAAAATAAAAGACCTTAAAAAGTTTATAAAATAGGAAAGCGTAGTCACGGATATTAATCGTTGCAGACCTTGTTTTTCATTCATTTGACGATTCGCGAAGAACAAATTCATTTTTTAAGTAATACAGTAATATTATACGCTTTTAGGACAATGTAAGTATCGGTAGGCAAGTGTACCTTTCAATGGAAGAGATCGGCAAACATAAAATGCAAGTTTATATTTACTTTCGCAGGAATTCGCTTTCCCCCGAAACACGTAACTAGACGAAAGTCGGGTAGGTTCACGCGTATGTGTTATAGTTAGTTTTAAATTCTATGAATTCTAAAACTTTAATGTAACAGGTTATATTATATGAATTTTAATTCATTACAATTTGACATTTTAAATTTGCTTCAATTTTTATGAAAATAATTCCTTTTTTTTCCCTTAATTTCAATTTTGTTTAATTTCATTATGTTTCTTAAAATAATCTCAATTTTTATTTTTCTGTTTCACAAAAAAATATACGCTTTCTTGAATCCATTAAATGCGGAATTTGAGCAATCTGTCACCTTTCGGAAATCAATTTACCTATGACAGATTGTGAAACAATTATTTTATCTACTAAATAAACTGTAAAATTCTTTTTTATTTCGGCCTTTTTGTTGGCAAATTCTTTGCGAGATTGGCTTGACACATTGCTATGTCACAGGTATCAAATTATTTGTACGATTTAGAGTCTTGTTTATTTTGTTTCGGCTTCACCTAATCTTCCTATTGTTAAAAACTCAAAACGGAAATTTAGCTTATTGACTTCATCACCTTTCGGCTCTTTGATAGTGTAAGTAATCAGTGTCAAGCCTATCAAAAGAAATCGCCGACTTACCTGTTATAATTTTTGTAACAAGCTTCCTGATTGGTCAAGAGTACAATTCCGAAGTAGAGTCCGGATAGATTGTGAATTTAGCAAATTCACTTTCTATCTGCTGACTCTACAATAAACATCGTTCAACTTGAATTGGAATTGTTTCTCTTTGCCAATTTAGGTAAGCTTGAGTTAATATTTTTTTTTATTTGAAAGTTAAAGGTTAAAATTTAATTTAATTTTTCATTATAGTTATTTTTAATTTATATTTTAATGATTTCCTATAAAGAATTTTTGATACGGAATTAGGATAAATTACTTTGTTCATTTGACTTACACTTCATTTTTAAATATCTGAAATGTTTTATTTATTTCAAATTGCTTGTTTCATCTAATGTTCAAGTAATGCTTAAAATTATATAATTACATTATTAGCAATCATTTCTTTGTTGAATTCTTCACGAAATAGCGTTTTTGGAATTTTTCTATTTTTATAAATTTTTGGCAATTTAATTTTACCGCTTATGAATTATGTTCCCTGTTCGGAACTCTCTAGTCAGAGAAGGTAACTAAATTTTCCCGAAGTTTTGTAAACATTGTCTTTGGAGTTAAATGTTTGTAAGTTTTCTGATTTTATTGTCTACTTTTGATTTTTAACTTTTGTAACTGTAAAAACTTTGATAAGAGCTATGCATGACTGATTTCACGTAACCGATCGATCTTTATTTGTTGTTTTAGTAATCATACCTTCTCTTAGCGGGTTTCGCTACAGGTTGTTTCAAAAGTTATTTACTTATCTGACATTGTTTATTCGATAATTACTTGTACCTGTTTATTATAACTTTTTTTGTGTAACAACTTTTATAAAATACACCTTCTATCTGTTGACTCTACAATAAACATCGTTCAACTTTAATTGGAATTGTTTCTCTTTGCCAATTTAGCATAACAGTAGAAAAAGCGAGTAGCGAGTACCAGGCTAATTTCCCCAAACTTCACAGACGAAAAGGTCACTGTGAAAAGTGGTGGAGAATCCGGTTATATTTATCCGGGGGTATTGCATTTCCTGTGCAATACCTAGATCTCGGTACCAATTAAGACTCTTACCCGTGCAGTTAATTTCCTCAAATTCAATGTGCTATCGCTGTGGAGAATTATTCTACAAAGGACATCTTACAAAATGCAAGGCAATGAATCGACAGTGCTTTAAATGTCAACAATTTGGCCATTTTTCTAAGCAATGCAGGGACACAAAGCAATTGACCATACTTGTTCTGAGAAAGAAGTCGGTCCACAAGAAAGAACGCGACCGAAAACGCTGGAATGAGTTTCAGTCTAGACGCGTGTCTGCCATGGAATTACCATTTTACAGCATTGAATCTCAGACTGAGTTTGTATTCTCAATAAATTCCCTGTCTACAAAGCCTTTAGGTGACCAACAACGCAAGAGCACAACATTAACGGATAAAGTGCGGAATTTCAAGAAAACAATTGAGAGCCAGCAAGAACAACTTACATCCTTAGAGAGTAAACTCTCAGCTGCGTGGAAGAAAAACAAGGATGAAAAAGAAAGAAAGAAAATATTTGTTGATGACCTGGAAGACAAACTGAACGACGCGCGAACAAAGAACAAAGCTCTGGAAAAGAAGATTGGAAGAATGGACACAGAAATTTTTGAACTGAGAGAAGCCCTTCGGTCCGTGTCAGATCGGCTGGTAGCAAAGGAGCGCCAGCTAAGTTTTATGAGATTAGTGCCACCGGTACCCTGTGTTCCAGTTCCCATACAGAAGAAAAACGTCGGAACCAACACGGATACTTGTAGCCCCAAACAAGTCAGCGACGCATCCACACAAATGCCAGCTATGGAAGCGTACAGAGCAGGAAAAATTTGGTATCCCCCAGGCCATCCCAACCATATAGAAGCTAAACACTCCTCGTGGAAAAAGAAACCGAAACGTAATAGAGAACACCAGAATGCTGCGTCCCCTAACTACTCCGTATCACCATATCCTCATGTAGTGCGGACGTATCAACCTTCACAACAACAGCGCTTTTCATCCTGTCCTCGACAGCCTTCCGTACCGACAGCAAATTGTGTTCCCTTTTATGGATTTTGACTTTGAGCTCCGGACTATCAGTGACTTTTTACAAATCGTTTCAAAATTCAACAACATTTAAATTCCTGTCGTATTTTTTTTTATTATTCAATTATTTCATAATATGTAGACTCTGGGTCAGAGTCTCACTCGGAGAGGGGGAGGATTGTCACATAGTAAATTTTACAAAATTAATTTACAATGTTACACAATTTGATTTTATAAAAAGAATCATTTTAATAACTTACTTTTTGACATATGCTTAAATTATTATTTATGTAACAATTAATGTTTAGACAGTAAAAAGGAAATTGTCACTCAATATTTATTTAAGGAATTAGTGTCAATCCTTTGCCTCAAAGGGTGTCCGACTCGTATGTGTGATAATTGCGCAAATATGTTTAATTGAAGTTTGAGTGAATGCCGAATGTTGTGTGAGAAAGCCAGTTTTAGAACCGCCGTGGACAATCCCGGACGTGAATATTAGATGTACTGGACATTCCGTCATCAAGAAAATACAATTTTACTCTGGACTATTCCGAGTTACCAAAACGTTTGTGTGTGTGTCCGTGTGTGAGCACTTCAAATCGTCTTTGTTTTATGTAACTTTACTCGATTTATTTTCGGATATACAAACTTCTACATTTCTATTTCGTAAATTATCTTTTAATAAATTTCATCACAAGTTCACTTGTGTTAATTGGTGGAGAAGATTGTTATAGTTAGTTTTAAATTCTATGAATTCTAAAACTTTAATGTAACATATGATTATTGGTTTACATTAAAATAGGTTGTGGATTTCTCTCGGAATTGAACACCAGCCCTCGCCTATATGTATACGTACCTGAACAAACCAACCGATTGACATTTTCGGTTCTAAAGAAAAAACGTTGTATTCTTTAAAGGGGGGGGGGGGAATAAACGTATCGTGATGAGAGGAAATTTGATCACCTGTCAGTCCATTAAACATTAAAGATTATTTTGGAATATTTGTATACTACTGCTTGGCTTTCTTAGAACCAAATTAGTATTTGTTAGAAAAATTGAATAATTATTTAGCTGTTGAAGATTTATTACATATTTGTAAGAACCTCTTTATTTACAAAACAAAGTTTCATCCTTTTTTGGACGCCATGATATATTCGATAGGCTTTTTAATTACTATTCGGATATATTGCCATTCAAAGGACTAACACATTTTTTTTAATATTACCAAAGGTCCTGGTCTAAAACAAATTGACAAACCCCGATGACCACGCGGTTTTATTCAGAACACAAGTCTGAAAACGTTCATTCATTGAAGTTAATTTGGATAAAAAGTCCGACAATTTTCAACCTCGTTTGCTATAATTTACCGAATCAGATCTTTTTTCCGTATATTCGAAATGCATGGACGAAGGATAAAAAACCGTATGCTGATCAATCAAAACACACCTTTGCGATTGTGTATTTAATTTATGTAGACATGTTTTCTGTTTTTCCTTATCTGTGAATTACCCGTTTGCTTCGTATACAAGCTTGTGTATTCTGAAAGCTCAGGATATTTTTAGTTTGGGCGCTCTTCCATGTAAAACTGCATGTACTTACAAGCAGGTATACGTAAAATCGTGTATTGGGATATTCTGTTTATTCGACGAAATAAAAGAAATGCATAAGAATATCCTTCTGTACAATACAATTATAAGTTTGGTAGCAAATAATGCTAACTCAGAAGTGATTAAATTAATTTCGATTTTCCCGAGAATTGAAAATGTCACCTCCTCTTACAATTATTATGCATGTGTGCATGCAGTTTAAAAGATGAGATAGAAAAATAAATTGTTGCAAACCTAGTGGTAAAGTCGGCAATTAAAATGCACAAAACTTGAAATGAATAAATGCACAGGCGGATAAGATAATGATAAAAATAAGCGTGAGATAGAGTGAAATAAAATAATATGTAAGATTTGAAATGATCTCAAAGCCAGTTTTCCATTAATCGCTATGAGTACACATTGCATTTTAATTTACACCGATATGACCGCGACTCGCTGTTCTCTGCGTCCACGTGTGAACGAGAAGCGACAGAGCGGAATTTAAACTGTGTGCTGTAAGGTGTGAATTATTGTATTTTTAAAAGTATTTTATGTATATTGTTTATTTAATATTAAAAGAAAAATTAAATGAAGGAACATGAGACTGATAGTAAAAATTGTACTTTACACAAGTATCAATAGTTAATACTTACATCACTAATTGCAATTATTTGCCGTAGCACCTTTTCAATTACAATTGAAATAGAATAAAATATTTTCAAGATTATAAAAGTATATTTTGAATAAGCTTTATTAACAGCAGAATTGTCAGAAAACTATTTCAACAAAAATATCAGACTATCTGACATCAATGATGGAAAATTCACCATTAATTCTTGACGATCATTATAATTTTTTTTAAAAAAAATTGCATTACCGTGTAATTAAAAAATTCTGAAGAAATGTTATTTTCAGGGTGATGGTTAAAATCCTCAGCTGTGATAAGTTTGTCTGCAAAAAATTTAGTCTGATAAAATAGGGTTTATGGTTTGAATTTAGTATGGGGTTCTGGCCTAAGTGTATTGATTTGAGCTGAAGAATGGCCTACTTCCTCAGCTCTTGACAGTTTAAATTTGATTGAGGGGATGATCTATTTTGAAAAGGTGATTTTGATCTAGAGTATGTTTGATGTAAGCAGTCTCTTGCATAGTGACCTATTTCACCACACTTGAAACATTCATCCTGCCCTCTCTCAGGACTATATGATCTTGATTGATTATCTCTTGTAGGGGATTGTGATGGTGATCTGTATCTTGGTCTCGGTTCCCTCTCCGCCTCAGTCACTTTCAATCTACTTAAAATTTCCCTCAGCAATTTCTTGGACTCCTTGTTGTCATTTTCTAGAGCTGTCATTCTTGTCTCCAATGAAGGTCCAGTTTTAGGTGTTGTTCTACTGATAACCTCTATGCTGGCATCCTCTATTATAGGTGAAATTTCTTCTGACTTCTCTTCAAAGGTAACTCTTCTAACTTCTTTTTTAGGTCCATTTATTAACTTCTGGTTAGTAATGGCACTTTTCATATGTTGGATTGCCTCATATAATGTTTTCGGATCCCAGTGCCGCTCTTTTCTCGATACAGATCCTTAGGAATGCAACGATAGTAATGGAGCTCCTAAAGTACTCAGGGGTGTCCGGGTAGCCTTCAGTTGTAAGCTCTTCAATTCTCTCTGCAAACTCTTTTACTGTTTCATCTATGTTCTGTTTGTTTTCTTGTAGTTGCCGCCTGATGATGTGGGGTTGATCTTTCTTGTCGAACCTCTCCTTCATTTTCTGGCATAAGATATTATAATCTTTTTTGCACATTCTCTTGTCTAGAACTGAAGAATTTTAAAGTTTTCTCTCTTAAACATTCTATTAATTTGTTTAATTTTTCTTTTTCATTCCACATGCATTTCTTTGCAATATGATTAAACTGTACGAAATAGGGTTTCCACTCTGATTTCCCATCATATGTTGACAATTTGAGAGTGGCTGGACTCCAAGGTATTTTTGCACTACTTTTCTTATCTTCTGTTTTTTTCACTGTGATGGTAAACATTTTGGGGAGCCAACCTATTTATGTGTGAAATGTATTCTTCCTGTTCTCTCTCTCTGCTTTAATTTGTCTTAAATCTTTCTCTCTTTTCAATTTCTTTTTCTCTAAGATCTGTTCTCTCATTCTTATCCTGAATAGTTCATCTTTCTCTGTTCTTTCTTTTTCATCTAATCTTTGTACCCTTTCTTTCTGATGTAGAAATCTTTGCATTTGCTCAACTAACTCTCTTTTTCTCTTATAGAAAATACTCTTGTTTCTCCTTAATTACATTCTCTATCTCTAATCAGAATCTCTCTTTCTCTGATCTTTCCATCCTTTACCCATTACTCTCTCTCTCTAACTCTTGGGATTTTTTCTAAAAAATTATTTTGGTGATTTTCTGAGGCTTTTGTTGTTTGAATGTCAGATGTATTTGTTTGATCTGAAATTTGTTCTGTATTATCATAGTGTCTAAGAATGGATGGTACAATAATTAATCCTTCTTCTACCAGGGGATCCCAGATTGTACTCGGGATATTGGGAATTAATTTTAGATCTTCTAAGGTTACCTCTCCCTTTTTATCACTGATCACTAATATTGCTTTAGCCCTTTTGTATCCAATATTTCTGATGGTTTTTAAAATTTCGAGTGAAGCCTCATTGATATTAATAGGAGTGGTCATGATGTAGATGTTATTGCTCCTTAATTCCTAAATACATCTGGCCCTATTATCATCAAACAGACTTAGACTTAACTCAAATTTTCAATCGCATGTAAAATGGTTATTAATTATTGAATTAATCTTTAAATTTGCGGATAACAACACTTTTGTGAAGCAATATTGAAAAATATTTTAATTTTGGTCTGCTTGATTTCTACAACATTTTTGTACAATGTAAAGATTTTGACTTAAGCTTAAAGTAGCTAAGGACACCTGACCCCCCAAAAACCTCCCAATAGATTTTGCTGAAATTTTCACACGGTGCAAAGTAATGTGTAATGAACATTTAGTGGAAATATGAACATGGCATTGAGGGTTAATTACGGAAAAAGGGGGGGTAATGAGTTACCTCCCCTCTCCAGTCACTCCAAAAATCATAACACAATATATATATTACCCATAAAAAAATTATTATACAATATGCATTCGATATTAAAAATTATTTTTAAACAATTTTATACTATAAACTTATTTTAACAATGGATTGTCTGAACAGAGATAAATAAAAAGAATAGTGCTTATAAAACGCTTTAAATTCAACAAATTTGACTATTTTCATGCACACAAATTTGACACTTTTTAAATTCTAAAAAAAAAACTGTCCAATAGAATTTTTATTTTTTATCATTATATGAAAGATTTATCTAATACCATTCTTCACTCAAAAAATCTTGGTCACATTGAGGGCTAATAAAGGTACCAAATGGTCCACAACTACCCCCCCCCCTTTGTTTTCCCATCATGAAAATAAGAATAATGATTGAAGTGCTATTCAAAAAAACTGCAAAGTAAATTAGAAAAAAAAAATGAAAGAAATAAATCAGAACAACAAAACAATTACTAATAAATGATTAATGAAAATGATATATGAAAATATGATCAGCAATCTTTCAAATTGAATAAAAGTAATTTCATTCAATCAAACATATACAAGCAGGTAGAATAATAACATTAGTCTAAGGAAAATATATTGTAACAGGGACCTTGACCTGAGACATACATAAATTATATATAAAAATTAAAAACAAAATGACAACATGAGAACAGCCCATTAGTGCACTTGACTTAAAACTTCATACAGGACATTTTATATGTTAAATGAAAATGAAGAGTCTACATGAATATGTGGAGCAGCTGATTAACAAACATGACACACACTCACATAGATTATGCATAATAAAGAATAGTCTATATGTTGAGCGGCCTATTACCGAACTCAACATAACACTCGCACAGTAGATAATGCATAAATATTTTGAAAAAGAATAGTCTGCAGCAGCCTATTACCACACCTGACATACATGTAACACTCACATAGTACATCATACATGAAAATTTTTAAAAAGTCTACATGTGAAGCGGTCTATTACCAAACCAGACATAACACCCACAGAGTAGATTATACATGAAAAATGACTAAAAGTCTATATTTTGATTGGTCTGTTACCACTTCAGATGTAACACTCAAACAAGAGATAATATGAAATTGACAAGAAAAGTAGTCTATGTTAGTTCAGTTTCATCAGGTGATTCTTGTCCTGCTTTTTTGAAAGTCATTCTTTAGTCGAGCTGCAGTAGTTAAATCATTATCAGCATGAATGGTCTTTACCTCATATATCGTATACACCTTACTTGATGAAATTATCTGAAATATAAAATTTAACATTATTATCTGGAATATTCCCTAAAATGTCTATATCCTATATATAGAATTTCAGTGAACTTGTATAACTTGCAGAAGTTTACACCCCATAAATTGCCAATTTTCTATGCTTATTAATTTTGGCATAACAAAATTAAAATAATAATTTTACCAGTATCACTATTATACTAACAGCAAGACCCCAGGTCTGCTATTCAGCATCAAATCTGCATTCCAACTGGTCCGATTTTAGCATTCTTCGTCTCTAGCAATCCAACAAGATTCCTTGGCCTGGTTGCACAATAGAGGCCGACATCTCTTTTTCTTCAATGTGGTGACACCATAGGTGGAGTGTTAAAGGTACTGAGAAAATTTAATACATGGGTTGGTCCCATACCAGAATGTACCATCAAGTTGGCTAAAAAAATAGATAAAATAAATATATACCGGCATAAATAAAATTTAATTATGGTTGATTGGAAAATCAATTTTTAACCAGAAAATCTTACACAGAAACTGGATTTATCAAGAGAAATGTCCACGCTGCCTGACCAATATTCTATGCAGCAGTAATAAAATAAAGGATTGAATTTCTTAAGACCAGCAAACAACATGCAAACAGTTTCAATATGTACCACCTTATCAAACTTTTTTCCAGTGAAAAAAAACAATGTCCCCAATCATCTTGGAAATAACAATAAATAATCTGTCCTTCACTGGCATGTTAATAAATAATCTGACACGGATAAAATTTGCCCCCCCCCCCCCCCAATCAAATGGCAGTTCCTTACATGCATTTACTAAGGAGAAGTTTTATATTCATGCTGAATTACAATTATGACAGAAGTTTGAAATGGAATATACATCATGTTAATCATGTTAATATTTATTTGACTTACCAAGAGGTACTTTTGAGTTGATATCAAAGGCCTCACTATCGTATTCCTTTCCCGTGGAAAAGGTGTTGGTAAATCCACAAACAGTACAGTACTATCGGTCACATTTAGGCCCAATGTATCGATATAATAAAGTCCACAACGTTTTTAAGGTTGGAAAAAATGCAAACGATTGCCTTTTTCTTGTGGCTTTAAGCATATAAACTGGTCTGCCAAGTTCGTCAGCTCAACAACTCTTCGTCCTTCGTTCCATTTAATGTCATTATATGATCTACATCAGCCGTGTCGTCTGCCTAGGAATAGGGGGTGTTAGTCGTTTGCGACATGTGTACATACGAATATTCCATTTCATGAAAAAAGATTTATAATTGTTCTCCTTTTTGTTGACATGTTATATCTCTCATTCTCTCTAAAATACCTGATCTACCTTTACTGCTGAGCTTTCCTGTAACTATACCTGTAGTAACTATTCCTGTAGTAACTATTCCTGTAGTAACTATTCCTGTAGTAACTATACCTGTAGTAACTATTCCTGTAGTAACTATTCCTGTAGTAACTATTCCTGTAGTAACTATACCTGTAGTAACTATACCTGTAGTAACTATTCCTGTAGTAACTATACCTGTAGTAACTATTCCTGTAGTAACTATTCCTGTAGTAACTATACCTGTAGTAACTATTCCTGTAGTAACTATACCTGTAGTAACTATTCCTGTAGTAACTATACCTGTAGTAACTATTCCTGTAGTAACTATTCCTGTAGTAACTATTCCTGTAGTAACTATACCTGTAGTAACTATACCTGTAGTAACTATTCCTGTAGTAACTATACCTGTAGTAACTATTGCTGTAGTAACTATTGCTGTAGTAACTATTCCTGTAGTAACTATACCTGTAGTAACTATTCCTGTAGTAACTATACCTGTAGTAACTATTCCTGTAGTAACTATTCCTGTAGTAACTATTCCTGTAGTAACTATACCTGTAGTAACTATACCTGTAGTAACTATTCCTGTAGTAACTATACCTGTAGTAACTATTCCTGTAGTAACTATTCCTGTAGTAACTATTCCTGTAGTAACTATTCCTGTAGTAACTATTGCTGTAGTAACTATTGCTGTAGTAACTATTCCTGTAGTAACTATTCCTGTAGTAACTATACCTGTAGTAACTATTCCTGTAGTAACTATACCTGTAGTAACTACTCCTGTAGTAACTATACCTGTAGTAACTATACCTGTAGTAACTATTCCTGTAGTAACTATACCTGTAGTAACTATTCCTGTAGTAACTATACCTGTAGTAACTATTCCTGTAGTAACTATACCTGTAGTAACTATACCTGTAGTAACTATTCCTGTAGTAACTATTCCTGTAGTAACTATACCTGTAGTAACTATACCTGTAGTAACTATTCCTGTAGTAACTATACCTGTAGTAACTATTCCTGTAGTAACTATACCTGTAGTAACTATTCCTGTAGTAACTATACCTGTAGTAACTATTCCTGTAGTAACTATTCCTGTAGTAACTATTCCTGTAGTAACTATTCCTGTAGTAACTATACCTGTAGTAACTATTCCTGTAGTAACTATTCCTGTAGTAACTATACCTGTAGTAACTATACCTGTAGTAACTATTCCTGTAGTAACTATTCCTGTAGTAACTATTCCTGTAGTAACTATTCCTGTAGTAACTATACCTGTAGTAACTATTCCTGTAGTAACTATTCCTGTAGTAACTATACCTGTAGTAACTATACCTGTAGTAACTATTCCTGTAGTAACTATTCCTGTAGTAACTATTCCTGTAGTAACTATTCCTGTAGTAACTATACCTGTAGTAACTATTCCTGTAGTAACTATACCTGTAGTAACTATTCCTGTAGTAACTATTCCTGTAGTAACTATACCTGTAGTAACTATACCTGTAGTAACTATTCCTGTAGTAACTATACCTGTAGTAACTATTCCTGTAGTAACTATTCCTGTAGTAACTATACCTGTAGTAACTATTCCTGTAGTAACTATTCCTGTAGTAACTATACCTGTAGTAACTATACCTGTAGTAACTATTCCTGTAGTAACTATTCCTGTAGTAACTATTCCTGTAGTAACTATTCCTGTAGTAACTATACCTGTAGTAACTATTCCTGTAGTAACTATTGCTGTAGTAACTATTGCTGTAGTAACTATTCCTGTAGTAACTATTCCTGTAGTAACTATTCCTGTAGTAACTATTCCTGTAGTAACTATTCCCGTGAACTTTTCTCGGAGCATGAAATGTTTACAACTGCAGTCCGCCATATTGAAATAGGCGCATTTCCGGAATAAGCGGACCGAAAAATTCTTAATTTAGAATTCACATGTAATGTCACGTGATCGCTATCCGTAGCTACGTTAAGATCTTTCATGATCCCGGTGCCTGTTTTGTGTCTCCAAATTTAGAAGACAAAGAGAAATAAGTAGTTTTCCCACCAAAAAATATATAGAAAAAAAAAAATAAACAAAAAGCTTTTCTCAAAAAAAAAAAAAAAAAAAAAAAAATGTCTAGAAGGGACAAAGAGAAATTTCAAACAGAATAGTACAAAATAAATAAAATATAAGAGATGAAGAGAAACTCAAAAAGGTATCTTATGAAATAAACAAATGGGGTTTCTCAAAAAAAAAAAAATATTGTCATTAAGACACAAAGATAAAAAAAATACTATAAAATAAACAAACACTGTTTCTCAAAATAAATATTGTCTTTAAGAGACAAAATGAAAGTTAAAAAAAATCTATAAAAGAAACAAAAAGGGATTCTCAAAATAAATATTGTGTTTATGAGACGAACAGAAATATTTTCAAAAACGACGCCAAAATGCACGATCTTCTATGCGGGGTAATTTAATCGACAAACTACCACTTCTGAGACCAATGTAGTTTTGGCATATCAAATACAATATAAAACCAATAGCTCATCAAGGCAGCTGAATCTCTAAGCTGCACAAATCTCCCAGGATAAGATCAGGTCTATACACTGTCAGGTCTAAGTAGCAACTAAGTATAATTGTTTACAGTCGAGAAAAGCACATGTAGGAATTTTGGGATCTCGAGCCCGATCAATATTTACTACAAGTCCATTAAAAAAGGACTTCAATACGTGGACCATATGCATGTGTTTCTCAACGGAATTCAAAGAAAATCTCTAGATTTAGTGATTTATAAAGGTGTGATTATATTTATACCCGCACTTTCTAAAGAAAGTTCGGGTATATTGTTGTTACTCATGTCTGTCCGTCCGTCCGTCCGTCCGTCCGTCTGTCACACTCTTCTTTCTCAAACTCCTCTTACATTTTACACAGTAGCCTAATCATCTTTTGGGAGATGTTTGTTGGTGTCATGTAGATGTGCAGTAAAGTTTCGGAATTTTCATTTTCACCCTGGGGGTCAAATGGGGGTCGAAAAATGACGTTTTTTATGAAAAAAGCCCCTGGTTCCCTGAACTCCTCTTACATTTTACACAGTAGCCTAATCATCTTTTGGGAGATGGTTGGTGGTGTCCTGTAGATGTGCAGTAAGGTTTCCGAATTTTCATTTTCACCCTGGGGGTCAAATGGGGGTCGAAAAATGACGTTTTTTTATGAAAAAAGCCCCTGGTTCCCTGAACTCCTCTTACATTTTACACAGTAGCCTAATCATCTTTTGGGAGATGGTTGGTGGTGTCCTGTAGATGTGCAGTAAGGTTTCGCAATTTTCATTTTCACCCTGGGGGTCAAATGGAGGTCAAAAATTGACGTTTTTTATGCAAAAAGCCCCTGGTTCCCTGAACTCCTCTTACATTTTACACAGTAGCCTAATTGTCTTTTGGGAGATGGTTGGTGGTGTCATGTAGATGTGCAGTAAGGTTTCGGAATTTTCATTTTCACCCTGGGGGTCAAATGGGGGTCGAAAAATGACGTTTTTTAATGCAAAAAGCCCCTGGTTCCCAGAACTCCTCTTACACGCAGCACAGTTAAGGCGTACTTCGAAAAAATCAAAAGAATATAAACGTGCATAAATACATACCTTTTGTAAAATGAATTTTAATTTTGTAAAGGTACTATATTACCTTATGACTTTAACACTCTTTGAAATAACATTGTATACCCCGCTCTCTACTGAATTTGGTTTGGTCACGTTACTTGATAGTCACGTGATAAATGCATGTAATGTGTACTGTATGTAGGTCACAAACAAATTTCAATATCGCAAGGGCATACCCTAGTTAAACTTAAAAATTAAAGTAATGGATTGTTTTTACATAACTTGTAGTTTATGGAAAGTGCTGCTGCTTTAAATAGAATTCGCATTTTATTAGTTTAAATTTCAAGTTATCTTGCTAATGTCGAAATATGTGTGACCTCTACCAAATATTTTATGTATTTATTAAGTTATGCTATCGATTTCAGGAAAGCAGCAGCACTTTTCAAGTTAAGGAATATGTCCATTATTTGTATTAAAATTTGATTAAGATCTATTAAGTGTATGCCCTTGCGAAAAGGCGATTTAATGAGGCACCTCGGCGTGAAAAATGTACACCCTGTAGACAAAAACACATTAGAATTAATGCAATACATTATCTCGATATTTTTTATACAATGGCACTAAACAAACGTTTCAGATTTGTATTAATGGTCTACTTAAGATTTTCAAATAATATTCTGTTTAATAATAAAATGCATTTTTCACTGTGAAAAAATTACTTGATCCGCCTCTCACTGCACATAAAATGCGTCAAACTTTACCAGGATGACGTCATGTCGACAAGTGCATTGCGATAAGTGACTTGTTTATATCTTGCTGTGTGGGATTTAACTAGCGACAAAAATGAATGCAGTGGTAAGTTTTGATGTAGTTCATTACTCTTATGCAGTTTAGATTCGCAAATTATTTCATTTTCTGCTATTGTGAGGAATTGCTATATTTGTGTGATGTCACAGTAAACTTTTCCCGTATAAATTAGGCCCCGCCCCCTTTATGCAGCCTTAACAGAGCTGCGCATTTTACACAGTCGCCTAATCATCTTTTGGGAGATAGTTGGTGGTATCCTGTAGATGTGCAGTAAGGTTTCGGAATTTTTATTTTCACCCTGGGGGTCAAATGGGGGTCAAAAAATGACATTTTTTTTATGAAAAAAGCCCCTGGTTCCCAGAACTCCTCTTACATTTTACACAGTAGCCTAATCATCTTTTGGGAGATGGTTGGTGGTGTCATGTAGATGTGCAGTAAGGTTTCGCAATTTTCATTTTCACCCTGGGGGTCAAATGGGGGTCAAAAAATGACATTTTTTTATGAAAAAAGCCCCTGGTTCCCAGAACTCCTCTTACATTTTACACAGTAGCCTAATCATCTTTTGGCAGATGGTTGGTGGTGTCATGTAGATGTGCAGTAAGGTTTCGCAATTTTCATTTTCATGATGGGGTCAAATAGGGGTCGAAAAATAACGTTATTTATGAAAAAAGCCCCTGGTTCCCTGAACTCCTCTTACATTTTACACAGTAGCCTAATCATCTTTTGGGAGATGGTTGGTGGTGTCCTATAGATGTGCAGTAAGGTTTCGGAATTCTTATTTACCCCCTGGGGGTCAAATGGGGGTCAAATTTAAAAAAAAAAATTTAACATGTTTAAACATTCTGATTCCCAGAACTTCCCTTATATTTTATGCACTAGCCTTAAATCATGATCATTTGGAAGATGATTGATTTTGTCCTGTGGATGTGTAAAATGGTTTTAAAATTTGCATTTCCATCTGGATAGCAAATAGGGGCAGGAAAAAAATGGCCCCTCCCTAACCCATGGGGTCATGATTTGTACAAACTTGAATCTACACTTCTTGGGAATGTTTCCATATTAATCATGCTTTTATTCCTCTATAAAACTTTGATCCCTTATTGTGGCCTGACCCTATTCTCGGAGGTCATGATTTGAAAACTAGAAATATGTCCATAGGACATAAATGCCCCACCGAATGTATATTACTAATGCAACATGAAAATTTGTATGAGTGTATGAAGTTTAATGAGAATATCTTGAACAGTTTCTTTAAAATTGAAACTAAAATCTTAAAAATGGATATAGATGAGAAATTCTCACAAAATTATGCATAAGTGCATGCTTACATAAAAATATCTTAGATTGTTTCTTTAAAACTAAGCAAAATACAAATTAAAGAGAAGGGAGGTCAAGGTCACAGGAAAGTGCAAGGTGAAAAGTTTTGATGCAGTTGAATAGCTCTCACTAATACATATCAGCATATTAGGTTTGATAAAAATATCTTGAATGATTTATTTAAAACTGAGCTTAACACTTATTTGAGAAAAGAGAGGTCAAGGTCAAAGGAAAAGTTGAGATCAACATACTGATGCAGTTGAAAAGCTTATATCAGTATGTATTTACTTTTAGCATATGAAGTTTGATAAAAATATCATAAATGGTTTATTTAAAACATAGATAAACACTAATTTAAAAAAGTGAGGTCAAGGTCAAAGGAAAAGTCAAGGTCAAAAAAGTTGATGCAATTGATAGCTCTCAGCAGTATATATCAGCATATGAAGTTTGATAAATATATCTTGAATTGTTTATTCAAAACTGATCTAGACACTAATTTAAGAAAAGTAAGGTCAAGGTCAAAGGAAAAGTCAAGGTCAAAAAGGTTGATGCAGTTGAAAAGTTTACATCAGTATGTATCAGCATATGACGTTTTATTGAAGTCGGACATGACAAACACTATATGCCTCGGCCATATTCATGGCAGGGCATAAAAAACTTGAATCTACACTGTATGAGGATGTTTCCATATCAAAATGACTAACAAGCAAATTCAAAGAATTGTGGTCCCCTGCTTTCCATGTCCTAGTGTCCAGTGATTTTTCTACACTCAATTTAGGTCCGAATATCGGCCCTTTCCCCTCTTAAAAATTACCGATTTTTTTCCCAATTTTCAACTGCTTTTTTCCCAAAATCAAAACGTATTGTTTTGGTTTAATTGAATTTTTTATGTACGACTTATCTAAAATGGAACGCTATTGTTTTTGGTCATTCGGACGCTTAAAATAACGGCGAAAAACAACAGTTTAATTGTGTGTTTGCAAGACTTGGAAAATCGATCATGTGGAAGTCAAACTTTTGTGTCAATACATCGTAAGAAATTTAAATATGCATGTGAATCTGTTAAGCATAGCTTTATTTGTAATTTGCAAGTACTAGTAGTTCTACAACAAGTGTCCTTGATTTCACGAAAATTAAACTGTTTCTTCATCCTGCAGAGACTGGCATTGCAGAGAAATATGCAATACAGCAATACTTGTAAATAGTGTCAAGATTATTCCATCTCCAATGCGAGCAATAACGAGAAATCGGGAATGATTTTTTTTTCTCAATTTATAATTCTACCATAATGGTAAAAAAAAAAAAGAATATCTATAGGACAATCAAAATACAAAAATGAAAGAAAATTAAAATGTAGAACTGTCCATTTTGTTGAACTTGAAAAATTTTGTAGCAAATAAATTCAATAAATGATATTACATTTACTTATTATTTTATTTTACTTGTCAATATGAAGGTTAATTACAATCTTATAGTTTTCTCCTAAATTGACACAAATGTCGACAATTTTTCCCAATTGAAAAGGCACAGGCCCCTTTTAAAAATTGTAGAAAAATCACTGAGTGGATGGGATGCCATTATTTATGACATATTGTTTCAAATATGCACTCCGTATCATATGTCATTCAAAGTTAAAATTTTTGAAAATTAGGTAAAACATCAAGGTCAAGGGGTAAAAAATCATAGCATGCTTGGAAACATCTTGTTACAGGTAATGTACATGTCAAATATAAAAGTCCTATCTCTTCTCAATCAAAAGTTATAAGAAAATATAACATTTTTGAAAAGTAGGTTAAACTTCAAGTTCAAAGTCACAGAGTCAAAAGTCATGATATATTTAGAAAGGTCTTGTCACAGGTAATATACATGTATAACATGAATTCAATGCCCTATCTTTTCTCTTTCAAAATGATCAATTTAAAATAATGTTAAATTTTTTGAAAAGTAGGTCAAACTTCAAGGTCAAGGTCATGGGTTCAAAAATCATGGTGTGTTTAGAACGTTCTTGTAGGTAATGTACATGTGAAATATGAAAGCCCTATCTCTTATTATTCAGAAGTTATGACCAAGGTTAAATTTATTGTGACAGACGGACAGACTGACAAATGGACAGACTGACTGACAAATGAGATTTAATGTCCCCTAGGTCCCTTTTGCGAAAATGGATGACAAGAATGCCCTTGCTGTTCATGAGAAAAAGATTTATGATGGAAAAAATCCCCTGCATTTTTCTATGTCATTCATTGGATCCCCATATATGGCCCCACCCTACCCCAGTGGGTCATAATTTGAACAAATTTGAAGCTACACTTAGTCTATGTAAAGAAAGTTTCAACTTTTTGGGCCCAGTCAGTGGTTCTTGATAAGACTTTTTTAAAATGATACCACCAAATTTTCACTAATTCTTGATTATCCCCCTTGAAAGAGGGTGTGACCCTTCACTTGAACAAACTTGAATCCCCTTTACCCGAAGATGCTTTGTGGCAGGGTTGGTTGAAATTGGCCCAGCGGTTCTAGTGAAGAAGACAAAAATGTGAAAAGTTTACAGGCGGAGAGATGGATGACAAACAAAATGTGATCAGAAAACCAGAAAAACTCAAGTGAGCTAAAAACTGATGATCACAAGTACTTGGAAAGAGTTACAGTATTTGAAAAGCAGTTTTTTTCATGCACTGTTTTCAGAAGCTGAAAAGGTATGACTTGTATCCATGTTGAAAAAACTCTACATTTCAGAAAACAGTATGATTAAAAATAGTTAATCAAGGTGCTTTGAGTAGCAAAATAAGCTACACTGGTATAGCTAATTCAACCACAGAGCTTAGTGAATTTTAAAATGCAGGGATCGACATTAACGGTTGTCCGATTGCCCGGGACAAGTAAATTCTCAGTTCGGGCAAGTGAATATTGCGACGTACTTGTCCGATCGGGCAAGTGATTTTTTTCTCATACAAATGTACATATTTATTTAGTTTACATTAATTTATATAAAATAAAAACAATAAATTGAAGACTTGATTCCCGCCAGGTACCTGACTGACATTGTTTTTGCATTCGGAGTTCCTTGTCAGCATTTCTGGATTATACCTTTCATTTTAAAATCGGGTTCGTTATTCCGTTTTTTCCCCTGGCAACCATATGCTGTTCCACTCTCTACCATAGGTTCATACATTCACCTCTGTCGTTGGCTAGCGTATATCACAGTGTTAAGCACAAGAAATAGTGCGTTTGTTTTAATTCATTATAATTAAATTCCTTTACTAATTTTTGTCTTTTAAGGTATATATTTGCTAAGTAGATCTAGAACTATGTGTTTAATGTGATATAATCATTGGAATGTTTTATACCTTATGTCAAAAATCTCGACGCGAGCCCATTGCAGAGGTGTCTGAGAGAGGAACGAACGACAACTCTGCATAGGAGATTGATGCTGTTCGTCTAACATCTTTGCATCTTCGCTAGCCAAGGGTTTCCGATACGCTACTCTCCTCATAAGCCCTTGGTTTGTGAGGAGAGTAGCGTATAAGAAACCCTTGGCTAGCGAAGATGACATCTTTGTTAATTTCTTTTTTGGAAATTAGATTATCTATTAACTTACAGAATATAAGTACAGTGTTACACGATGTATCCTGATCAAGGTAAAGATCGATGTGTGTTACGTAGCAACTATCTTCCTTCAGCGTTGTTTCACAGTTATCTCAGAAAATTACGATTCACAAAACAATCATACCGAAAATAATTTTTAAAAATATGAATTTTAGTTAAACGGAGGGTTATTGCTATATGGCAGTGTGTGTTAACAGGTTGAATTTACAAGGACAGTGGTATATATTTACAAACGCAGCATCGAAATGTTTTTAGGTACCTCACCTTGCCAAATTGACGGTAGTGTATTTGGTCACATTTTTTCTTGTCATAACATTTACAGTAATAAAAAAAATTCTTCTTAAGTTCTTTCCTTATTTTGGGCAACCAAGTTTTGCGTTCGGACAAGTCAAAGTTTGAGATCACTTGCCCGAAGGGCAAGTAAATCTGAAAGTTAATGTCTATCCCTGAAATGCACAACCTTTTCAACTCTTAATCATTCTTAAAGTATTTATATCATCATTTCTGATTCAAGGGAGAACTAGAGATATGATCAGAAGTATATCCATTGACTAATAAACATGTACATGTACATTATGTTTTTTAGCCATTAATGTTTGTTTGTTGTTAAATGTCCCTCTTGGGAATTTTTCACTCATACAGAGACACCACCACTTAAAATACAAGTCGGATTTGAGGTTAACATTCATTTTAGGAGTTTTCAACAATTAAGACGTAAAGAGATAACTCTTTCCCCTTGCCCCTTTCCAGACCCCTGTTTGTTCAGGTATGCAAACTAGTCTAATACTTTGGTTTGACATAAAAAAAATGTGAATATATACAAATAGTTTAATGGTCCATCTCTTTGAATGATTTTCATTCCTAATTCTAGGAGGGTACATGGGTTGACCCAAATTCATGAATGAAATGTCAAGTAATCTTATCATTGATGCACTTTTATTTAATTTGATATAGTCATATGATGAACACATTTCCAGTTCATTAAGAGAGTGGGGATGACCTCCAGGGGTTCATAACCTTAAACCATTAGATGTACATAACATAATAACACAAGAAACAAAATTATGTATAGTCAAATGAAAAAGTTTTCTACTATTTAGGAATCACATGATCATTTGTCATTTCAGGGACAGGGAGCAGCTAGGGAGATTGGACCCCCCCCCCCCTGGAATTTGCAGAGTTATTTAAATAGGACCATATACTGATTTACAGAAGCAAATAAAAAATGACTTTGGATGCCCTCCCCCTTTAAAAACATGGACCCCACCATCATTGTTTTTATTTTGTTTGTTTGTTTTTTTGCTCCTCGGGAAATTCTGGGCTGAAATTTTTTTGACTGAGGTGTGGACCCCCTCCCCCCCCCCCGGAAAAAAATTCCTGGATCGGGTCTGAGAGAGAAACGAACGACAACTCTGCATAGGAGACTGCCGATGATCTTTGATCCTTTTTAAACTTTAACCTAACCATTTACATTTCGGTTTATTTTACCCCAATCTATACTTAAACTTGTACTTACCGACTGTCATAGGTCCTGTCAACTTCATGAAATATAATCCAATTAAAACACAAAATGAATTAATTTCCACTGATGTACATGTAACACTGCACCATGTGCAATCTAAATGATAATGGTAAAACTAGTACTAGTACAGGTAGGGTGACGCAAGCCCAATGTAATGTAGAAATTTTCAAAAAGGTGTTCACATACATGTACAGTACAAGAACAAATTTTAAATTATCATAACAAACGATGTTTTAACATAACTTTGCCATCTAGGCCTATTTCCAAAAACAGGCAAATTGTGTGTATGTGTTGGGGGGGGGGGGACAAAATTGATTGGGTATGGCTTTTCAAGGAGGTTTTTGCCTAATCAAATCTAAAAAAAAGTTTGCACATTTGATAAATTCATCAAAAACGCTTTGTACTACGGTAAAATAATATTATTTGTTGTTGAGAAAATAAATTTAAAAAGTTCAAATTATGGGCCAAAAATACTAGTATATATCCCCCCCCCCCCCTTGTATCAAAACCTAATTTACATCATTAATTAAATTCTGTTATTTCAGACTGGTAATGAATTAAGTATATGAAATGCGTATAAGAGGTTCATGGGTCACATGGTCACCTGAGCATTTTATGCTTGATTTGACGAATACATGTACTGTGTAAATTATAGAAGTATTTGGGCTTTTTCCTTGGTAAACCCAATATGAAGGAGTGTGCATTTAGAGGCAAACACCTTAGTGCGGGTATTACTGTCTCATGACAGCATCTAGTTATTTATTTGTTTTTACATGTATCTTGTAATTTGCATCGTTATTTAAGTCTGCTTAATTAGGCTGTAATCATAAAAAAATCATGATCTTCAAATGATATGAATATGAAATGTTGATCACAATTTAAGCCTTTAAAATTAACAACAGAATTAAAAGAGGCTTAAGCGTGCAGGTATCGTAATAGTTGAATTTTAACTCCATTGGCGGATCCAGGGAGGGAGGAAGGTTCTGGTGTTGGAACCCACTTTATTTTTGCAGAAAGAGGAAGAGAGAGAGAATGTTTTTTCTGTAATATAGATATTTTTACGTCTAGTATTTTCAATAAAATAAGTACTTCAATCTCTGCCCTTTCTGCTCTTTAGATAGAGTTTTGCTTATTGCTTTCTTCCGTGTACCTTCAAAACCCCGGCCCCGGGCCTCGACCACCCACACGTAACATGAAAGATTTCACTTTGATATCATCGGAAGATTCCGGCGAACGTACGGCTTTGCCATTTTTTGGACCATCTTCTAAAGTAAATAACTTTAAGAAGTATCCATAAAAAGTCATGAAAGGGGGTTTGCATAAGAGAATATTTATCTCCTTATATTATGGGGATATTTTAATCAATGACGAGAAAGGTTTAAAATGACCCCGTAGTATGTGGGGGAGGGGGGCTCACTAATGCTTTGTTATAATTTTAATATATAAGTTTTGATTTGCATTGGAAGCTCCCCCGCACTTTTTGTTGCGGGAAGGTTCAAAATACCCCCCCCCCCTTCCCTCCGAAATAGAATTTTACAGTGTTGTGTACAGGCTGTTATTTTATTTTTTTATTTATTTACTTTTTTTGCTTGTCAACTCTTTTTGGAGGTTTCCCCCTTTGAAAACCGTTGCTACGGGCTAGAATTTAAGTGAAATCTGAGTATAGTTTACGGACATCATCTTGTTTCTATGTATTCATAAAGGAGTTAGTAAGAACTCTGGTGCACCCGTTTCGGAGTTTATTTGCAAAATGTATTAATTTATAAGTATAGATGCCAGGTTATCGATCAACTCGATCAATCTATAAACACAAAAAAGATTAATTTTGTGTGTAATTACCTGCAATCGTATCTTCTCCGCAAAACAACGTGTTTTCCGAGCTCGCCAGAAAGGTCTGAGAAGATGCAATTGAAAATATCTCATCGCACATGTGTACACCTAGGCTATTTAGTTTTGCAAGCACAGGTGTGTGCAAGTTGTTTGTTAGTGACGCTTAGACTGGTGACAGTATTTGCTAAGGACATGAAGAACTATTCACAAGTTTGATAACATGTGCAGTTTTTGTTCTAGTGAAAATTGGAGTAAATTAAAAGTCGAATATCCTGGATATGGGGTAACCCATATCTATTCTTGTTACAACAACCGTCAATGCATCCATGGACGAGTTCACTGGTTACTCTGAAAAGTGGCACAGATTAACCTTTCGTTAACATTTTCTACATTGATCTGCCTATTTTGAGTGATTGTACTTTCATAGCAAAATTGTTAATTTTATCCCCGACTGTATAGCCTATAGTTTGTCATTTAAAAAATCGGGCTATTTTGATACATGTAACCCATAACGACTGGGACTTGACATCTGTACTAGATTTATATGGAAGATATTCTATCATAAGAAAGTTTGTACTCGAAAGTAGTACGAAGAATTTTTTTTATGTTTCTCCCTCTCCGCCACATGGAAAAACGTTGCTACAGGCCTTTATCAAGCTATATTTGGATTAAATACGACGTATAGATTTTAGAGCGAGATTTGCCAATGATTGGCATATTCTAATTCGAAAAGGGCGAAATGTTCTAAGGGCAAGTTGTCTTAGAGGCGAACTCTCTACCCTAGCATTCTAGGGTAAGCCCATGGCATCCGGTTTGACTCTGCTTATATATTTTTTGCGTAGACCTCAGGGTCCACGCAATTAATCCAGCGTTATCATTGACATTCTGAGTTGATCTCGACGCAAAATGTAACAGCGCAAAAATGAAATAATCCCAGTTTATTACATTTTGCGTTTATATTACATTTAACATTGTAACAGCGCCCATTGTCATGATTAGGTAAAATATGTTCTCAATGAAATATTAGGAGATAACGAACAGTATTCAAGCCCAAAAGTCCATCATACAATACAAATTAGGAGCAGAGCAAACACAGACCTCTAAAATATCAGAAGTGGGATAAGGTACCATGGAGGAGTGATCATCCTCTGCCGACTT
Source organism: Saccostrea echinata (assembly GCF_033153115.1). Lineage (NCBI taxonomy): Eukaryota > Metazoa > Mollusca > Bivalvia > Ostreida > Ostreidae > Saccostrea > Saccostrea echinata. Next base: position 3,125,974 of record NW_026889756.1, on the reverse strand, counting down.
TGTGCTCCTTGTCATGATCGGTAAATAACGGGAAAATACGTTGACAATTCAGTGTGTAAATAATGGCCTTACAATTAATATGAAAAATGTCAGTCAGCATTTCACTTAATGATAGATTGTATTTGCTGTCATTGTATCGACCTTAAACTTACAAAATGATGACTTTAACGAGACTTCCTATATTCTTGCTTGTTTCATCAATTTGTTTGTCAACAACTTACCTCGTTTTAGAAATTGTTCATACGTAGAGCATGCTTTCGAATCAACTGAGAGATATAAACCTGTATGCTGGTGAAAAGGATATATATTTGTATAATTTGATATGAAAATAAAGGTAAATAATTTTCATGAAATACATCAGTCAATCTTCGATCTAACAGCATACCGAATTTGGAAACAGGGTAACAGGGTAATTATGAACTGTTGATATTAAAAATCCTTGTATCATTCAATTTATTTTTAGTTTTTTGACTCATTGTAGTAATTGATCGTATGAAGAATGTACGAAGAACATGTTCTAATGCATAGAATCAACTGGGAGACATAAATTACACATTCAGATGATAATGACATATTGCTATTCAAAAGGTCAACTGCCTGGCTCAGTGGTTAAAAACCTTCCATCTAGTGTCTAGAGTAAGTTTAGAAGTTTCTCTAGAAAATACAATCATTAAAAAGTTGTGTCAGACATCGTGTCAGTTATGTGTCAGTTGTGCCTTTTTTTCTAGTTCAATATAATATATCGATACAATATTGTGTGAATAAAAATGATGTTGTTTGACAAAACCTGAGCATCAAATTGAAGGCCACTGCAAACCCCTATCAGAAATATTGCCTTCTTGCAAACATTTGCTGCAAGTCTGCAGCAAATATTGAAACAAACTTACTGCAGACATTGCTGCAAGCTTGTTGCAATGAAGCTTACAAAACCATTACAGTCTATACAAAGCTTTAAAGTTTGTATTTGCATCAAGTTTGCGGCAAGTATAGACAAGCTTACACCAAACATTTTACCATGCAAAAGAGGTTTGCTGCAAGTCTGCAGTAAACATGCGATTTTCCAAATATAGAAACCTTGCTGCTTACTTCCGGCAAACATTGCTGAACTATTCCGTAAAACATTGCTGCAAACTTGCGGCAACTAGTTCCTAGAAAACATTTGTTCTGACCTCAATTACAATGAAAATCCACGACATGCACTTGAAATGATGCAAGTTTCTTAAGTATTGAATATCAATCTTTACATTATCAGATAATATTCCCATATTCATATTCATTATTAAAATGTTACATAAAATGTTTATTTTTGATTTATAGAGAAAATTAAGGACCCTTAAAAAGACTTTTAGAATTCAAATTAAAAAAAAATAGTACAGTTACCTATTTATGTGAAAACTTGGAGACATTTATTATAAATAAAATGAAACATTTAATGAATTAATGGAACAAACATACGTGATATTAAAATAAAGATTGAAATTCATATTAAAATTTAACCTACATCAGTTACTTGAACATGTTTTAAAGAGATAGCTGTTTTATATAAAAATAAAACAAAATCAAATCTTAGCAATTAGATGTTGCTTATGTCACAGTTTACCTTCATCCAGAATTATGCTTTTGTTATCATTCAAATGGTACGTAAATTCTTAACAAAATGCTGATGCTTCTTCAACTTCACTTCAAACATTTTAAAATGGCGAAATTTGTGTTGATCTCAGTACAACGTGCGTTGTCTGATTTGGCTTATTTACTGCTTTTGCGAATTTCCTGCAACTATTTAATTTGTTAATTATTATTTCTTGCGAGCTTGCTGCAAACAACTCATTGTAGTGTATGTTTCTTTCAATGTTCATGCAAAAATGTTGAGTTCCTGTAAATTTGCTGCAAGCTTGAAGCAATTGCTTCCATGTTTGCCCTAAGATCGCAGATTGCAGCAATCATCGGCAAACAAAACATTTTTCTTCCTGCAGCTTACATATCAGTTTTGTAAGTGAGGGACTTTTCAAGTGGAATTTCTTTTAACTAAATGAAATATATGGAGATAATGAACAGTATTTAAGCTCAAAAAAACCATTAAACAATACAATATACGAGCAGAGCAAACACGGGCCTCCAAAACATTAGAGGTGGGATCGAGTGCCATGGAGGAGTGAGCATCCCCTGCCGACCGGTCACACCCGCCGTGTGCTCCTTGTCATGATCGGGAAATAACGGGAAAATCCGTCGACAATTCAGTGTGTAACTAATGGCCTAACAAATTAGTATGAAAAACGTCAGTCAGCATTTGACTCAATGATAAATTGTATTTGCTGACAAGGTCACTGTATCGACCATAGAACTTACAAAATGGTGACTTTAAACGAGACTGCTGATATTCTTGTTTCATCAACTTGTTTGTCAATAATTAACCTCGTTTTAGAAATTGTACATACGTAGAGCATGCTCTTGCGTATCGAATTAACTGAAAGGTATAAAACCTGTATGCTGGTGATGAAGGTATATTGCTGCATAAGTAAGGAAAGTTGACGATCGAAAAGTTAAAGTCATCACGTTTGTCATAAATCTTGGTTGTTATATTACCATTAACGTCTTTTTCAAGTAAAATATCTAAATATGAAACAGATAAATAATAACAAATTATAAATCCTGCTTCATATATACCACAAAACAACAGTAGCATTTTATGTAATCTCTCTCTCTCTCTCTCAATCTTCAATTAAACACCGGCTTTCTTATAAAAAAATAAATAAATTTCGACCCACTGATGCAATTATTAGGTGCACTTGAATATTTAACTTATTATCAAGAGAGATCCCTTAATATTCTGATATCAACAAAGTCTATATCTTTGTATATTTACATATTTTTTCCACAAAATTACATCATTGGTATGTACGTTAAGAAATAATAAGGTTCGAAATCTTCAAAAAAGTTATAGAGCAAAGTTTCATAGTAAATCAAAGTATTTACGATAGTAAACTATAGTTAACTAAAGTAAATTTTTTTAGGAAAAGAGAGAGAGAGAGATTCCTAGTTTTTTTTATCAATTTGTTTTTTGATTATTCTCTTCTTCAGTGTTTCTTGTACACAAGTATGATTTAAATAATATAGCGAGAACTGCAGCTGCTTCACTGGAAATGAGAATTGACAACTTAGCGAAATCATGAAAATTGAACGTCTTATTGTATTATTTTCGACTTCCTCACATCGTTATCATTATCAACATTTATTGTTTATCAACAACGTCATCATCATCCAAATAACTGTACCTCTAACAATGGAGCGAATAGAGGTATGCACATATTGTTGCCAGCGACTATATATGTACATGTATAATTTTGTAGTCTGTGACAAAATGTGACAATATGTACCTTCACAATAGCTCTGCATTAAATAGCATAGTGTCTTTTATTAATTTTCAATCTAAAGTTGCAAATGATTACATAGAATTTATAAAAGACACTAGTAATTATGTCTGTGTGCTTTAGACACCAATTGAATTTATAAAAATACAAAATAAATAAATAAATAAAGCATGACTGTGGGGAGACAATATGTGCAGTGGGGATTGGTACTTAATGTCAATAGCAACAATTTGTACATGTATAATTTTCCATCTAGCGACAATTTGTATCAATGCACGATCATATGTGCAGTGGAGATATGTACATATTGTTGGGACAATATGCATACCGTTACAAGGTATCTAGGACTTAACAATTGACCGCATAAAGGAACAAAGTTTACAAGACCCCCAACAGACGTGGCTACACCTGGTCACTATGCTTTCTGTACACATAACACAGAGTAATACAGTAAAACTTGAATAAGGGGCTGGATAAGGGCATCTTCAAAACTATTTTTGCTTGCCCTCTTACGACTAAGGATAAAAAAAAATGGGTAGGTAGATAAAGGCAAATCTGAGGTTAAAATAGTTACTAATTAATAAAAAAAAAAAAAGTAATTGTATCCTAGAGGTTATAGAAAGTTTTGAGTCGGGCTGTTTTTAATCAGTCGGTCGAGATAGGGCAAGCAAGCAATTTTTTAAAGACGGCCTAATATTTACAATTCTATAATTTGATTTTATCAATAAACGTGGAAGGAATCTGAGAAGGACAACATGACAATCAAAAGGAATAAGGTTGACAAGATCCTCAATTCGTACAGATATCCTCAACATTTATTCTAGAAATAATACTGAATTCAGTGAAAAGCTAAAAAAAATAAAAACACAAAAAGTAAAGCGAACATGAGGGGTCAGTTTTACAAAAGAACTTACGATTAAGACTGAAACTTAAATTGATTGTAAAATTGTGCAGAATAAATTATTTTGTTTAAAATTGCTAGCGTAAAAATATCTTACTACATTCCTTTCAAAATGGTTAAAACCATTTTTAATATAATGTAAGTTAAAAAGTTACAAACAGAATTAAATTTTGGTCTTAGTCTTAAGTTCTTTTGTAAAACGGGCCCAAGATTTATGCACGAAATAGAAGTGTTATTTTGTAAATATTTTTTATTGAAAAAAAACAATAAATTTTAAAAACAAAGTAATAAACTTTATATACATTTTATGATTCTCCTCGGGTACGAACACATTTAACAAACAGCGATACGAATACCTTTGTTATCAATTTTATTACCCACATAACATATTGCTCTTTCCATTTAAAACAACATGAAAACGTATTCAAACAACCATATTTTCTCACACATTGTATGAGGGAGTCAATGTCTATGATTGGCGTTGCCTAAGAGACCTTTGTTTTCTTTACTAGGGTATCATAGGAGACCTTTGTTTTGTTTACTGTGGTATCCTAGGAGCGCGTAATTTTTTAATCTGCTCTATTCTTTCTCTTCTGATTTCAGTTTTACATAACTTCTTATAATGATATAGTCTCACTCTACATTTCTTTCCACATTCTAAATAATTATCTTTATACAAGATAAAAGTAGTGTTTGTTCTGCAACTGCGCATGCACCGTTTAGAGTCTACTAAACAAGATCTCTGACATCGATAAAACGTAAATCTCTGGCGATGGAAGTTTATTATTCTGTTCACTTTTTGGTGATTCTGGACACAGTTTTGGCAGCTTCAGACCTGACTTCTTTCTGTGCATTTGCAGACGTTATCTTTGAAGGAGGTACGTTTAGGGTCGTAGGATTTGCGAAGTAACCTTTGGAGGCTCTTGAGTAACGGGAGTGGGCGTGGTCTTTGGAGCTTGTTACGGAGGCAACTGAATTTGAAACTACAGATGAAGCTTGTGAGCCTGAACTAAATACAGCCCCCGCATTAAATGAAAGACCTCCACTGGTAGATTCGGGAATCACTGAATTGGACCCAGCAGAAGATGAAAATGATGTTTTTGGATTTAACAGTGTAAGCAGACGACCTAGAGGAACGTGTGTTATATGACGCATGAAGTGAGAAAACGTTAACAGAAGATTCAGCGTTATAACTACATGTAACGGGAGAGTCACCATAAGATGTGATCTCGGAAGCAGAAAACGAGACAGATGGTTTTTCAGCCACTGGACTTACATGAGTTCCACTGGAATAAACTTCTGATGCAGGTAGAATTCCTGGTCCAAAAATTTCTGGTTCTGATTTCAGGACATGTGATGAGGAAAAGGATTCTGTATTCTGAGATGATTGAGATAAACTCTTGAATGCACCGGCTGAACCTTAAGAAAAGGCGCCATTCGATTCTACCATGGATCCAGGCAAGGCACCAGACGATTCCGGTATGGGTCCATAACCTGTGGAAGAGGCACCTGTCAGCAAGGCACCGGATGATCCTGTCATGGATTCCTGATTAGACAAAGCAGCACCGGATGTCTCGAACATTGATCCGTAACCAGAGGAAGCGGCGCCAGATGTTACGACTATTTGTTCAGGAGTAGGCGAAGCGGTATTGGGTGTGTCAACCACTGATCAAGAACTAGACAAAAGATCACCGGATGTCTCAACCATTGATCTATAGCCAGAGGACGAGACTCCGGAAGTCTCAGCCATTGATCCAGAAGCAGAGGAAAAGGCTCCGGATGATTCCAACAAAAATCCTGATGAATCGATCCTAAATCCAGAAGTGACAAGCGGTGAATTTGAGGTTCTGCCATTTATTCGGATACAGAAGATTTGATCTCAGATCTGGAAGACTGGAATTCTGTGGATTTCACTAGGGGTCCAGGCAAGATGCCAGAGTCCATCATGGATCCTGATTTTGTAGAAGTACCGGACGGATCGACGACAGATTCCCTCTGTGATATGTTGATGTCAGAATCTGTTTCCTTTGGAGAAGGAGTAGAGGAGGGAGACACAGACTCGGGGTTATCAGGCTGGGGTGTCGCTAGCTCCGTCTCTTGTGTGACAATCGACTCAGGGTTCTCGGGTTGTGGTATCGTCTGCACCGTCTGTTGGATTACCCCTGGCTCTGTTTCCTCGCTGCTGTCCTCAGCTGGTGCAGGTAGGGTGTATGGGAGAAACAAAATAGTGCAGACAACACAAAGCTTCATTGTCTGATAAAACATAAAGCTTGAATTATCTACTCAATAAAAAAAAATATACAGCTTAAATTAACTACTAGAGATAAAAGTATACAGTTTAAATTATTTACTTAACTACTAAATATAAAATTATACAGCTTGAATTATCTGCTAGATATTAGTAAAAGGATTTATTTTTTAAACGGAAACTCCGCTTAGAATTAATAAAATTCTTCTGACATGTATTCAAAGTTATACTTTCATGTTAAATAGCCAAACTTGATTGGTTTTTAAAAAAAATGTTGAATTGTACAAATTAAAAAGTTTACCGCGTAACATTACTCCGGTCAACATTACATAGCAACGGTTGAAAATACATGACGACATTTTGGGTAACAGTTTGAAGATAACCTACGCAGAGTGTCTTTGCGCGTACGGTTCACAGTGACGTTTTTCCTTTTGAGTGCATTTGAAATACATTCAGCATAACAACAAATATTTACATGTTTATTGAGGGTAACATGTGAAATTGTTTTCCCTCAAAAACCTTTGCTGAAGGAGGTGAAGATTTTCGGGGGATAACGATTCCGAGAAAATAAATGATTTTGTAGATTAGAAATAAGGCGATACCTTTTAAATAAGGGTTTAAACCTTTTCTGTATATATTTTAAATGAAAACTATAATTTCCTCAATGATTTTTTAAATATTTTTTTTTTCAAAATGGCTTATTCTTCTTTGAATTTATGACCTAGAATTTGTACTCATTGTTTTCTATAAAAACTTATTATAACCCCAATGTATTTTTTAGATAGATTTTAAAAACATATTTACATAATTTACGTTTATGTTATTAATTGGCGGCTGCAGCGGTGGACTTACCATTTTATATGGTGATTTAAAGACCTATCCACTTCGTCTTAGCAGCTCAGATATTTGTTTATACGATTAAAGGTTCAACTGTTTTAATACTGTCATCAAATTTCTCTCGTCCACATTCTCCTTTCTTTCTCTAAGAGGACCTGAAGCATTTCCATGTTTCCACCCCAGACAGCAGAATATAAGGCGTTATAACCTTCATTGTCAGTGACATCTAATAGCTGAGGATACGTACTTACTAAGTACTTACAGAGTTTTAATTTACTGTTTTTCTGTTTTGGATCAATATTATCCCCTTTGTTTGAATTCATCTTGTGTTGAAATACTATAAATAAAACACACAACAAAATCCCGATCAAGATGATTGGTACCACAACAGCAAGCAAATCTGGTATAAAGTATGGTGAAGTCGCTGATATTCAAGATGAAACATTTGTGTAACTGTAAAGAAATATAAATAGAACTGAGAACACGAGAGAGAGAGAGAGAGAGAGAGAGAGAGAGAGAGAGAGAGAGAGAGAGAGGATTACTTTGTTCTTTTCCAGCATGATGCAGCTGCTTGGTAACATTGATTTCGCTTGTCAATAGCCAAACACTCTTGCATAATCTAGCACGTAAACAACAGATAAATAATGTAAATAATTTTAAAATTTTAATTAGTGTTAAATGAAAACATTATATATTGTTAGGCACTATTTTTCTAAATAAATAAAATATCCCGATAAATTATAGTTTTATAATATTCATTCTGAATTTTTAAAAACTCTATTGTCCATTTTGATAACTTAAAATAATTAAAAGATAACTTATACATGCTTCAAGTTTATGTTTGGAATATTTCAATTTCCAACTCATTTTGCAACCATGGAATTTCTAATTTTATCATAATTCAAAAAAGAATTTGAGTTCACCTTTATATACTAGTACCTTCACACGGGTATGTTAAGGCTACACCCAGATATTCTACTTGCCTATATAAAATGAGGTCATAGTAAGCCCTATGAGGTGAACTTTAGAGTTAACTCTTTCTTAAAATTTATATTTAAAGATTTCTTTCCGGTTCTAGAAATGAATAGAAACATTCGAAAATGTTATAAAAGCTAAATCCTGGCGCTTTGGGGTGGCATAAATTGCTCTGTATTTATTAATGGGGTAAAATACTAGACCTATGGCGTCATAACTGTTCATAAAATATTTGCCGACTGAAAATTAAACGTAACGAGAATTTATGTAAACAAATAAATAAAATGGGAATTTAAAAGCATATACTGTGAATGTCATGGGTGATTCATAAGGAAATTAAAATTATGAATAAGGTATGCTGATTTTTTATATTGTTTTCTTATAATGAAGACAGTGTTTTGAAATCCCGATCAGCCTTTCCTCTGTCAGTCTTAACAAAAGAGGTGCAAAAGTTCAACACTACGTGGCATGATTTGAAACATAAGTTCTGTTTCTATCGAAAGCTTGTATTCAACAGACATTGGACAGTGCTGCTAAAATCGTGTTATTATGAAAATTCTTCGATCTTTTGTACAAAATGTAAAAATGTAAAAAGTTTGTTAAGGTTTCAAAAATATGGAATAGTTGATTCTAAGATAATAGTGTAGCCGCAATTTTCTTGAGCCAGATATATTTTTACATGATTACATTTACAAACAGAAATTAATTATCTCCGGGATAGTGCTCTTCAATTTTTTATTAAGAACTTTTTTGTTTATATTCGTCACATGATGACGTCGTAGTGTACGTAGCCCACTGTAAGGCAATGTTTCCCCTATAAAGTCTTCCTCTCCCTCCTCATTAATGTAAATTCTAAATATGTGAACTTATTGAAAAGGAAAAAGATAGTTTGTTTAAGTAACGGGGGTTATCCGGCTCTGGAGTCAAAATTCCTCACGGGGAAGTCTTACTCTCTAGCTAGATCTCCGGGGGAAGTCTGACTATGAGGGAGGTCTCACTCTACAACACCGGAACTACTTTTCTCTGGAATGCAACCTTTCACCTTTCTATTTTAGCTCTATTTAAAGAACGAAAATATTCAAATAAATTCGTACACATTGTTTTCTTCGTGTTTTTTTTTTTAAATTTATTGCATATTGCTAAAATAAAAATTCAACAAAACACATATTGTCTTTCATGAGTTCAATGAAAAACATGCGTCAGAAAGCGGCGACTTTTAATGATGACGATAACAATGACTTGTTTTATTTGAGGCCTATTGGGTGTGACATAGATGATGAAGTTTTCGATTTTCCTCTTAATACTGACATGGTACTCCCAGCTGAATACATACCTCATGAAGTTATTGTTTCTCAAAAAAAAAAAAAAAAAAAAAAAAAAAAAAAAAAAAAGCCATGACTTAATTGTAAATAACATAAAAAAATTACAAATACTAAATCCCATTAAGAAACAAAGGCAAAGATTTTAATCCTTAACAGATAGATAGAATTGAATCTAAAATGCATCGTTCAGCAACTAACTCCAGAACAAAATGGTGTGTAAGAAGTTTGAAAGGTAAGCCGACATTTAAAACATATAGGATGAACAAAGAAAATGAACATGGTTATTAAAATTAATAAGTAACATTCAAAATACTTAAACAGAGAAATATATAAATTCTAGGCTTTTTATCAAACGATTTTGTATTTAATTTTTTGTAAAAATTGAAATGAACAGCAGTAAAAATTAAATAAAGTAAATATGAAATAAAAATGAAAAAAGAGGTACTCGAAAAATAATTCATCCTCTTTGACCTGATTATAATTATTTAACAGAAAAAAATTAACAAAACACCAGCAAAAATCTAAACTTCCCTTTAAAAAGGAATAATTAAATTGCAGATTGGAGCTTAAAGGAAGTTGGTCATCCTCTATGTCTTTAATCAATGACATGCGAGGAACTTAATATTTACCTAAGATGGTTTTACACTGAGGTCCAACTAAAACTGGATTCAGTAAGGAAAATAAAGCATCAATGACCCTGACGTTTCACAAAAAAACACAATAAAAAGCATACGGTCAGCTTTCTACGCACATCTTTAAAAATGGAAAAGATCTTGTCATAGTTCAAGAAAAAGCTTTTAAACAAGCAAACGAGCCCTAACAGGAAATTTGAAGAAAAAAAAAACCAAACAAACAAACAAACAAAAAAAAAAAAAAAACCATGGTACGCAGGTTGTCTATAAACGTAGTCAATACCAGGCTGTGGTGTCACCGAATGGTTTTTTCTAAATTTTCTACCTACTTATTCATTAAGTCTTTTCCTAGACTCCTAGGCTCGACCATTCTTCTAAGCAAATTTTTCTTTGATACTTCAATCAAAGAAAAAATAATATTACATTCATTTCTTAAATAATCAAATAGGATCTAATATGTATGTGACAAAGACATTTTTCAAGACCTACACAGATTAACAACTCAGTAAATATTAAGATGTACTGTATTCACTTGAAAATAATACTGTCTGCTTTTAAAAAAAACAACTCACTTTTCCACTTAATATATGTATTTCTACTACATAATACATGAAAACATTAAATTTAATAAATCTTATTATGAAAAATATTTTTGTGTTACAGATTTATTTCCTTTGCAAGTGCCTGTCAACACTGGTTTTATCTCAGTTTCTAGCTTCCGGGTTTAAAAAAAAAAGTCTGGATTTTAAATCTGTGATTTAAAAAACAAAAGCATTTCGTGTTTCATGTATGTGATATTGGTGTATGAATACATGAAACAAGAAAGAATGAAAAATTTTAAATTCAGAATCATTTGAACAACTTGGCGTATTTAACTAAGATAAGAATTAAAGGTATTCCTAAACAACCTTCAAGTAGCAATGACCATTGTTTAACGTAATAATCGTTGATAAACTTTTGCATTTTCTTCGTTATGTTTAAAGGTACATGTGCATGTTTAGCTCATATTTTAATCTACGATCTAGGTCAGTAACTTAAAGTAAGTAACATCTAGGTGTGCGCTTCAGACATAAAATACTTTTTATACTTAATCTGACTACGGAATATTCCGTCTACTTTATCAACACTGTATAATTTCGGAAAAGGATGTGATAGGAAATTTTAGACGGACGACAATGTAAACAAATACTGTGGTATCATCATTGTACGTGGGGGACCAATTTCGCGGATTTCGTGGGTCACACCTATCCAGGAATTCACATCCCCACAAACGTTTATTTTGATTCCTTGAATCTACCGTATAATTAAGTAGCCCACGAAATAACCTCCCCACGGAAAAGATAATTTTGGGTACCCATGCCAGGAACATTAATCCCCATTAATTAAGATGTGTATATCTGAAGCGCACACCTTATTTATTATCGCTCCACTGAGCTTTACCCCTATCCATGAGAATGTCAGTCTCAAACTGCATGGATGCAAGAACAAACCGATACATCTAAAATGTCTAATCTATGAAAAGTAGAATAAATGTCAGATGTTTATTTGTTAATTTCAATGGATGACTACTAAGATGCTAGACCTGAGCACATGGCTGGTGTTTCAGTTTCAACCCAAAGTAACCTGGACATGAGGGTGATGTCTGACATAAAGATAACAGCTTACAGAGTAAGGGTTCACACAGAGAAGACTACTGACAGATAACATACTCAAAAACCACAGCTCCTGTAAATATTAGAAAGGCCTATGAACATCTTCCATAGAAGACTTTTAACTGTAATCTACGTATTGAAGTGTAAAATATTCCACAAATATCTTGACACAGATTTGTGGATCTGGTGTTCATTTGAACGGATAACGTATAGTACAATATTGTGCTCATGTGCTCCCAGTATGCTTTATAGATACAGTTACGCTTAGTCTTTACAGCAATATTATTGGCTCTGTTTGCAACCATCTTCAATGTGTTGAAGTTAAAGGCATCCTAAATGGTGTACTGGAATAGAACTTAGACAAGCACTAGCGTTCCAAGCTAATAAACTAAATGTAAGCCATGTCTGCTTATTTGTGATGTAGATTAAATTTAAAAAAAAAACGCCTTTAATTCAAAAAAAAAAAAAAAAGAAAGAAACTGTCCTTAAGAATTATTTCAAATTCTTATTCAGTGGTATGTACACGTACATCTGTAATTCTAGTGGCTATCTAATTATAAGAATTTTCATACTTAAAGACTATGCTAGATGAGGACTTAGACGCTTTGTGTTACTAAAGAAAAAACTTTATTGGATTCTCTTTTACGATAATATAAAAAGATGATACCAAATCTCTTAGTGATACATCTGTTATTTTTAAAAGTTCCATGTGTTTAATATATACTATCAGGCTGTGTCTGATGAACATTGACATACGCATTTCAAATTAAATGGCTTTCCAGAGAGCAAGTCATGCAGAACTTATCTAAAGGCTTTCAACATTTAAGAAGGCAAAACGTTAAAAAAATTACAAAGAATTTTTTAACAAAAACATTTTCATCATCTACACAAAAACTACATACTCAAATTACAAACATCCTAATACCTTTAAATATATTGTAACTTTAACTCCAGAGATCTCCTGTTTCGTTTTTGATTTATTTACAGATAGTATATCTGACATGGAAAATGTTCTAGATTATGCCTTTTTAATTTAACTTTTATATTGAGTTTGGCGATGATATGACTGACCGTGCACGTGTCGTTCTCATTCAAAGCGAAAATACATCGAAAGATAACACATTAAACTTTTAAAATTCTTTCAAAAAGCAGTTGGTCGCCTATGCAACCACTAAAATTATGAGATTTTCTCGATCTAGAATAGATATAGAGCGCGCAATTGGACTGTTAACCTATAGGGTTTAGAATAGACATTTTATCTGAACATTTTAAACTTGGACTATATTCGTATCCTAATCATTTTAGTTATTAATAGTGAACTTAGTGGTGACAGTAAAATAAAATAAAGGTTTATTAAACAAGGATGTACAATATTAGTGTACCACATACGGTGACTTTATAATTGGAAAAGGGGCTTTATGTTCATGAACTATAATTATCTTGTTAGAACAAATTGGATTTTGTTGTTGGTATAATGAACTATAATTTTGTAAATTATTTTGTAATGGAATTGATCAGAATAGACCAATCAAGTCCATCGATACTAAGTAATAAAATTTGAACGGAAATGCAAAGTAACTATTAAGATCCTTGACAAAGAGTAATAAAATTGGAAACTTTGAGGTAGATAAATAAAAGAGCTTAGGGCTAGAACTCCTGTGGTGCAGAGATGGGAACGGAGTCCATAAATATTATTAAAGTAGGTATACCTGGATTGGGGGGTGGTGCCATGTTGGGGTTCATAGGTCAACGGACAGACCTACGGACAAAGCGTAGGTGGCATGGCAATGGTAAGACAGCCAATGTAAAGTATTTTTAGATCCGGGACCATGAATACGCTCTGAGCACAATATACCCTATTTTGCCGAAAAAAAGTTTCTCTTTTCTTTTACTTTTTTGAATACTTTTTGGACTCTAATTTTTTGGATCTCACCTTAATTATTACTTTTGGAGTTTTAGTTCTACGCTCTTCTTAAATATTTGGGAAGGATCTTTAAAACTTTTTTTACAACCAGCGTATTGGTCTATTCTGGTGACATTTCAGAAAAAAGCATTGAAAAATCTATACGATCACGGTAGTTTAATAAACTTTTCAAAAAACTTACAAACTTTGTCATTGGCTTACAGGACACTTAAACGCTATATAATTTTGCAGGGTAGTTATGCACTCATGTTGGAGCCATTTTAAAATCAAATTGTAAGAATATGCACGATCGATGCAATGCAACCTTGGCAGTCAGTTTGTAAGGTAAAAATTGTACATGTTAATCAGTAGCCTTTTCGAACTAATAGTAAGATTTTGTGTAAGATTTTAACTTACTAATTTCCTTTGAGAAAAATCATGTGCTTTTCTGACTGATTGGACTTAAGGGGATGAAGGACACATGGTCACATGGCTCTGTTTAACTACGTCATAGTCTCCCTTTATATAAGTGCAAAACGGGTAAACCATCAGTTCTTGTATAAATTTTTAACAATTTGTTTTACTTTAATTACCATCTTATATACAAAAAAATAAAGAGTTTTAACATTTTTGTAAACATTAACAAAATACAGAATATGTTGTTCCGCTCCTCTGTTTCCCTACACTGCCTGTCCAACAAGTCTGAAACATATTGTCGCTATACATTATATTTCCTGTGCATGTACTATTTGTACTTATAGAAGGTCTGCTGCAGCATTGGTGTTCATTAAGTGACCGTGGACATGCATGTAATTGATTTTAAAAGCAGTTCTGCGAGAACAAAAATTCATTGTTGTTAAACAAATAGCCTTTTTTCTTGATGTACTAATAAAATTATATCGCAAAATTTTCCCCCAAATTGATAAAAAGATCAAAACTTTGGTACAAATTTAGTTCATGCAAGAAAACATACACAATGATAATACAGTATAATAAATTAAACCAAAGATTTTCTTATATTATTGTCATTGTGCTGTAGTATAGATAAATTTAACCCCCACGAAAATTAGTGATTTCACAGTATTATATTTAGTTAAAGGAAAAAGTAAGTTACATATATTTACTTATATACATACACGTATAAAGCACTTGTCTAAAAAGATAACAATATACGTCCTAAAGTAACAAGTTCGAGACCGTTCTTCTTAAATCAAAATTTTCGACAGTTTTAAAAAATGCGTACATCAACAATAAAAATATATATTCTAATGAATGACCGCACAATTTCTTTATATGGAAACATATATATTACAGAAATTTTACAATTCCTTATTCTGTAGCCATCTAAGAACTCACTTCAATCTTAAATATATTAAATAACATAGCATTTTAAAGCAACAGAATGCGAAACACTTTCGCCGTAATTATTCCTGACCTACAAATTATTTACATAAAGCACATCATAACATTTACAATTATTTAACTTACAAGTATTATTTAATCAATAAATATTCTATAACGACGTTTTAATATATACTATATTCCCATGCCAATGAAGTGTACGTCTCTAACATTAATTGATGATGTCGTTGTGATCTCTAAACGTTGCATCAAGAAATACTTTCTAGCCACCATTGTCTTCTATTCCTACTAAGATGGGATACGTGTTGACCAAGTACTTGCACAACTCTATCTTACTGTTAATATAAGACAGTTGTAACACATTTTTCCCGTCATTTCTTGTGCTATTGATATCTAAGCCTTTCTCTAACAGGAAGTTAAAAACAGATCAATGTTACCAAACCAGGCCGCAGCATGCAAGGCATTGTTTCCACTATCATCAGTGATATCGAGTAAATTAGGATAAGCATCGACCAGGTACTTACACATATCTATCTTACCGTTCAGACAACATTGATGTAACACAATTTTCCCGTCATTTCTTGTACTATTGATATCTAAACCTTTTCCTAAGAGAAACTTAAGTATATCAATGTCACCACCCCAGGCTGCATCATGTAAGACATTCTCACCGTCATTGTCAGAGACGTCAAGTAACAGAGGATACATTTTAACCAAGTACTTACACATATCTGTCATACTGTTCATACAGCACAGATGCAGAACAGTTTTCCCGTCATTTCTTGTGCTATTGATATCTAATCCTCTCTCTAACAGGAACCTAATCAGATCAACGTTACCACCCAAGGCTGCATCATGTAAGGCACTGTGACCATTATTGTCTTTAGCATAAGGTAACTGAGAGTATGTCTTGACCAAACATTCGCAAAGGTCTATTTTACCTTTCCTACAACACAGATGTAGCACAGTTTTCCCGTCATATATTGTTCTTGTGATATCTAACCCTTTCTTTAACAGGAATTTAAGAAGATCAATGTTACCACCAAAGGCCGCATCATGTAAAGCAGTTTGGCCAGGCTTGTCAGTGACATCAAGTAATTGAGGATATGTATTGATCAAGTACTTGCACATGTCTATCTTATTATTCCGGCAACTGAGATGAAGCACAGTTTTCCCGTCATTTCTTGCACTATTGATATCTAGTTTATCTAAGAGGAATTTAAGCAGATCAATGTTACCACTCCAGGCTACATCATGTAAGACATTGTGACCATCTTTGTCTTTGACAACAAGTAAATGGGGATAAGTATTGACCAAGTACTTACACATGTCTATCATACCATTCATGCAACATATATGTAGCACATTTTTCCCGTCATTTCTGGTGCTATCAATATCTAAGCCTTTCTCTGATAAAAACACAAACAAATCAATATCACCACGACATGCTGCAGAATGCAAGGCATTGTTACCATTATTATCAACGACATTCAGTAAGTAAGGATAAGTTCTGACCAAGTACTTGCACGTATATAAATTGCCTTTCACACAACATTGATGTAATACAGTCTTTCCGTTCTTATTTGTGCTATTGATATCTAAGCCTTTTTCTATGAGGAACTCTAGCATATTAATGTTACCACCCCAGGCTGCATCATGTAATACATTTTTACTATCATTGTCAGTGATATGTATTAAGTGAGGATAAATGGTATACAGGTACTCAAACATGTTTACTTTACCATTCAAACAACATTTATGAAGCACAGTTTTTCCATCATTACTTATGCTGATGATATCTAGTCCTTTATCTAAAAGGAAACTTAGCAATTCAATGTTTCCACTCCACGCTGCCGCATGTATTACATTGTTTCCATCATTATCCGTGTTACACAGTAAGTGGGGATATGTGTCGGCCAAAAACTTGATCATTTCTATCTTTCCATTCATACAGCACAAATGTAGCACCGTTTTCCCGTCATTTCTCGTGCTATTGACATTTAAACCTTTCTGTAAGAGGAACTTAACTATATTAATGTCACCACCCCAGGATGCATCATGTAAGACATTCTCACCGTCATTGTCAGTGACATCAAGTAACTGAGGATACGTGTTGACCAAATACACATATCTGTCATACTGTTCATACAGCACAGATGTAGCACAGCTTTCCCGTCATTTCTTGTGCTATTGATATCTAAGCCTTTCTCTAACAGGAACTTAAGCAGATCAATGTTGCCACTGCCGGCTGTAGCATGCAAGGTATTATGACCATCTTTGTCTTTGACAGCAAGTAAATAGGGATATGTGTTGACCAAGTACTTACACGTGTCTATCATACCATTCATGCAACACATATGTAGAACATTTTTACCGTCATTTCTTATGCTATTGATATTTAAGCCTTCTTCCAATAGAAACATAATTAAATCAATATCACCACGGCATGCTGCAGAATGCAAAGCAGTGTTACCATTATTATCAACGAAGTTTAGTAAGTATGGATAAGTTTTTACCAAGTACTTGCACATATATAATTTACCAGTCACACAACATAGATGTAATACAGTCTTTCCTTTATTGTTTGTACTATTGATATCTAAGCCTTTTTCTATGAGGAATTTAAGCACATCAATGTTACCACCGCTGGCTGCATCATGTAAGACATTGTGACCATCATTGTCAATGACCTCTAGTAATTGAGGATTAGTGTTGACCAAATACTTACAGATATCTATCTTTCCATTCCAACAGCACTGATGTAGCACAGTTTTCCCGTCATTTCTTGTTTTTGTATTATCTAGGCCTTTCCCTAAGAGGAACTTAAGCAAATCAATGTTACTATTGCCTACTGCAGCTTCTAAGGCATTCTCACCATTTGTATCAACTACCTCAAGTAAATAAGGATATGTGTAGACCAAGTACTTGCACATTTCCATTTTACCGTTCAAACAACTCAGATGTAGCACATTTTTCCCGTCATTTCTAGTTCTATTGATATCAAAGTCTTTGTCCGCAAGGAACTTAAACAAATCAATGTTACCACCTAAAGCTGCATCATGTAAGGCATTGTGACCATAACTGTTAGTGACTTCTAGTAAATTAGGATATTTGTTGACCAGATACTTACACATTTCCATTCTACCATTCCTGCAACACAAATGTAGCACAGTTTTCCCGTCATTTCTTGTTCTATTGATATCTAGGTCTTTCTCTGACAGGAACATAAGCAGATCAATATTACCTCTCCAGGCTGCAGTATGTAATGCATTCTCACCATCATTATCAATAATATCTATTAATTGAGGATAAGTGTTGCACAAGTACTTACACATGTCTACTTTACCATTCAAACAACATTTATGTAGCACAGTTTTCCCGTCATTTCTTGTTCTATTGATATCTAAACCTTTTCCTAAGAAAAACTTAAACAGATTAATGTTACCACCCCAGGCCGCATCATGTAGGACATTCCCGCCAGTTTTATTTATGACATCTACTAAGTAAGGATATGTGTTGACTAAGAACTTACACATGTTTATTTTACCATTCATACAACACAGCTGTAGCACAGTTTTCCCGTCATTTCTTGTTTTATTGATATCTAATCCCTTGTCTAAAAATAAATTAAACAAATCGATGTTACCTCCCCAGGCTACAACATGTAAGGCGGAGTGACCTTCATTGTCAGTGGTATCTATTAAGTTAGGGTAAGTGTTGACCAAGTACTCACACATATCCTTTTTACCATTTACACAACATTTATGTAGCGCAGTTTTCCCATCATTTGTTCTGCTACTTATATCTAGGCCTTTATCTAATAGAATCTTCAGCAATTCGATGTTACCTCCCCAAGCTGCATAATGTAAAGCACTTAAGTTTTTGTTATGCTCTGCACATAATAGATCCGGAAATTGACTAATTATATACTTTGCAGTTTGAAGTTTCCCGTTCTGACATGAACAATGTAGAATTGATGTCTCTCTATCGGTTTTAAGGTATGGGTCGCATTTATGTTCGGTTATGAGTGCTTTCAGTGCATCTGTTGCTCCTGCATAAGCAACAAAATGAATTGTATGATGTCCACTTTCATTTTTCACATTGCAAAGGCCAGGAGAAATTTTAAGTAATAAAGAGATTAATTCCAGTCTCTCCCATAAGCAGGATTCAGCTAATATAGAAACAGAACGTTTGTAATAAAATGGGTGACGAGACTCAGAAAACTCAAATAAATCAAGGTCTGCATTGATAAATTGCATGACGATATCCTTATTTCCATTCTGTATAGCACAGAAACAGCTTTTAGCATCGGGAGTGACTCCTTCATCTAAAAGAATCCTGACAATTTTTTCATGATTCATTAAAGTTGCTTGATTCAGAGCTTCATACCTTTGCTTGTTATAGATTATAATTGTCAGAAGAAATTTAACCATATTTTGCTCCCCTGCGCCTGCAAAATGAACGAGCAACGATAAGTTTTTTTCATCTAGTTGCTTTTATACGCTTTGATCTTTGTCAACAAAGTTCTGGAACCCAGTGCAAAATGCTTTATCCTTCCAAAAAAGTAAACAGGATATGATTTTGAATAGCTTTTTACATCTACTGCATTTAGGAATTTCAACAATTCTTTCATATATCAGTGCAAAGAGGCCTTGATCTATTGTTTGTAAGTTTGGAGCTTTCTCTTTGCTCCCTTCTACCTGGAGATTCATTAACAATGACATGTGGCAATATTTGATTACAAAAGGTAGATCAAATTTCATGAGGGCATTCTTAACAACATTCTGAATGCTACTATGTGAAAACGTACAAAATCCATTTTCCTCGACTAAAAAAGATCCAAGTAATCCATCGATGCATTTTGTGAAGTTCATAAGTATTGGAGGATCCTTTTTGTCAGGACGGACATTCATTGCTTTTATTTTTGTCTCGGTATCGAAGTTAACATTATTTAAAGAAGACATTGAAACTCTGTCCTTTTTCATTTCAATATATACAAGAATGGAGAACTGGGGATTCAAGTGCCAATACATATTTTCAACATACTGGCTTAAACACTCAAAGGGTTTTTTAAAGAATTTTAATCCTCTAGCTTGTAAAGTTTTTGTGTTACCAAACAACTTACAAGATTGTGGAAACCCTAAGGGGGTGCACAACTAAAAGCTTCGATTAATTCATCTGTTTGAAATGGAATTCCGACGTAATGATCATAAAACTGTTTCATTTCTTCTTTTGTCAATTTGTTTGCCGAATCCGAGATATCAACTAAAGCATTTTCAACAAATTCCATTTTGAACTGCAGCTGACTTTGAATTTCTGAATACATATCATTGCGAATCGTTACAATCAAAAAGTTTCCCTTCTTGTCGATTTCATCAGACAAGAGATTTTCCAAAACAATTGAGGTAGTTTCCCACTGTTCTATCTCCCATTTTCTGAAAATATATTCTCCAAACAGATTGTCTACAAAAATAGCAGTATTTTTTATTTGTTCCCGTTTCTCACACAGTTCTCTTAGTCCCATGACAATCGCCACACGTTTATTGTGAAAGGTTCTTAACTCTTTCAAGAGATGTTTTCCTATTGTCGTTTTGCCATCTCCAGGGTTTCCTTTTATGAAAACATATTTCTTTTCGAACAAAACTTCTCTTGCTTTCTGATAAGCCCGAGTTTTTATAAATGCATCCTTCGATTTGTTGCTCTCTAAATATTGAGATAAACTCTAATGAGAATTAATAGAATTGTTTTTCAAATCCTCCCTCGATTAGATTAAAATGACATCTTTCAATATCAAAATACATACAATATTTCTTTAGTAGTTTCTTGTAAAAATAATTTTTAGTTTGCCAAAAACGTTTCTTGAACACTGTAAAACTTCTTTCGTTTTAAAAATTAATTTACTTGTATTTTGTCATACACTCTTTTTTTTCAAGAAAATAAATATACATGTACAATTACCCACTGAAATTAAACAGCATGAATCTGCTTGTACTTAAAAGAGTCTTTTTCTCTCTTTTCATGATTCTTTTTACACTTTTATATTTGTACTCTCTCACGGTGATCAGAATTGCAAAGTAAGTAATATGTATAAGTTTTTTTATTAAAGTTTCATGAAGATATATTTAAGTACAATTCCTTTTCGTGCATATACCTCTACAGCTTATTTTTAACAGAATAAAGCGTACTTACGAAGAAGATTTTGTAGTTCTAGATCAACGTTATCTCCCTTCTTTGAGGTATTCTTGTGTCGAATTATCATAAATAAGGCAGAGAAAATTACCATCAAAATGACTGGTAGCATAACGCCCAGCAAAACTGGTATATAATCTGATGAAGTCGTTGACATTGGGGTAGACAAAGTTGTGGCACTGTAAAGAAACACTCCATACAAATAAAAAGAGGTACACAGGAGAGAGAGAGAGAGAGAGAGAGAGAGAGAGAGGCAGATTGAGAGCTTTACTTTGTTGTCCTATTCCGGCATGACCCTGCTGCTTCGTAACAATGATTTTGCTTGTTAATAGCCAAACACTCTTGATCTAAAATCAAAAACATAAAAATAAAAAAAAAGTTTTTTATAAGGAAATCTTTTACATTTTTCTTCTATAAGTCTTTCACATTTTTTCTACTATAAGATGAATCTATTAGATATACATGTATTTATAAATCTTTGCAGTTTCCCAAATACATGTTTATATAATTCATTTATAAAATAATTTGTTTATTTATAACTTCATTCATAATGAATTGGTAGCATCTTATGTCCATTGTGTAACTTCCGATAACATTCAAGTAGCTGAGATTTTTAGTTAACTGAAATTTATGTTTGAAAAGTCTTATTTATCGTTTTCATCATTCAAAGAGAAAGAGTTGAAACTTAATTTGAATACACGCTCTACATTCGGAGGAAAGTAAAGATCTCAATGTAACATTACACTGATTAAAATCTTACATCATCAGAAAAAAAATATCAGAAATAAAAGACTGACTTTACAATTGCACATATTATACATACATTTATATATTTCGTTGCTAAGATACGGCTTTTGTGGGCATCCATTGGTGAAGTCTGTGCACTTTACTTGGTTAAGATAGCCAGAATTTGTGAGGTATAGACAGGTTCCTTTAAGAGAGAATAAGATGTATGGAAAGGAATGCTTTAATAGGAAGTAAATTAGCTGGAATATTCTTTTTCATGAGCTCGTAGCAAGGTTTGCAATAGACTCTGATTATTGTAACATATAATATAAATATTAAACATTGGTAAAGGAGATCGTTTTGCTAAAATAGTGACAGTTATGGTTTGTAGGGAAGTTCACCATTTTGATAACGTCCTATCTGTCTGATGTAGCAGAACTCTAATAACGCTGTCGTCTGCTGGTTAGGGACGCAGTGGTATGTGCTCCTGCCGTTGACGTCAACAGGACAGCGTCGTGAATTTGATGACGCGTCCCATGATGTCCTGTTTCTTGGACATTGCTCCACAGTGGAGGCCGGGAATGGATATTGTACACGTGACATAGTGTGAGGATTCTGGGAAAACAAGACTCAATTTTAACAGGAAAAATGTAAAGATGGACTCAAAAAAATCTACTATAAAAACAATAAATAAACAATACAAATCGTGGCTAGGATAAGGCTGCCCGTAAAATATCAAACTGTTCCAAGTGAAGTAACTTCTCTGAACTACCTAGATATGACGTCATAATAGCAAATGACGTCAAGTCACCGCATACTTGAGCTGACATGACGGGGAAAGTGTCATAACTTTTACATTCCTTTCACATGATATGTAAAGATTTTTAGCGTTGTTGTTTGATTCAAGTTTCTGGATTGTTCTTTAAGCTTAAGTATGATGTTATAATGTTGAACATTTGCAATATAATATAGTTATTAGTTTAACTTGTCCGAAATACATATATTACAACAATAACAAAAAATTGACAATGAAATGCCCCCCCCCCCCTTACACGTCCGTGGACAGAGTTAGAATTTATAACTCGTGTATACATATATTAGACTGGCACAAGTGATTAATAAGGATAAATTGAAAATATTCTGTGTGAATCTACTAGAGAAGTATGTCCTCTGACTGAATTTTGCTGGGGGATTGTATGTAATTTATTTTGTATAAACTGTGATAAAGAGTAGAAAATGCCCACTTGTATGTGGGTAAGTTGAATTTCTCGTGTAATATTTTCTACAGAAGTAAAATTCAGACTTGCCTCCAGCACTTTATATGTACATATGTACCAAATATCACGATGAATTGACTTATGTGACAATATTTTTCAATAATGTTGTTTTGCACTTGTGCCGATGCGATTTTTGTGCAACATAAAAGGAATTTATAAGTGTCCGCCACGTGATCAACAAAGTCATGTGACATCACAAAAATGCATTATTGTAATTATACCTGATTACACTCTCATCACAAGTCGAATGCATATTCATACATAGATTACAAATTGAAATTAAAATCTAGCTCAAAATAAAATGTATATTTTAATGTAAGCCTTCGGACAGCCTTAACATAGCTGCGATCTGTGAAGAGGGCATAAAACACGGACATTTGGAAATTTCAGAGGTGAGATCAGGTGCTTAGGAGGAGTAAGCATCATCTCATGTAATCTAAATAACTATTTTACAATCATAAAACTATAATCATAAACATTTATATACAGTAACAGTTTACATAATGCATGCTTTATTTTTCATTAAAACTACATCTGTTGATATTTATGACTTTATTTTTGAAATGTCCTTGTCTAGTCTTTAAAAATCTTTTTTTACAAAAGATAATTTTTGGTTTGCGAGCAATAGGTCTGATGTTTCATCAACTTCCCCGATCATATCTGAGATCATATAGAATGAAAAGATTCTAACAATATCTTGTTGGTACGAAGGTTGGGGCGAGCGCAGTTGTGTAATCTTTTATCTTAGATCCGCTTCTCCAAACCGCACGAGACATTTGTAACGTCTACACTGTGACGTCACAAGACGTCGTATGTTCCATAATGAAGTGTGAAAAGTGCGAATTTTTAACAAAGATCTCTTCTCTTTGCAATGTCTTTTAAATCAAGATTAGATTATTCTTAGGTGAACTTTCAATTGTTGTTCCTGCGAGAACGAAGTTAGCAGCGAGATGCATTTGCAATGCAGTGTGGGTCACGAGGTCACTGCAGAAAAAAATTATTTGGATCAATGTGTCCAAATTTTCTCTTCGCCCAGTCGTTGTCGTGAGATTCGCAGTGCTCGTTATTACTAATAGTACTACATTGACTGGAAGACAAGATTTAAGCGTCGCGGAAGCCAAGTCACAAATAAAAGATTGATAGCGAACGCAGCGAGCGGCGCAAAGCGCCGCTTGCAACGCGAGCTCATTAGACTAACGTTTAAGAACAGAAGAAATTCGGAATGAAATCTATATATTCGTCAGGAAAATTTTCCAGTGCAACCTACCCAGAATTCCTTCAGAACCAGGATTCCATGCGATAATGGCGAATAAACAGTCACGCAGTTATCATGTATTAAGAATTAGTTCTTGAAGATAGCTTAAACAAAACAAAAAATAATTGCATCTACTCTACAATGCATTTCGTTGCAAAATTTCAAAAGGCTTATATAGACTCAGTTTGCACGTCATGTGACGTCACAGTTTAGACTGTCTCGTGCGGTTTGAAGTTTGAAGAGGCGGATAATAGTTCAAATTGTATGCTAGTTTTTATAGTAGAATGAGTTCACTATGCATCTGTCACCCTTACACCCTAAATAGGGACGAGCAACTATGGCACCGTAAAACATATTACTTACAAATTGTATATATGGTCTAGAATTTGTTCGAATTTATATATGCAACTTTTATATTCACATCAATTTTACATGAATTTGTATTTTTTCTTATTTTTTGTCTTTAGTAAAAGAGCAAAATATTGCATTCATAGTTTTATACAACATTGAAATCAGCTGATATCATAGCTACATTAAATAACAAATCGTCACCTGGATTCAAGTTTAATGTGATACTTGTCAGACCACATGTTATTTTATACTGAGTTATCTAGCAAGCTTTCGGAAACACTACTGTTCGAAATTATGTTATGCAAAAGAAAGGTAACGCTTTATTTTATTCCCCCTTAGACATGTGTTCTCAGTGTATTTGTAAACTCAGACAATTTCTTTGTTAATGTAGGTAGTTTTGCTGTATAATTGTATATACCGGTATTTACCTTTGCAGTGTTTTTTGTTTACCAAGCCATCTATGAAATTGAATTGAATGCCTTTTTTTCACGTATAGCCATGCGTAAAAATAAACACGGGGAAAATTGTGTTATAACCTGGTTCCCTGTCCCTGTTATGCTTCGTACACTCCGCGACACTTGGGCAGGATGAGCCAGGGGACCAGGCTAATTGTGTTATTGTGAAGTCGCAATGACGCGACGGAAGTGAAAAAACATAACGACATGGGGCAGCAAAAATTCAGATATTGAGTGTATTTTTGTTTTTAAAGAATTAAAAGGTAAATTAAAAAAAAAAGAATAGCGCTCTTCATGAAATATGCCTACGTGACAGAAATGTTTGTTATCTTTAATTTAAAAAAAATACGTTCTTGTCTGTATTTTTTTTTTACAGTCCTTAATGAAACAGCAATAACAATCAGTATTTTAGTAAACACCTTGTTCTTATTTTTTTTTTTCTGAAAAATATCAATGCCTTTATTTCTTTTACGGATACAATACTTTTTAAAAACATACAAAAGTATTCAATTGTCAATCATTACACCATGGTTATTAATTTTAAAAGTTGTTTAAAAATATAAATAATCCATACATACCCACAGATCTCAGATGTGATAGAATGGTTTACCACGAATAGAGGAACGAAAACCTCGGCAGTACTTCATCGTTTTAGTGGGTACAATACACACTAAAAGATCATTTATGTCAGTTTAAAAAAAAAAGCTCTTCAGGGACCCCTTTGAATTAATATAAAAGATCTTTAAACTTGTTTTGCAAGCTTACTGCCTCTTTGTAGATGTTTTGTAGATGTTTAAATGTGACGTGGCGTTATATTTTGTGCTTGAATAAAACAACCTATGAATAAACCAAATGAAACTAAAGAAAGAAAATCATTTACTACTCATCTTTTGAATAGCAAACCGTAATCTGTAGACGGTTCTCTATTCAAACTACCATGAAAGTCCTAATAAATATTTTTTTTTTTTTCCGGAAAACAAATTAATCAAAGAAGTGCAAAAGAAGCGAGAGATTAATTTTGCAGCCAACGACAAAATGTACCGAAGGGCGACAGTATGCGCAGTGGGGTTAGGGACTCACTGTTACTGGCGACAATATGTACTGGATGATAATATGTTCCGACACAATAGCGCTGCATGAAATTACGTACGAGATACATCTGTGTGCTTTACACACTAATTACAGTCATAAAACTCAAAAAAAAAAAAAAACAAACAAACAAAAAAAAAAAAAAAACAAAAAACAAAAAAAAACGTCAAGTAACCCTAAATGTGGGACAACAATATGTGCAATGAGAGGCATATAATTTCGCCAGCAACAATATGTGCATGTATTACTTTCCAACCGGCGACAATATTAGTCGAAGAACTACAATAAGTGCAGTGGAGATAATTATGTGCATATTGTCGCCGACGACAATGTGCAGAAAACGACAATAAGTACCGTCACAAGGTGACTGGGACTTACCAGTTGAACATTAAAAGGAATAAAGTTTACAAGACTCTCAAACGATATATATGTAGCTAGTCCTGGTCATATTGCTTGCATTGCATATAATATAGGTAGAAGGGTAACACAGTATGATGGGCTGGATAACATCAACACTTCTATAATTTGACCTTCATCTTCAAACATGGAAGAAATCCCGGGGGGAGGGGGGCTTACCATCAAATAAGACTTTCAATTCCTATAGATAGCCTCAATATATACATGTTTTTTTTAGAAATAATCCTCATCTCTGAAAAATGCTATTAGCATTTATAGTAAATCTAAAAAAATAAAACTTAAAACACACACACAAAATAAAGCGAATTTCAAATTTATGTAAGGAATACTTTTTATTGAAAAAAGAAGCAAACAATAAACTTTATAAACATAGCAATAAATTTTATATACATTTTGAATGTCTTCGGGTACGAACGCACTAAATAAATAGCAACACTAATACATGTACCTTTGTTATCAAGTTTGAGCAACTGCTTTAAATATTATTATATCATTGCTCACATATAATATTGCTCTTTCTATTTAAAACAACATGAAAATGTATTCAAACAACCATATTTTCTCACACATTGTATGAGGGAGCCAATGTCTATGATTGGCAATGCCTAGGAGACCTTTGTTTTGTTTACTTGGGTATCCTAGGAGACCTTTGTTTTGTTTACTTGGGTATCCTAGGAGACCTTTGTTTTGTTTACTGGGGTATCCTAGGAGACCTTTGTTTTGTTTACTAGGGTATCCTAGGAGAGCGTAATTTTTGAATCTGCTCTATTCTTTCTCTTCTGAGTTCAGTTTTACATAACTTTTTACAATGATACTGTCTCACTCTACACTTCTTCCCACATTCTAAATAATTATCTTTATACAAGATAAAAGTAGTGTTGGTTCTGCAACTGCGCATACACCGTATAGAGTCTACTAAACAAGATGTCTGACATCGATAAAACGTAAATCTCTGGCGATGGAAGTTTATTATTCTGTTCACTTTTTTGGTGATTCTGGACACAGTTTTGGCAGCTTGAGACCTGGCCTGTTTCTGTGCTTTGTTAAGAGATGTTGCCTTTGCAGAAGTAACCTTTGTAGAAGGTACGTTTGGGGTCGTAGGGTTTGGCGAAGTAATCTTTGGAGGTTCTTGAGTAATGGGAATGGGCGTGGTCTTTGGAGCTTGTGTTACGGAGGCAACTGAATTTGAAACTACAGATGAAGCTTGTGAGCCTGGACTAAATACAGCACCCGCATTAAATGAAAGACCTCCACTGGTAGATTCGGGAATCACTGAATTGGACCCAGCAGAAGATGATGATGATGTTTTTGGCGAAGATTCAACTGTGTAAGCAGACGACGCAGAGGAACCTGTGTTAGATGACGCATGAAGTGAGAAAACGTTAACAGAAGATTTAGCGTTATAACTAACGGGAGAGCCACCATAAGATGTGATCTCGGAAGCAGAAAACGAGGCAGATGGTTTTTCAGCCACTGGACTCACATGCGTTCCACTGGAATATACTTCCGATGCAGGTAGAATTCCTGGTCCCAACATCTCTGGTTCTGCTTTCAGAACATGTGATGAGGAAAAAGATTCTGTATTCTGAGATGATTGAGATGAACTCTTGAATGCACCGGCTGAACCTAAAGAAAAGGCGCCATTCGATTCTACCATTGATCCAGACAAGGCACCAGACGATTCTGGCAAAGATCCATAACCTGTGGACGAGACACCTGTCAACGAGGCACCGGATGATCCTGTCATGGATTCCTGATTAGACAAAGCAGCACCGGATGTCTCCAATATTGATCCGTGACCAGAGGGAGCGGCGCCGGATGTTACGACTATTTGTTCAGGAGCAGGCGAAGCGGTAATGGGTGTGTCAACCACAGATCCAGAACTAGAAGAAAGATCACCGGATGTCTCAGCCATTAATCCATGAACAGATGATGAGGCTCCAGAGGTCTCAGCCATTGATCCAGAGCCAGAGGATGAGGCTCCGGAAGTCCAAACCATTGATCCAGAGCCAGAGGATGAGGCTCCGGAAGTCCCAACCATTGATCCAGAACCAGAGGATGAGGCTCCGGATGATTCCAACAGAGATCCTGATGAATCGATCATAAATCCAGAAGTGGCGAACCGTGAATTGGAGGATTCTGCCATTGATTCGGATCCCGAAGATTTGATCTCAGATTTGGAAGACTGGAATTCTGTGGATTCCACCAGGGGTCCAGGCACGGTACCAGAGTCTGTCATGGATCCTGAATTTGTAGAGGTATTGGACGGATAGACGACAGATTCCTTCTGTGATATGTTGATGTCAGAATCTGTTTCCTTTGGAGAAGGAGTAGACACAGACGCGGGGTTATCAGGCTGGGGTGTTGCTGGCTCTGTCTGTTGTGTGACTACTGACTCAGGATTCTCGGGTGGTATTGTCGTCTGCACCGTCTGTTGGGTTACCTCTGGCTCTGTTTCTTCGCTGCTGTCGTCAGCTGATGCAGGTAAGATGTATGGGAGAAACAAAATGGCGCAGACGACTAGAAGCTTCATTGTCTCCTAAAAATATAAAAATATACAGCTTAAATTATCAACTAGATATAAAATATTAAGCTTTAATTATCTATTTTATTTTAGTAAGAAGGGTCAAAGATTCATTTTTAAACGGAAACTCTCCTTAGAATGAAAATCTTTTGACTTATATCTAAATTTGTAATACTTTCATGTTGATAATAAATAATCCAATATGTTTGGTTTAAAAACATTTGTTAAAATGTACTATCTCACTACCGCGTGATAAACCACGCCTTCGGGTAACATTACATATAGCAACGATTGAAAATGCATTACAACGGGTAACAGTTTAAAAGTGAACTGCGCTGAGTGTTTGCGCGTACGGTCCAAAGTGAAAATTTATTTTAAATACATTCAGTATAACAACAACAAAAATTTTATGTTTTTTAGGGTAACGTGAAATTGTTATCCCGCGAAAACTATTGCTGAGCGAGGCGAAGCCTAGGTCGGTAATGGTTTTCGCGGGAAAACAACTCAAGGAAAATAACGAAGCTGATTCTGTTATAAGGAGGGTTTTTACCTTTTCTGTATTTACTCTATTCTATAATATTGATATTTTATTTCAAAATATACTTTTTTGAAGTCCTTCCGTGTGTAATTGCAACCTGGGAAGTGGGTTAAACAAAGTAACTGTATGACACACAGAATTATCTCCTCGAATAAATACTTACTTTGCAACATTTTAATATACAAACACTATATTATTTTGTATCATTTTTTAAAACGAAAAATAATTTCCTCATTATTTAAAAAAACATTACATGGCTTATTCTTTGAATTTATGACCCTGAATTTCTATAAAAACCTATTCTAACCCTAAGGATTTTTAATCAGAAAGTTTTTAAAAAAACATAGATATAATTTACGTTGATATTATTAATAAGCAGCTGAAGCTGGCGACTTACCATTTTATATGGTGAGTTAAAGATCTATCCACTTCGTCCTGGCAGCTCTAATATTTGTCTATACGATTAAAAGTTCAACTGTTTTAATACCGTCATCAAATTTCTCTTGTTCACCTTCTAATTTCTTTCATCACGAGCTGTCTTCTGTCATTATAAGTATTAATTACTTATAATGGGACCGCGAGGTGCACTTGGCCAGGAATTTAATGATCTAATATTAATATTAACGAGATTAATAATTTATTTCGATTTTTGAATATCAGGAAATTTGCCCCGCATTTTTTGTTCGTGCACTTTGAATTATTTGGGAAATGATGACCGATTGCATTTATGCATATATCTCCATTTGTGATAGGTATTTGAAATGTCATTATTTGATCTGTGTCCCAGGCGGTGCCGAAAGAAATAAACGTAATCTGAAAATAAAAACTCGTTCTTGTAGATAATAAAATGCCGACTTAAATACCTACATGTACAAATTGATTTTTGGTATTTAGAATTTATTGCTACTAATTGATTGTTTATGAGTTTTTGGTATTTTATTGGTTATTCTCTATAAATAAGACTTTACCTACAAGTTTGGTCGGTCTATGTATATTTTATGGTAAGCATGCTCAAATCACAGTTGGAGGAATTATTTATTCTAAGGACAAAAAAAGATAAAATTAATTTAGCCCAAGTTTCAAAACACAAATTGTGTCGAGTTTTCCAGGATATACTTTTTGCCAATTTTATGCAAAAATCAACACGCTAGAAATGCGCACATCACAGTACAATTTTAACTTTTAAAATCTCACTGGAAATGTAATCCAAAAAATATTTGTAGGGTAATTTTATTTTAATGTTTTCTTAATCAGATTTAAATTAATTGAACAGTTTGACATTTAAAACTGAATTCTGCTAAGGTACTAATTTTTTATGCTGATATCTAAGATTACATATGTTATTTGTTGCACAAAGTAATGTATTTTCCTAAAGTACATCAGCATTTACAAAAAGGATTTAACAAGATAAAAATTCTACATTTTTGTATGTTTACAGACATACATTGTATCGAATAATCTGAATATTCATGACAATCACAAATCGACTGTACTTCCTTTTCATTGTCAAACACACGTTATGTGTTAATTTATGTCTACTACTGTCAATTTGTACAAGCTACAAGATGGTTCAGTTATTATGAGGATTAATTAATTTTTAACCCCTGTTCTTATTAATTAGAAACTTGTTAACGGAGGTTAATGGCAGTTTTCTCCAAGTTTATTTGCTCAAACCATACATAGTACTACATGAGGAACATAAAGCATTTAAGCAATTCTTTCTAATTGTCAAATATACACATTATACGTATAATAAGTAATATAACCATCAACATAAGAATGTAAATTTACTTTTTTATGAAAAGAAATAAAGCTAGTCAGGTTTAAATGTTAGAGTACACGTAAACTCGGTGTAGATAATAGCTCCAAGGAGAAACACTTTACATTGTAGAGAAGATGGGTGAAGAAGACGTGTAGAATGCCTATAGCTTCAGATATTAATAAAATCATATTCAATTTGTAAATTAAGTATTTAAAGTAAAGTTCTCATTATTGAAATTCATGAAATTATGATCAACAAAACTTTTCTGAGAAAAAAGATCTCGGAAAAAATTATTCTTTTATTAAAAAAATAAAATGGTATTCGTGGGATTCGAACCCCTATCAATAAAAATCCGGAGTATCATATTGTTTTGAGACTAACACGCTAACCACTACGCCACGCAGCTCCTGACGAATAGTGGCATTTAAATCATGTTTGTGATATGACCCTTGACTTAATGGACTTCAAGTATTTCTCGGAAAGATGCGAATGCTTTGTCATAAAAGTGTACTTTTAAGGTATAGTGGGTCTTTGCTCCATGTTTTTGTAAACCAAAAAATGTATATTTTTATGCAAACTTTTAGGATCAACTTTCAAAAAAATGGAGCGAAGACCCACTCATATCGAAAAATTTTGTTAAAGTATGAGAAAATGATCCTTTTTGTCCTCTTTAGTGTGTGTATGCTATTTCGTAGGCAAATAATTTCAGTCTTTGTGAGATTTTTGTAAATTGTAGAGATTTAGCATAAAATATACTTTAATGTTAGATGAAATATCAAAGAAAATTTTTAAATAATTGAGATTTTATTTTTCACTTCATGTTTGTCGCACTATAGGCACTTCGCCCGCCTTGTTCACCCATCTTCTTTATTTTACCGTTAAGGTTTTTCCTTCTCTATGATAAATATTTTTTATTTTATTTATTTGTTTATTTTTGAGGAAAGAAAAACCATTCCGTAAATTAACTGATAATAGAAAAGATTCTAACACCTATGACCTTGAATCCTTATTAAGATGTACTTGTGTATTTCATATCGCAAATTATTAAGCAGGAGTATAAAAAAGGTTTAACAAACATATTAAGTTCATTACTTTTCTTTTTTACTGCTGAAAAATGTTGAAGAAAATTTGCATATAGGGTACATTCACAAATAAAATATGAGAGAGAGAGAGAGAGAGAGAGAGAGAGAGAGAGAGAGAGAGAGGAGAATTTTATATATTTTCCTGTAAAATTAATTTTTTAATTAATTTCTGAAATTCCACTCAATGCTAATCATTTTTTCCTAACAGAATCCATGACTGCGAGTGCATTTTTCTGTCACGTGGTTAAATGTTCATGCTTTTGTACGTCTGTATTAATTACTCACATAGATCGTGTTACTTTTAATATAAAGGTTAAGAACGTATGCTGCACATCAACTCTGCAAGGACTACAATTAATTCTATGGAGTTATGGTGGATATGTATACATAAAGGTAAATGCTAAAATGCAATCCGCAGTGTGCACTTCCCGTGTTCCAACCTGGTTTTAATTATGAGCATCTCAAAATTATAAGATATTGATAGGGGCATACAGACTATTGTTTTTTGTTTTTTTTTTTTATTACTACATGTACTTAAAAACTGTTATAAAAACAATGACGTATCAATCATATCAACTCTTGCGTCGCTCCACCCTTTAATACTGTCATTCTTTTTTCTGAGTTCGTGGAGACAGTACGAGACACTGATAGTAGTTTGTATCATGGTTTGAGATTCAGTCTCTATGGTTCACTCAGTTGTGTTTCTCCGATGTTTAAACGCTGAATGAAATGATGCTTCTTCCTTCTGCCCGTAAAGGTTATATTCTGTTTTAGTGTGACGTTATAAGAAAGGAGTGAATTAAAGTTTCATTTATTGCACTTTCAACGGATTATTTTTGTTCTACATATGATGTTTATTTATTAAGCTGATTTGGGTCGATGTTCTTCTTGATAAAATACATGTAGTGCTCAAAATGTTAATTTCATTCTTTTTTGTCTTTTTTAACAGCATACTGCATGCTTTGGTCTTTTTGTCAGCATACTGCATGGTTTTGTCATTTTGTCAGCATACTGCGTGCTTATTCTTTTTTCAGCATACTGCATGGTTTTGTCAATTTGTCAGCATACTGCATGCTTTGGTTTTTTTGTCAGCATACTGCATGAATTTGGAAATTTGAAATATTTGACAGATGACCATTTTACACATCCTCGAGAAGTGCAGGGATTTTTTCCGGAAGTACAAAAAAATATTCTTGAAGAAAACGAAAATGTATTCATACATGTATTACCTCTGTAACATTGTTTTTCAAAAACAATTGCAGAGTATTGGGTGATACCTCCATAGCGCTTCATCCACCATGAACA
This sequence comes from Saccostrea echinata, assembly GCF_033153115.1. Lineage (NCBI taxonomy): Eukaryota > Metazoa > Mollusca > Bivalvia > Ostreida > Ostreidae > Saccostrea > Saccostrea echinata. The sequence goes on along the minus strand of NW_026889756.1, from coordinate 3,091,804 downwards.
AGATATGAAACACAGCTCAGATAGTGAAGTCACTCTCTACCATCGGCTCATACATTCAGCTCTGTCGGTGGCTCGTGTATATCACAGTGATAAGCAAGAAAAAAGCTTAAGTGCCTTTGTTTTGATTCATAATAATTAAATAACTTAACTAACGTTCGGCCTTAAATTTAAATATTTACTAAGTAGATCTAGAAATATTAGTTTAATTTGAAATAATCCTTGCGATATCAAAATTTTGATATCTTTTACTTTATGCTAAAATCTTGACGCGAGCCCATTGCAGAGGTGTCTGAAAGAAGAACGAACGGCAATTCCCCAGGGGAGAGTGATTGATAATATGTTGTTTACGTCCCATTTAAGAATTTTTCACTCATATAGAGATGTCACCATATACCGGTGAAGGGCTTCAAACTTAGACCTTTTCTCGGCACTCTGGGCCATTGAGCAGTGAGGGTTCTTTATTGTGCCAACGCCTACCGTGACACGAACCTCGGATTTTTAAGGTCTCATCCGAATAACCCGTGCATGACTTTCCCTTCTAGTGTCGGGCGCTTGGCGAAGGAACAGTCACTACCCATGTTCACGTTTTAGGTTTGACGCGGCGCGGTGAACGAGAATGGAACCCGATCATCCCGATCATGAAGTGAACACCCTACCACTTGGCTACCGTGACCCCTGAGATTGATCGAATGTAACAACTGATAACAATTAACATTGAGAAGCGCTAAATAAATATCACCAAATGTATCAGGTCCGTAGTTCAAGGGATGGGGTCGGTATTAGGTTCTTTCTGCTTGTCTCAGCCCCCCTTTTTTGCTTGTCAGTAATCCCCCCACACTTTAATAAAAACATTACTGCAGGCTTTTGCAATCCTTAAAGCTTATATGTATATACAAAACACACAGATATTTACAATAAATTATCTTAAAGATCTGCATGCTTTATCAGATTTAGGGTCCTTTGCTATAAAATTTTATCTTGCTTTTTCACTGCTGAGTCGTGTCTGCGCAACTATTTTAGGTACAAAGGAAAAGGACAGAAGAAGTTGCAGTTAAAGGGAACTTTTAGTTAACATTTAAGTGTTAGATGCATAGTCAAAAAAAATATTTTATATCAAAAATCAAAAAGCACCAAAACATGATAAGCATCTGTTTAAACACAGGTTATCACAGTAGAAATTTTCCTTTTCATTTTTTATTAAACGAAGCTAACCATGTTTAAATGTTTTGCGGACACGGCTCAGCAGTAAAGAAGAAAAAAAGCAATTTTTGCGCGGACCCTGAGGTCCACGGAGAAAATACATAAACAAGGTAAAACCGGATGCTATGGAAAAAGTCATTTTGCGTATGCACCAGGATGTTAGATAGTTCGTTCGTAGGAAAACTTGCTCTTAGGACTATTCGCCCTCTTTGAATACTAGTGAGAACTCGTCCATCACTGGCAAAACTTGGCTAAAATCTGTACATTGCATTTATTAATTAATTAGTATATCTAAATCTAATTCTAGCATTATATACATATATCCTTTTTTGTGAATAAAACATATTCTACTAAAGTTAATACGTATATAGATGAATAAGTATTTACAGCATAGGCGTCGGAACCGGGGGGGGGGGGGGGGGGGGCTTAGCAAGCTTTCGCAAAGATAGACATAATAAAGGCATTGAACATTGGGGCGTAGATTTAGCCCCCCCCCCCCCCACTTTCAACAGGCACAATGCAGTGTAATCAAAGAAGGGTAAGTGGTAGCGTTTGAAAAAATAAATTGGTACTGAAAGAAGTTCGATCCTATCACCCCCCCCCCCCCCCGACGAAATAGGATTTTCGGATTTGGACAATTTTTAATTTTCCTTTTTTTCGCTTGTCAATTTTTTTTTCAGGTTTGAAATTTTTTTCTCTTTCAATAAGCCCCCCCCTTTCAATTTGCTTCCGACGCCTATGTACAATTAAGATCGGGGCTTCTATGTACAAGCATTTTAAAAGGAGGAAGAATTCAGAGGGTTTTACTGCTTGAAGTTAATTCAACGGTTAGGCTTTAAAAGATGGGACAGACTTCCGGTATCAGTTTTGTGCATCCAAGCTCGTATGAAGGAATTTCAGATGGGTAGGAGGGAGGCACAATATATATATATTATATGTTAGTGTTTAAATTTCACGTGATTTATCAAAAATTCACAAAGGAAAAGGGGTCATCTGATTTCCTGAAGGGGTATACGAATGCAAATTAGGTTGGATTTTTCATGTATACTGGCAAAAATAATTATTGAGGGTCACAACTGTAAATATAAGCTTTCTTTTCTAAAGTAAAGTATATACTGGCAAAACTATTGGGACTCCCCCCCCCCCCCCCCGGGTCCTACAGGCCTGGCATCATATGCAATCGATATCCTCAACAGAGATGCAGAGATGTCTGTACTGTCAAGGAGAACAACACTGCTTAAAATTGGACAGTATTTCAAAATTTTAACATCTCACATATGGGGTAATTGGAGGACATGGATGTCCCCATTTAAAGGCCAAGGCTAAAGGCTATACAATGAACAATAGATGCCTTGATCAAGTATTGATATCCAGACCGTGCTCCTAACAATTATTAATATTTTAGGAATTAGAAAATTACATTAAATTATTATGAAAAATTTACGTTTCAAGATGAAAGAAATCTTTTTTATAACACATATTTTCATTACAACCCAGATTTTTTTTCTGTTAGAAACACATTATAATGGTCCACGTATTGCAGTCCTTTTAAAAGACAAAATTAATTAATTAATATATTAAAAATGTTAAAAGGAAAAGTAATGTAAAAACAATCGCCGGACAGTTGAAATTTCCAATACAGGATGGAAAATATATTGCTCTGTAATAAACAAGAAATTTTTCCATTCAAGATGATTTTAAGAATGGTTTTATACAAGTGAAAAAGAAATCTATAGTTAGCATAATTACATTAAAAAAAAACAATTTTTGGGAATGCACATTTTTTTCAATCTCAAGTTGTCCATACTCAAAAGCAATAACTCCACTAACATACCATGAGATCCTCCAAAGAAAGTGCTGAGATTGGTAGCTACGTTTGGAAATTAATGTTTCCTGCAGTTACTAACAAAATGTTAAGTTTCGTGTTCCAAAAATCATAAGAAATGGAGTAAGAAACTGGTTTCCGCTAATTGATTCTAAAGTTCTGAAATATGTTTTTAGAAACTGTGCCTAATCCCTTTGAAAATATAATGTACAATAAAATATGGTCAAACAGTCTGAAATCTGACGGACCTTTTGATTCCAATTTGTTCAAGGTTACCATGATAGCAATCCAGCTTGTTCTGAAATAGAAAAGATGTTTCTCTTTTTTTTCCAAGTCTAAATCCAAAAATTAGATAGAATACACACTAACATATCTTTGTAGCAGTGTTTATTCAGAACTAATGATACCCAAACTTTAGGCCATTTTACTCTTACATTCCATCATAGACAAAATTCACAGTTACATGTATATTAGCCTTATATCGTAGTCATTAATTACGTACATGTACATTTAAATCAATAAAATCATGCAGGTTCTTTTTGATGACTTATCTAAACATTAACATAAATTTTAATTTTTCATGCAATCATGCCTTTAATTGAATAGATTATCTGTCATTAATGAATGTCACCTGATTAACCTTTACTGTTCGTGACTTCTCTACCATTGTCTGCATTGTAATGTCAGAACTCTACCATACACCGTGATCAAGCACCTGTCACTACCCCCTGACAGTAGGCTGACCCTACATCGATCTCTGAACCCCAAAACAAATTCTTCTTTTGTGATCTGTACAGATTGTTAAAAGGTCTCCAGGTACCTTTTTTGGTTTTTAATGTCAATATCCTTTATCAAGTAGACATAAAATGAAAGCCGAATAAAAGGTTAATCGTGGTGCCTATAAGCTTACTTTAGTTTCCACGATAACCTGCACTGGTTTGTTAGATCTTCAAACTCCAACCAAAATTTTACAATAATACATGTATTTCATTTTCCCTTAAATCCTTCAATTAATTGAGAAAGTTCATTCCAAGCTTTTCTTTTTTAGAAAACATAAAAAATCAAATTCAAGTAAGATAAGAACCGGTTTAATAATATAATAAATTAAATGAATACAACGGGAAACACAAAGAAAAACAATGAACAACATGGATTTCACACAAAAGACGCTAGCATCATTTACAAATGATTTCATCATGTTTTATCTTCAAATCCCTGAAACAGGTTAACTCGACAACTTGAACAAAAAATGCTTTACCGAGAAATATAGGACGATGTAAATTGTCAATTTTGTTCAAGACCCTCTCTCTGGAATTGATTTTGGAGGCCTGAGGCCACGTTCATACGAGCAAAGATCACTTGCTTTGATTGTGGTAGCTGGAGTTATATAGTTACGTAAATGGATAATTAGGTCTACGCTCGAAGGGATCGCATCTGCTCGGTCCTTATTTGTCTGAGTTCATTCTTGCAGCCCACTTTACAATGGTATTGGCTGAACCGACATTTCCTTCCGCACAACATATACTGATCTCTGTAAAATGTGTAGGCTCCTTCGTTGCGGCATGAATTCAAGCAGGAAATGGCGCCAACAAGACAGGATGTCTGACATTTGTAAAAGGTGGCTCTTTGACGGTGGAACGCAACGATCCGGTTAACTTTCTTGGTGACTTTAGAAATAGTGGCCTTTGCTTTGGTGGCAGATTTAGACTCTGTGTTTATCTTTGGTACGGCTCCATATGTGGTAACCACTACATTAGATCTGCCAGTCTGCACAACTGTTGAGCCGACATTTGATCCGCCACTCTGTATAACTGTTGAGCTGGCGGATGGAGTTTCCTCGATGATAGTAGTGGCTTCCTCCTCCTCAGCCTCGTTCTCAGCGCCGTCATTGTCCTCGTCAACATCCTCACTACTATCATCTGCCATGGTAACCATGGAAACGGACAATAATGCGAATAGCAGAGCAAGATACTTTACACAATCCTGCAAAAGTTTGAAAAAGGTGTAAAAGAGTATTTTAAGAAATCATACGTAAACAATTGTTGTTTTGCAAAAAGTAGCATATTGATATGCATGTATTGATCATGAAGAAGATGCTTATACTTCATCGCCGTTTTTAATAGAGTTGCAAGTAGACTTTTTTCAGAAAAAAAGGCAGAGGACTATGAAATATTGGCATGTATATAAAATTAGGTTGAGAACGTCTCATATTGGAAAGAAAACAAAACAACTGTAATAAAACTAACAAATTTTCTTACCATTTCTTTAGCAGTAGTGGACCTATGTCAGTCAATCTTAAGCTCTGAGAAACTGGTTCTATGTCGACACTGGTGCCCTCCTCGCTTTATATATCAGATAGATTGGTGATGAAATATTCATAAGATTGGAAGGGGGCATTCCACGGTTGTCAGATCATGATCATATGATTAAATTAATTAAGTTATTCAATTTCAGAATGCATATTTACATGTTAATATCGGCAATAAACAACATACACATCAATAAAGCAAGAAAAACTATTTTGAATTAATTAAGGTCAGATAAGTGTTACGGGAAATAAGAAACTTCAGGAATGTGTCAGTGAAGTAAACTAACGGAACACTTATGTAATTGACTTGATTGTTAAAGAATGTATGGAAAAGATTTGATTGTTATATTGTTATGTAGATAGATTTTAGGTATACATCAAATCGGTGTTTCTTTTCAGTTTCATTTCATATTAAAGATATTAGCATGATGTTTTTGGAGGTCCGTGTTTGCTCTGTTCCCGATTTGTGTTGTTTGAATGGACTTTGAGCTTGAATACTGTTCGTTATCTCCGTATTTTATTTCATCTATCAATTGCATTATATACAATGATTTAATGTCAAAGGTGAATAGTAAAAGGGAAAAAATTCTCTCAGAAAAGTACAAATTCCCCTACAATATCAGTAGAGCCTTCCCAGCACTAGAATACTTGAACCAGTGGTCCAAAATTTCCCATATTTAATAAAAACATCTTCGCTCATTACACTTTTGTACTCCCTGCTCTAGCATCGGATCCCCTGATTTAGAAGAGGCAACCTTGCTCATCATAACCATGCACTTAGTTTGTTTAATACCCAGGAGCAAATAAGATTTTCATAGAATTATCCATTTTCACTACATACTGAGCATGCACCGCCCTAAAACTCGAATCCCTGACCCTTGGGTCACGAAACTCACATTTTTGAAAGAGCTTTCCTTGTCCATCACAACGAGGCACTTATTTTGTCTGCTTAATATACAGGGGAAGAGATGATTTTTTGAAGAAATAATGCATTTTCTATATATGATAGATGGAACCCCGCCCTAGCACTAGAACCCCTGACATGAATTTCATAATTTTGGTAGAGGGCTCAATGCTTATTACATGTACAATCATGCCAACAGTTGGACTGCCTGATGTCTAGGAGTAAAAAAGATTTTTAAAGATGCATTAATTTTGACAGTTTTGGTCACAACCCTCGGGTGGGAGGGGGGTTTACGAAATTCACATTTTTTTCCTTATACTCATAGATGCTATATGCCAAAACTGGTTGAAATCGTTTAGGCTGTTCCAGAGAAGGAGCGGAGAATGTTCAAATGTTAACACAAGACGCACGATGACGGACAAAAACAAATATCAGCAACAGGTCACCTGAGTGACTCAAGTGACCTAAAAAGTTATTCACAGTACACATACAATACATCCTTAAACTAAGGTTTGTATAGTATTAGAACATGGTCTCCGTACTCGGAAACACTTAGCCAAAGAAGTATATTTTGTAACATAAGAAAACGTTTATAAACATGCTAAAATATTAAATAAAATATTTTGTACACTTTAAATCTTGTTTAATAAATTTGTAAATTAAATTTAACATATAACATATATTTTTCTTGAGAACTGTTGAGAAATTCTAATACTGTATGCAGGGAAATATTCGCCCCCGTTTTATTTTTGCCCCTTTCGCCTTAGACATAAGTGGGTGAATTTAAGACGGGGCGAATTCAAAGAAAAAAAAAAGAATAATTTCTTAAACAAATCTGTGACTGGGCGAAATTAAAACGGGGCAAAATTGTTTGCAAGTGTGAAAGGGCGAAAATAACCCTGTATACAGTAGTGTTTATTATTTAAGCAGAAACTTTTGAGCACTCAAAAATTAGAAAGTGTTTAGCTATGAAACAGAACAAGTTTTATGCTTGTTTAAAAATAAATTCAAACTTTAAAGTATTCGCATTTCAACAGGTTTAATATTTCACATCGAGTATTAGAAATTATTTTGAACCTGAACATGTTCAAATGATTATTATATATGTTAATTAACATTTATTTGATCAGTGTACCTATATACGAACATATGGGCCTGTACAAAATAAGTGGGATTTTTTAAATTAATTACTGGCAGGCAGATACAGTGGTTATAGTTGAAAATTATATGCCCATTTACGTTTTCTTTTTTCTTGCGCATTTTCTTTTTTCTAGTATAAATTTGAAATATCAATGAAACATTCAAAATAACCTGCTTCATAATGGTCAAAATGTTGACATGGCTACCAGAACAGATTTATGCATGTTCGTCAATCTGTTATATCAGATGTTTGAAGGATTTTCTTATTTAAAACAGTAAAATGTCAAGTAATGTTTAAATAGCATGGGCGTGTGATTATTCCAGTTGTTTATGCAAAGGAATAGATCAAGGAATCGACAAAATTTTGCATCTATAAGATTATTACATATGGCACCTACATATCTGAAATTTTTGACAACGGGGTCAGAGTGCCATAATGTTATCTATACATGACAAACAAATAAAGAAAACAAAAGTAAGGGAAAAATAATAAAACAAGAAAACAATCATAACGAATCAAAAACAAAAGTTCAAAAATAAACCCTCTCATTCGACAGTCCTATTTCGTGTGGGGTGGGGAGTGGAGTTGGAGAGCTAAAATTCATATTTCGGCACGTGACAGTAAGTGGAAAATTAAATTGGGGTGCCCCCTCCCCCGCTCCACGTGTGTCGTGGCCATGTAACGTACGCATATTGTAGGACAGACATTGTTCGTCGGATATATTATTTCATCTGTCTTGAAAACAACGGAAATTCATGTTTAACACGGTGTTGTCAAGGTTTAATTAATTAAGGTCTTGTCGAGTTCAAGTGGAAATCTGACAATTCTTCTAATTAATAGGTTCATAGATGGAATTTTTAATTAATTATAGTTATGAGATTTCAGCGAACGATGAGACTTGTACTTCTGACATTCGATAGACATTATACCGATATATTTTTTATTAATTAACACGTACCTGTCGAACTTTAGAATTATATCCATCAAAACTTGCATCAATTTCTGGTGTTTACATTCAATTCAGGATTGTTTTTCTCTCTTTCTTTTAAAAAAACTATATATTTATTTTTTCTAAATGTTTAGAATGACTGACAATTATTTAGTGTATATTTCTGAAATCTTTAATCATATAAACTATACGTATTCATGCAAGTATATTAAAGTTAGATTTAAAAGCTAATTTTCAAATGTACTGAGATTTTCGATAGCATCATGTACGAACTGACTTAGGGACATAAAACTGCATTACTTACCATTTATATTATATCATTGAATATTTTAGCATTCCTTCGTCACTGACCTCTATGGGTCAAAGGTCACGGATTGTAACGACTATCGATCTCATTCAATTGAATTGTTTTGTTTATCAAATGAATAAGTAGAGTGACGATTAACCAGCAGATTTTTTTTCTATCAATTACGTGAATGACGACTACGATTGAAAGTATATTATGCTCAGACTACATATTTTTTTAGTGTCAGGTCTTAGCCAAATTACAAAGTTATATCAGGGACAGTACGTAGGTCTGGCAATATTGCATTTTTTCCTTGGTATGTTTACATGTACAGGTATTCAGGTATTTCCAAGATTGGATACAGATGCAGGTGACCGTATCGGGAACAATATCTTCGTCATTTTTTTTTTATTTCTATGTATAATAAGCGATATTTAATGGAAAAATGCTCTTTGCAATATAAAAAAGGGTCCCAATGTTGGGGTAAGTGTTCATTCTTTCTTTCTCATATAAATTACTTTTTTAAACTACAGTAGAAGTCAGACAGCAAACATTTTCCCTGGGTGTTAAACAATATTAATGCTACCGCGATTTTGTTTTTAAAGGAAAGAAAGTTCTCTACTTGTAATCTTTTTAATTACTAGTATTTTTTATTTAGCTCATTTCTATATTTTCCTTGAGAAATTTTGGATTTAACGTTATATTTAAAGAAATAAAAGAAATCAATGTATAATTTACAAGTGCAGAGAGGATTATATAATATTATTGGTTAAAAAATGTACTCAAATGAAGAAAAAAAGATAAGAATCATTTTCCAGTAATTACTTTCATGTCACATAGTGCAATATCACATAGTGCATTATGAGTGTTCATTATCATTGAAGGTAATTAAAAACCGCGACAATCGACAGGAATGTAGGCCTTCAACCGATTTTTGTGTGAAAAAGTGGCACGATTTGTGACATGGTTTTTGACATGTGTGATACGTCTTAACTGAATCATGTGATCAAATAGGGATTTTTTCCCTTTTTTTATTAAATACAATCAATTTATTAATTTCCTCCTTTCATAAGCATTTTACAGAATCTGGGTAGTGTAATTTAGAAAAAAGACGAATTAATAAAATGAAAAAAAGAAAATCTACATTTATGTCTATCTGTTAAGGTCGACATGAATGTAGATTTTCTTTTTCAGTTTATTAATTTGTCTTGTCTATCTTTTAATATCCCGCCGAAATATGGCTGAAATATTGCCGACTCGGCGTAAAACAACAATGATCAATCAATCGTCTTGTAAGATCAAAATCAACATCAAAACGTATTTTGTTTATTTATTTTGTACAATGTATACCCATTTTGTATATTTGTACACCGGATCAATTTTTTTTTTAATTTTCAATAGCACGCAAGTTCTTATAGACTCATTTTAAACACTTTTTAAAAGGTATTATGATCATAAAATAATTGCAAATGAAATTTTCCATTGACATCTCATTCACATTATATTATATTTGATTTTCATTTTGTTCCCTTAATTTATGTTTTAAACATATTTTTACTGACAATATGTCAAAAGAATTGGACACAAGTTCTAAAAACTTAGGTATAGTCCTCTTTTTTGTACAGTTATAGCTTTATTGTTAAATTTTACAAAATCACCGACAATATTTTATTTCTTAACTATCGTTCTATAATTTCTTACCAAATAAGAAAAATGTAGTAGTAGTATTTTATATTTAGAGAGAACTTATATCCACTTGCAAATGAAAAAATAAATTAATTCGCATGCGTATATATACATACAAAAGGTGAATTCCAAACGAAATATATACCTGTCAGCTGTAAATAATGTAAATATCACCACTGTACAACGTTTCAAGTTAAAGCTTCCAAAATTCCGAATTCATTAACTAATTAACTATGACCTGATTAAAACTAATTAATACTCTTTTTTTTTTTTAAACTTAAGATTGGGTAGCGAAATATCCAATAGTCCTTCGATTCTGTCAAAACCTTTCAATATTCAAATGTATTAATAATGCATTCGCATGCATTAAATTTTAGCCAAAGAGTCACGCATGCATTATAAGTTTGATCTTTATTTCATTTTATTTAATCAATTTGTATCTAATTACAAAGGGCGAGATTATTATCCTATTAAAATTGTTATTTCTTTGTGTCAAACGACACATCAGAATACATGGTACTGTAATATACACTGAAGTATAGAGTAACTAAATACATGTTATATTACAAAAGGTAAGCACTGTGAGAGAGAGAGAGAGAGAGAGAGAGAGAGAGAGAGAGAGAGAGAGAGAGAGCAAAATGGAAAAAAAATTAGTAAGTACATGTACATTGCACATACATGTATATAGAACGTGCTAAACGTGTATCAGTAATTATAATTAAGAAACTCTTAATTATTACAAATATATTTCTATGGGGGGCTTTACAAAATTATTTTTCCGATATTACGAAGTTCCTTTACATTATATGAATTAATTTCCATACACTCTATTTCTTATAGAATTAAATAATTTTTCAAATAATAATTCATTGTGAGGGTATGATGAAATTGTAGAATAAAATGAAATTCGTCTTTAAACTCACATTCAATGAACAAATTTTACAAAAATCTATTTTTTCTAAGCTCATTTTCACATAGTTACCAGTTTCCACACTCCGCTTTATTATAAATGTCGAATTTTGAATAACTAAAGAAATGTTTCCACTGCACACTTTCAAATATGAATTTAAAAATCACTTTAATTTTAATTTTTTGATTTAAGATTTCATGATCGTATTCCTAAACCCTGGGTCGATGAGCTTCTGATTTTGAGAAATCGAAGCCATTTTTTCCTACGGGAATGATATAAAATACCAAATGAACGGTGATTTCATTCAATTAGCTGTAGAACTCCGCTTCATCGCCTTTGTTTTCATACATATATACAAATTTAACGGATCGACACCTTGAGCATGGATTGGGCGAGAGAAATCTTGTCGCCGCGGGTTAATTTCGCGCCGTGCAATATCGGTGCGAGAGAAGCGCACTGTGCCGAGATTTGTTATAACGATTAGCGATTAAGCGCTGACATGTAGAGAATGGTTAAAGATTCGCAGGAATTGGTCCGTTCTACAATTATCTCTCCAAGACACCAACTCTGCATTTTGTAAAATACTTAGAGAATCAACGATGACACTAATAAAATTCTCAAGAAAAAGTACAAATATCTCGTTCTACCTAAGTAATCAGCATTTCCTATATTCCTCGATTTTGTTTAGATCTACACGGTTAGTTGTTATAATGTACTGCAATACTATAACGGCAAATATGTGCATATCACAAAATAAGGAAAATCAAAGTGTTACCCGAAAATCTAAAAGAAAACGCAAGCACATACCGCACGCTCAGAGACCTTCCGAATTTGTAGAAAAACGAAACAGAAGAGAACGAAATAGGATACGGGCGGTGAACGAAGGTTTCGAGAGACTCCGAAAAAAAGTCCCGTCCTGTGGACAGGATCCTGAAGTAAGAATTTCTAAGATGGAGATTCTGACTAATGCTATCGGGTATATAGAATATCTGTGTCGAAGTCTGGGATACAGAGACTTTGTGGAATATTGCCAGTCCGCAAAGATGACAGAAAACTCCATGGTTAAAGTGCAGCAGGTAAAATGTTTCGGATTGTTTTTCTTTCTTTCCTTAAGAAACACTCTAATCAAAAATAGATAAATAAATAAATAAATAGATAAATAAATAAAAATAAATAAATAAATAAACACAACAGAAACACTATAGAATTAAGCAGAGCTTTGCTCAGTTTTCTTTTTTTTCGCAATTTATAATTGACTGTGTAATAATTAATATATTGATATCAAAGTACAAAAGTGAATTCATTGTAGACATGCACTAATTAAGACGGGGGGGGGGGGGGGGTGTCAAGACCCCTGGGATATTCAGAGTTGAATTTTTAATTTACTTAGAAGAAATGAGAAAATGACCCATTCACCCCTCCAGAAACACATACTCCTCTTAAAATGGTAAGGAATGTCGTGATTCCGAAAAAATGGGAAAATGTCTTCTTTAAGGAAGTTGATTAGTTCTGAATTGATATTTAACCCCCCCCCCCCCCCCGTTTTTCTTTCGAAAGAATTTCTGGATCCGCACCTGCTAAATCTATTTTTTAATAATTTATTGGCCCCCTAATAAGAGCGATAACTCTCACTTGGGTTAATGAATATTATTCTCAAGTCATTTTGCAGAATTGCTGAAAAAAGGGCATGTTAATTAAATTGCTTTTCTTTTAGAAAATCATTTGCGTAAAAATATGTAAATGATTGAAGACAGGACTAATGAACTTTTATGGTGTTGTTCTATGTTTTCAGGTCAACTGGAATGCTCTAAATAATGGACCTAATCTACCGCCCCGCCCTGGTGGTCTGAGGGAAAGACCCACAAACACAGGACCCCAATGTTCTCACGTCCCCTGGCGATTGGACAAGCCTTTCTCATTATCCAGTCCTCCACAGACGATATCACGTGATCAGTCCCTCCCTAGCGAAACCTACATCTGTGATACAGCTACAAGTATTCATCACACAACAGATTTCAGTGATTCATTCAATATTCAGGAATTTCAGACTTCTTACGTGTGTGAGGATATCTGCTGTGAGCAGAGTTATTCCCCTTGGAATACTGAACTGTCTTGTAACACTACACGTGCTTTTCAGCACCTGACAAACTTAAACCAATCAGACTTTCCCCACAGTTCTGTTAATTAATTTGATGTCTTTGTATAGACTGTATCTAATATTTATAAAAAAAAGTATCTAAAATCTCTCAGATGTTGTCATTAAATTTTCTACATTCGTTATCCCAAAGGTTTTATATTCAGAGTTGATAAGAATTGTTTTTAAAATGTGCGCAGAGTCCATGTAGAGATATCTGAAGGATTCACAGGAATAACTTATACGAGTACATGCACAAGGTGTGACTATCACATTTTATTACAAAGCTTATAAAAAATCTATCTACGTCTGGAAGGTCATAGGGTACCAGTTTTTATTGAGTTTGTCTGAAGGGAAAAAAAGAAAATAAGTGATTGCAAAAGAAATATATAGTTTAATCAGATAAAATATAAACTGGACGGAGACATAGATTTTTAATTTGCACATAAAGAACAATAACTCTTTCTGTCTTACATTACTTCACTTTTTCACAGAAACCTAATTTTATTCAACAAATTTTAAAGTCTGATAAAATGAAAAAAAAAAATATATAAAAATCAAATGAGAAAATTACTGAATATAACCATTATTTGTTGAATGAAAAAAAAGTAGCTATTTAAAATATATTACTAGGCTGTATATGAAAACTTTCGAAAAAAAAGAAAATTAGTTGAAAATTAAAAAAAAATCATATACTACTATGTAAATTTAAACTTTAGGTAAATTCATATACTGTACTTAATTTATAATCCAAAAACAGAAACAGCACTTGCTTTCAAATAATACATATACATTCCAGAGCATTCAAATTCATTTAACAATACAGTAATCAACTAATCATAGAAGATGAGACATTTTTTTCTTCAAATCTAGTCAACCACTCTGATCTTCATTGTAAATAAATATAAATTTAAAATTAACATTATGCATCAAAAATTAGTACAAATTTTGAGGAGTCATTTCAATTCAGTAGCATTATATTATGTGATGTACAATAATATCAATATTATAACATTCTCTCCAATCTGATCAAAATCAGATCCTCTGATCTACTCAGGTGTGTAGCAAGCTACGTGGAGCAGAGGATCTGACTTTAATTAGATTGAATTCTTTTTCTCTCTCTCTCTCTCTCCCTCATTTGGCACAATTGTTTCATTAATTAAATCAAGCCGGTCGATACATCCAGAAGTGGGTAGTTAACTTGTTTCAAATACAGCTTAACTTCGGTATCTTGAACACTGATACCTCGAATACCACGGCTATGTCAAAGTGAGTTGGAAGTCCCAACCATGCACTTATTCTTTAAGTATTTTACCTTCAATATCTTGAATTATTGGATATCTCGAAGTTTTTTGTTGGTCCCATCGGGTTTGAGATAACGAGGTTTGACTGTATTTGATTGATCAGAATTAAAGTAACCCAGATTACCAAAAAAATTTAGAGCGGAAAATAATATTGTGGGAAACAAAGGTCAAAGTTTCTATTTTTGCTCATGATATATCCATTTTTTATCATGTTTATAATTTGAAATAGTTTTATTTTAAGTAAACATGCAGTAGTGATGTAATAGGTAACTATTATTTCATTTATGTTTTTTATTTGCACAATCAAAACTGCTTTTTTGTGTGGAAATTACAGCTCAGTCTGTCGCTGAGATGAGACCATAATGTGTTCTAAATTTACAGTTTGTACACTGAATTGATCAGCAGATAGGAAAATGCAAGTATGTCCTGTAAATAGTTCTCCTTGTCACGAGAGAAAAATATTCAGTGGAGCATCAGCACCCATAACATATAGTTTAATTTTCATTAGTTTCATTGAGACTAACCAGGCCAATATATCATGTGATAAAAGTTAGTCCTTGCCCAGATGACAGAAACAAGTGTGTACCCTCTCCCTCTCTCTCTTCTTCATCTCTCTCTCTCTCTTCTCTCTCCATTTTCTCCCTCCCTCTTCTCTACCCCTGGAACTGCAGTAATCCACACTGTACTAACTTGTTGATTTTCTGTCTCAGTTCAAGGTCCGAGTTCTGTAGTATCCTGCAAGTACACATTTAGAAATTATCTTAAAAATTCAAACAAAAGTAAAAATATACATGTACGTATTACAATTTTTTGGTCATAATTTAGCATGAGTTACTAACACGTACATCAGTTATAATTAAGTTAAGATTAAATCTTCATACAATATTTCTGGATTTCAAGTAATGCACATTATATTATTTTTCATAATCAATCAAGCACTTGCCAGCTCATAATTTCCAATTTTTTTTTTTTGAGATTAAACAAAAATTTTTAGCACAGGGTACATATATATATATATATATATATATATATATATATATATATATATATATATATATATATATATATATATATATATGTATGTATTTTGCTTTTGAAAACAACATTTATAAATGGAGTCATGGATGAAGACAGTATAAAGATTATTAAATGTCTTAACTATAAGATGTACTTACATAAGGAGGAAAACATGAAAAAAAAAATCATAACAAAACAAATATGGAACAAACAAACTAGAGGTACCATGAGCACTGAACTCACAAAATGATACCCCTGCTCCCATATGAATATAATGGTAAGGTGGACTTCATGCCAGTATGTAAATGAGATTTTGTGAAAGTTCCTCAGAATTTCATTTTGGGCTTATAGGAATAGTTGTGTCATCAAAATTGGTACCCTCATTGAGTATAATGGCAAAGTCCATGGATTGCTACGGCAATTAAACCCAAAATATTTGTCTGATCAAATCATAAAACAGGAGATTTACAATGGCACTATGTAGTAAAGATTCTGTGGAAGTTTTACTATATTTTATTCAGTGGTATAGGAGTGGTTGCTGATAAGAAATGGCCGGTCTAAATATTATAGAAAGGGTTGCAGTGTATACTATGAGAATACATGGAAACCCCAAATACAAATGATTGTATGTGTCCAATCAAAATGTAAAATAAGAGATGCATGATTCCACTACGTAATAAAGATTTTGTGATAGTTTTGATAAATTGCATGCTGTAAAAGGAGTTGCGAATGGCTACACCAAAATAAAACAGACAAACACCCCCATCACTATATACAATGTACCCCTACAATATATTCAAGCATGAGGTAAATGACAAGAAATAAAGTTGAATTTCAGTATCTCGAACACGGATATCTTGAATACCATGGATATGTTGAAGTCATCAGGAAGTCCTAACCATGTATTTCTTAAGTATTTTACCCTCAATATCTGGAACCCTCAGATATCTCAAAGTTTTTTCTCAGTCCCATCAAGTTCAAGATAATGAAGTTTGATTGTATAAACAAACAAAAAACGGTTTCCTACCTGGCTCCTTCATCAGGATTAAACTTCAGAGTTTCAATCAGATTCATTATTTTTGGATCCATAAGAATGTTACGGATCTCTGGATTGGCTAGAATCTCCTGCATTCTCCTTTCATCCTCTGAAGTAGGCTGATTTGGATTGGTGGAGCTCCTGACTGACAGATCAGCGCCCTCTGATGGTGACCTTGTGTACAAAGTTTCTGACCTGTTTGGGTTGATGGTGTGAGAGGGTGTGGATTTTGCCCTGCTGACTTCAGAGTCTGAGTTGAGTTCCACAATTTTACTCGGTGGAGCTGGTTTACTGGGTTTTGCTGCTTTGTCCTGTTTATCAGCAAGGCCAGTGAAATGTTCACCTTCAGAGAAATATATTTGAGAGTTATCTCCCTTGTATCACATTCAAACGGTTGATCAAATTGCTGTTTTTTTTTTAATGTATGTAGCTTCTCTCTTTCCATATTTCTAAGTAATACGCATTAAATGGACATAATTATATAAATGATTTCTTTATATAACTGTCTTTTTAGACAGTCATTTACAGATTCAGAGACACTGTGTGTAAGCTAGAGATATGGTTTACAGATGGGTATCACCAAAAACTTTGTATCTCGATATATGGCAATTCCCACCCCCCCCCCCCTCTCAAAATATCATGTTATTTTTGGATTTGACGGTGATTTTAAATTAAAGTCCATAATTTTGCTTACAAATATGGTGTAAAAACAAAATTTTTCTTTTCATTTTTATTCATATACATGTAATTAATTAATAAAACAAGTTTGAGTGCTAGGATGTCATTATTTTACAGCTTTACAACATTTTTTTAATCCAGTAATTACAATTCAAAGTTTGGACAATAAATTTGATAATTACTGGTACTTATTTTTATGTACTAAATACCAGTATTTAAGTCTTTGTATCATGATATGTAAAGCGCAATAAAAAATCACGATCTACTGGTATATTTATAAAATCACCAGTCCCTAATATTGTTACAATTATATATTAGTACCAAGCCAACAAGGAGAAACTTGCTTTTAGGGTGCAAATCACAGTTTTTTGTATGATGTTACCATGACGTTACTAAATGAGGTACATGCTAAAGTGACCCCCATAAAGAAATAATATGAAGACTTGTTACATAGACATCTATATATCAATAGAAAGATAAAATGGTGAATTTTATAAATATATAAATATATTGCATTTATTACTTACTAATAAGGTGTATTTGACACATGAAACATGGGGGGAATAGGGAAGTTTATGCGTCTAATTGTAGTACACCTATGCATTTTTACCTCCCTTGATCACAAACAGCACAGAAACCAGAAAATATAAGTGCTGTGCATTTCATAGAACAAGTCCTTAGGTTTCTTTTTGTTGTACTTTTAGGGTACATTTTCCAGCTTTTTAAAGACCTACTTTACCTGCTACTCAAATCATGCAATTCTGCACATGTGAAAAATGGGTGTTTTTAGAGTTATCTCCCACTATTAAAAAGTCACACAAAAATTAATTTTAAAAAAATATTTTTATAACATTTTTTCATTTAATCTTAAGATAAGACTCTACTTTATACAAATAAAAATAAAAAAAAGCTGCAATTTTCATGTACACTGCATAAAAATAGCAGGGAAATCCCTACCCATCATGCTTTTCTATGAGGAAAACCCGTGGATTTTATACGAAACTGTGTTTAGCTACCTTAATTAAATAAATATAAAGAGCCTGGTTATGCTTTTACCCCCATTTCAAGATCAATCACTTTTAAATTGCTCCCTGTGAAAACAATTACCCATGATTCCCTGTGGTAAGAATTTACCCATGACTCTTTGTGATAATAATTTACCCATGACTCCCTGTGATGATAATTTACCCATGACTCCCTGTAATAATAATTTACCCATGACTCTTTGTGATAATAATTTACCCATGACTCCCTGTGGTAATAATTTACCCATGACTCTTTGTGATAATAATTTACCCATGACTCCCTGTGGTAATAATTTACCCATGACTCTTTGTGATAATAATTTACCCATGACTCCCTGTGATAAAAATTTACCCATGACTCCCTGTGGTAATAATTTACCCATGACTCTTTGTGATAATAATTTACCCATGACTCTCTGTGATAATAATTTACCCATGACTCTCTGTGATAATAATTCACCCATGACTCCCTGTGATGATAATTTACCCATGAGTCCCTGTAATAATAATTTACCCATGACTCCCTGTGGTAATAATTTACCCATGACTCTTTGTGATAATAATTTACCCATGACTCTTTGTGATTATAATTTACCCATGACTCCCTGTGGTAATAATTTACCCATGACTCTTTGTGATAATAATTTACCCATGACTCCCTGTGATAATAATTTACCCATGACTCTTTATGATAATAATTTACCCATGACTCTTTGTGATGATAATTTACCCATGAGTCCCTGTAATAATAATTTACCCATGACTCCCTGTGGTAATAATTTACCCATGACTCTTTGTGATAATAATTTACCCATGACTCCCTGTGGTAATAATTTACCCATGACTCTTTGTGATAATAATTAACCCATGACTCCCTGTGGTAATAATTTACCCATGACTCTTTGTGATAATAATTTACCCATGACTCCCTGAGATAATAACTTACCCATGACTCTTTGTGATAATAATTTACCCATGACTCCCTGTGGTAATAATTTACCCATGACTCCCTGTGGTAATAATTTACCCATGACTTTGCAGAATGAGGTGAGGAAGTCCTGGATTTCCTTGTTGTCTTTGTACTGCTCCATGGCTCTGACTGGATCTGTCTGGAACTGGTTAACTGCCTCTACATACTTAGGATCTCCCAGTTTCTTAAACAGCGCATCGTTAGCCTCGATCTTCTTCATGAGATCAGCAGTCAACCACTCGTCTGTTTGATAACAAATAAGATCATACATTCATTAGATTCCTTCTTATCTGGAAGAATTTGAATTTGATCTAACAGGGTGTACCTGCCCAACTCCCCAAGGGCAATCATTAGTTAATCAACTGACACTGAGAAGGCTTGTACGAAATCTATGGCTTGTGACTGTGTTTACCTCAACACAACAAATCATTATAAAACTTATGAACTATGTAATGTAATGCATGCTGAATTTTTACTATTCAAGGTATACAGAATTGTTCTGCATGCTGATTAATGTACACAGTCTTACATTTGTTTTGTGCTAATATTCTAAGTGATTTTGCTGTCAATCTTACTTTTTTTTTCTGCTACATGTATATTCTGTGCTTCTACCATTCATTTAGTGCTTTTTTGTGCTATAATTTGTGCTTTGCTGTCAATCTAACTTTTGTTTTGTGCTATTTTTCACAATAATCTTAATTTCTTTATTTGCTATTCTTATTCTTTGAACTGGTCTTACCTTTGTTTTGTGCTATTTTCTGAGCCTCTTCTGTCAATGTTTTTTGAACCTCTGGTAGTTCACGGCTATCACTCGTAGACTTCTTGGTTATAAAAGGAAGGTCAGATGAACTCTTGGCACTTGATCCTGAAGAAGATGAACTTGTTGCCTTTGAAGAACTGTTTCCTCCAAATAAAAATCCTTTTTTGAACCCTCCAAAACTGGCTGAAGAAGATTTGGAGGGTGCATTTTTCACACTTTTCTCAGTTGTTTTCCCCTTTTGATTATCTGATGATTTTTCCAATGGTTTCTAGAAAAAATAAAAGTCCACATTTTTCTTAAATTTGGTGTTTCCTAATTTTTAATATTCAGCTTAATAGCAAGTGCAGTGAGCAACCTGAAGCACTGCTCATCACTGTGAGCTCTTAAAACAAAGCCTGGGCGAAGAGAAATTTTGGACTTTGCACATTGATCCAATCAATTTTATTTCCGCAGTTACTTGTGGTCCCATAGTCTTTAGCAAAATGCATCTCGCTGCAAACTATGTTCTCGGTGTAACAAGACGTTTCAAGAAAAAATAAACTAATCTTGATTTTAACATGTTTAATGGACATAAAGCAGATAAATAGTAAATTAAACGTTTTTGATTAAATTCGCACTGTCCAGACTTCGATTTGGTAATGCAACATACATACGATGTCATGTGAAGTGAGTTTATAGATAGCAAATGGCACGTGCAGTTTGACTAGCCCAATCTAAATTAAAACTGATTAAGTATCTGCGCTCACCCTAAAGGTCGCATCATCAACATATTATTTTATACCAGTAAGAATCTCAATCAATAATGACATCGACACTTATGGACAAATGAGCTGAAAATAAGCTTAGAACAAATTGCCACAAAATTTTGAAGGGAAATTTCACTCCTACAATTTTCATTTTTTTTTATCTCATCATACAAGCTTTTGACTCCCCTATAACTCCTCTACTTAGCCTAGCCACAGTGGCTGTAAATAAATCCAAATAATCGATCTTTCATCAAATTTTACAGCATTGATTAAACATGATTCAGGTACATCATTTCTGGATTTAGATTGTACAATGGATGTGTGAGTGAAATGTCCATTATATGTACCACCCCTTACCTTGTTATCCTGGTCCTTCTGTGGAACTGCCCCCCTAGGGCTGGGGTCAACAGACTGCTTACCCTGTGAACTATTAACCTTTGACCTGATAACCTCTGCTTGTTGTAAGATTTCTGACATGTCCTCCAATGGAGGAACATCATCTGTTAAGAAATAAAATGCCAGGGTTAGATATGCTAAATGTAATTATCTTTTTAAGGAAAATCATAAATTTATATAATAGAGAGAGGACAATATCATGACCAGTTGTATAAGGCCTGAAATGGCTGAAAGTTTGGGAATCTGTACCACACAAGTAAATGCAATCATGAATTGTTAATGCTAAACAGCATTGATAACTTGTATTATCAAGAAAGGGACACATTTTAAATACTCCATAATTGTCTGAAAAGTAGCTTGCCCAATCAGATGCATGTGTCTGGAGATTTTCTTGTTTGATCACAAATGAACTGGCCCTTACTGGGCACCGACAATCTGACAAATATCAAACGTTAATGTCCACCTCTGTGTAAGATTATTTTCTCACGAACAGACTGATCAGTCTATTAGTGTACAGTCACTATATCAATTAAAAAATCTTTTAATTAACATGATTAAGAATGTGCTCAGAAGCAGAAATGCTTTAACTGTATTTGGATTGCTTTTTCAAGTCTAATTTTAAAAAAAAATGAATATGACAATAGGGACATAATTTCTACATTTTGTATATTATAAAAAAAGATGTATTTTAATCACATGCACTTGTTTCGTTTACGGGATAACCTACATGGGAAATAAGTGCCTGTGTCTCTGAAATAAAATCAAGCTACACAGTTACAGTGTAATTAGTCCGAAATATCTGACGTTATTCAAGCTTTTTTTATGATTTTAATATTTTATGTGCCAGGAAAACGTCAGAACCAGCGTCATTACGAAAACTGAAAATTCGCAACCTCTAGCTCATGTAGCTGGAGGTGGCATTCTCTTGTTTAAATTTTGATACTTGCAAACCAAAGTAAATGCTGAAATCACAACTTATCAATAGTACAATACTTCCAGTACTCATCAATATTGTTTTTATGGAATATTTATAAAATATAAAGTCTGTAGAAAACATTTTTTCAGACTATCGAGGTTTGTTTTCATTTTATGCATCTTGAAGAGTTGTATTTAAATGTGGATTGATATTTTCTTTTCATCAATATTGGTGAGTACTAAATGCATTTTGCAATTGATAAGTTGTGACTTTAACATTTAATTTAGTTCGCAAGTATCGAAAATCAGCTCCAGTTGAAGTCGGCGAAATTCACAGTTTTCATAATGGCGCCGGTTCTGGGGCCTGTTTTAAAAAAGAACTTAGGACTAAGACCAAAATTTAATTATGCATATAACTTTTTATTTTACATTGATTTGAAAATGGTCTGAATCTTTTTAAGAGAAATTAAGAAGATATTTTATGCTAGCAGTTTTAAACAGAATCTTTAATTTTGCAAAATTTTACTACCAACTAAGTTTTTAGTCTTAATTGTAAGTTCTTTTGTAAAACGGGCTCCTGAGTTTTCCCATCAAAATCTTGAAAATAGCCTGGAAAGCGTCAGATATTTCGGACTACAGTGTAATGCAAGAGATTGTTTACTGCTGAACCTGATATCTTATAAGATGGAACCTTAACTTAAACATTTTATTTACCAGTAACATTTTATAATAGTATATATCTCGATGGCACTAATGGCAAGAAAACCTAGCCCTATCATGAGCTTAGTATATAACCTTACCATCGTCCATGACTTGAACCCAGGAATGCGATAGAGAAAATTCGAATGTTTTGATGTGGGCTACAGAAATCTCGATCCCGATATTATTTGCACAATCTAAAATCGATAAATAAATGAATAAATAAATAAATAAACAAACAAATAAAAATAAATTGATTAATTAATATAAATAAATAAATAAATAGTTTGGCACAGTCTTACGCAATCCTGAAATTTACGATGATAATAAAATCACAGGCACTTTGGGTATGGACCCCCCCCCCCTCCCCCCTTGCATTTTTTTTTCTTTTAAAATCTGGGTTCGAGTCACCTTTTCCCTATTTTGGTATTCTAATATGCACTTTATGTTATCGATAATGTCAACTGATCAACTGTTTAATACAAAAAATACAGTTAAATAGATAAAATTGTGTATAAAAATTATCTTTGATAGAATTGGCTTTCCTGGTTAGGTCATTAATTGTTAGTTTTTGACTTGGTGTTTTTTTTCCCCTTTATTTAACTATAGTTGTGTCTCTACACTGTACTTAATGTCAGTTTATGAGAATAAATTCATTGCCACTGCATACAGGCCTTATCAGAACTAAAGAGATACATGTTTTAATTTTGAATATTGCATTAACTTTTTATTTATAAAATGCTCCGTTTTGCCTTTAGATGATTTAGATACCAAATTCCTGAAATAACCGAAAATGTGCAAACAGTTGCTGGCAGAAATGGAATAGGCCACCCTAGTCAGTGGCTTCGATGATTTAAAGAAAAGCCTTAAACTTAAATAATCAACAATTATATACTTCTCAGTATGTGGAAACTGGAGATATGTATATGATTGTGTATACACGCGTCCCCCACCCCACCCCCAACAAATAATGTTTGTTTGTTTGTTTCTTGTTTAACGTCCCTCTCGAGAATTTTTCACTCATATGGAGACGTCACCACTTGCCGGTGGAGAGCTACAAATTTTGACCTATACTCGGCACTTAGGGCCATTGAGCAGTGAGGGATCTTTTTCGTGCCAGCACCTACTGCGACACGGGACCTCGGTTGATACGGTCTCATCCGAAGGACCGGTCTCCACGTCCCACAGTGGGATTCGAACCCGCGACGTAAGGATCAACTCCTTACTCCGCGCAGACGCGTAGCCAGAATAGATATGAAGTGTACGCAGAGAACGGCAGGGGGGAGGGGTTCTTGAGCCCCCCCCCCCAACCCCAGTGTTTAAGGCCAGGCACGTAATATAGCTTTTGCCAGGCAGGAAAAATTGCAACTTAAAAAATTTTGTTAAGCAAGGATGAAAAAGGAAGATTATCAAAATTCGAAGTCCTATTTCTAGTGTGTGTGTGTGTTTGTTGAAGGGGGGGGGGTGTCCATTTTTCACAAACCAACTATTTATTAATACATTACCAAATTACCATGATTTAACAATGGTGCAACAAACAGTGGGGGTCCACCCTTTCAATTTACATTTTTTCAATAGTAAAAGGTTAGGTTTTGGGAATAAATAGTGGGGAGGCTCCCCTGATACTACGTGCCTGATGGTGAGGACCCAGAAGCTCCGGAGTTTTATCAAATATTTCATTCATTTTCTTGAAATATAAAAATTATGCCATTTAGTTTTTGTTCAGAAAATAAAAGACATAGTAATATTTATTGTTTTAACGAAAATTGATATTCCATGGAAACTTATTGTACATATAATTGAGGCTAAAATTTAACCGATATATTAACTGGTATCATATAATCATTCTTAACGTTTAAAAACACTTAATTATGAACAAAAAAAATCGTATTGTAAATCATACTAGTAGATAATAGCATATAACGATGTGGCTGAAATTTATTTTTTCAAAGATCTTTACAATGACAACATAATGATTGATTTATTTGGATTTGACAGTTATTAAATAAAAGATGTCAAATTTTATCATACAGTCATGACAATTTAAAATTTAAATCGACACAGTATGACACAGAATAATTTGATACACGAATATTTGTTGGATGTACTGAAATTTTTTTCTCCGAATAATTCTCTCTTTTTTCTGATCTTTTTTTCTGAAAATGATGTGTACGCACTTGCGTATTTGCGTATAGGCAGCTTCGCGCCTGCCGCGACTCTAGAGCGAACGCTCTAACCACTGCGCCACGCAGGCGACCAACAAATAATGAGACAAGATACTAGTATACTATACAGATGTGGTAGTGTAAGATAATTGGCTTCCTACTAGCTTGGGCTAGTGGGTTAACCCTTTAGCTCAATCGGTAGAGCACTATAGACTGGCTAGCCAGAGGCCCCGGGTTCAATCCCCAGCACAGGCACATAAATGTCTCTGTTACACAGACATGGTTGTGTCCCCCGCAATATTAACATCCGAATATTATATTTTTTGCCCTGTCAAGGAATTTCTTCTCGGTTGCTCTCCCCTTACTGCTTTTCTCTCTCAAAATTCATTTAAGATAAACTCTTGCAGGTCAGTGTTTGTGCAAAAACAGCCGAAGCAATATTTTTAAAATCCAATGATGGTAAGATAAGAAGATTTAGATTTGAACAAATATAACATGTATAAAATGTATAGCCAGAATGAATGATATATATACATGTACAAGCATGCTCTACCAATAACATTTGAAACGAGGCAATTAAGCTACTGACAAATAAATCGATGAAACAAGAATGTATTGTAAACAGATTTGTTTAAAGTCAACATTTTGCAAATATATGGGTGATGCAATGACCTTGTCAAAGAATACAATCTACAAATACGTATTTTTTAATCGAATGTTGACTGACGTCGTTCATACAAACTGTTAGGCCATTATTATTACTGAATTGTCTACGGATTTAATCCGTTTGCTCGATCATGACAGGACACACACGGACCGGTCGTCAGGGGATGCTTACCCCTCTGATGTCTCAGAGAGAGAGAGAGAGAGATCTATTGGATCTAGCACGACTTTCATTTTTTCATTAAACATTCTCCTAAGAAGTGCATAAAATAAAGTATTTTTATGTGCATAAATTAACCTACATGTAGGAAGAACCTGAGGTTCCTAATAAGTTAAGGATTCCATAGCAATACTGACCTACCTCCACCCCGGCCCTCCCTTTCATTCAATGTTCTTATTCTTCAATCTTTAAATCATTTAAAAACCTGGCTTAAAACGATGTTAAAATGCATGTTAATGCATCTTAATTTTTTTCTCAAAAGAATTGCTACAACAACACTCATTTACAAATTAACAGTAAATAAGAAAACAATTACTAGTAACTCATACAGAATCTCACTGTATCATTTGGTGAGTTTATTGTTAAAAAAAGGGGGAAACAAAACAATGCAAATGAAAAAAAAGCTTTTAATTCACTAAATGCTCTGCTTTGTGATTAAAGATCTACTTAAATGTCAAACTCTCTCTGAAATCCATTGGTTTCACACTCATCAAACGTTAAGATCATTTAAGAAAAAATAATATTAGCATTTTTAGGAAACTTAAGCTTCTGAGTGAAAAAGACAATGTCTGGATGAGCTGGGAGTTTGACACAATTGATATTTTTCTTTCCAGCCTCTTGCAGGAAGCTGTATTGATCTGTGAGTTGAGAATCAAGGATGTTGATTCAACGGAAAAGAGGACTTATATTGATATGAGATTCTAAGATAAGGAAGCAGAATATGGTTTATACATAGTGATACAAGTTTCCCCTTCTCTGTTTTATTATTCTCTATATTTATTTTTCAACTACATCGTGTCTGTCAGTAGCTGATTCTGATGATATTTTAGAATAACATGAATAAGGAAACAGAATATGCCCCCCCCCCCCCCCCCCAGTATTAAATGTATGAAATTCTCTATATTTACTTTTTCAACTATATCGTGTCTGTCAGTAGCTTGTTCAGATTAATCTGTACAAAGCCGTGCGGTCAGAATTTTCCTTTAATTAATTATTTCCTTGTGTCAAGAATTTTTTATTTGAAAGTTTATTTCATACGAATGTGACGGACAATCAGGTTCCAGGATATCAGTTAGTACCTGAACTAATTATTTAGGGGAAAAAACTGGGATCATGATCAGGTGCCAAGGAGAAGTAAGCACCCTCTACAGGTGTATGCAAGAGCATTATGTTATTCTTCCTTCCTTTTATATTTATGACCACACCCTGCTATTAGTGCAAAGAAGGAGTAAGAATCCCCGCCGACCGGTCCATTACCATATCTATCAGACTTAATTGTTACATTATGTGCCATATTGACCAGTCCATTTCATTATTCGTCAATGTACTGTTACATGCATTATATGCCATAGTGACCAGTCCGTTACATTAATCATCCGTTCTGTTACATTTCGTGCCACATTGACCAGTTCGTTACGTTATTGTCTGTCCTATTACATGTTGTGCCATATTCAATATTGATTAGTTCGTTAAGTTATTTGTCTGTCCTATTACATTTTGTGCCATATTGACCATTCCCAAGAAGTTAGTTATATGTATGTGACAGCGGAAGATCGGGGGATAATGTTAGGTTGATGTCTTCGATGGGGAAAACATTTAGAGTAGGAGAAGTGTGGCAGTCGGACAGGTTTGTTTAGAGGTCAAGGGGTTAGGATAGGAATTCTGGATAGGTCTGTTTCACCTTTACTCCTCCTGTTACATAATATGATGCATGAATATTTCACCAATGTTCAGTTATACCAGCCCAATTAACAACGTAGAAAAAAACGTGAGTTTTAAAGATTATAAGTCTAAGAAAAATGTTGAGTATTTGTAGAACAATTTTAAAATAATTAGTGCAAACAGTGGAGCACATCGCACACAGTCATAGGTGTTAGGTCAGTAACCCATAAGTTGCTGATTCAAGCCCTGTCGAGGGCTTTTGATGCTGTAATTTAGATCATTGGAAAGGGCACTATCTGCAATGTTTCAGTCCATCTAGCTGTAATTTAATGGGTACAAGCCTATGCTTGGGGGGGGGGGGTAACCTGCAATGAACGGGAAGTCAATGTCTCTCATCTGCCTAGCACCACCAGAAATCGGGTATAGGCATTAGCATGGTTTGGCATAGAATTTAAACATTAACAGCTGATAAGATTTTATTTGATTTGAAGCTACGTATACTATTCTGTACAATTATGAATAAATAAATTAACCTGCGATCAAAAGTAAATTTTTACGTTTTTATTTATTAATAATTTTAATTCTGATTGTACGCTTAATTGGAATGGACTCTATGTCATATATACTGTGTTGTCTACATGACTTGCGTCAAAAACGTATCGATCTATCTGACATTGCATTTTTTTTGTACAATTTAAAGTCATTTTATAAGAAGAAACGTCTTATTTCTTAGTTAAATGAATGGAAATTATATAAGGAATGAACTTAATAGCTACCTACATGTAATAAGATGGTATAAACTGGGTTGGAACAGTTTATGCTTTGAGATTTATTAAAGCGTAAACTGCCCCAATCCAATTTATGTTGTGCAGCTCCGCGAACATTTTAAGCTCACATGGTTTTTCGCACAAATTAACGTCACATTGTTACAATGCAAAAATTGTGTAACGAGGCAACAAAATATATATTTAAAAAGTGATTCTTTAACTCAGTTTTAATTTTTTTTTTACTTACTATAAACATAACTAACAGATAATAATTGGTAGAACTTTGATATGCTCTTAGCTGTTAGGTTATAAAAGTTCCCAATGTTTTTTTTTTCTCGTCAAATGCCGCTTTCTTTGTATCCATTCTTTTAAAAGCAGTCCTTTGCCTTGCCTAGACACAGAAACAGTGCAACTCATGTGACTTCTGTACTTTCTGTACATAAACATGACTCTAGAGCGTAAGATGATAACAGTATTTCTCATCTGTTCGACTGCTTAAAATGCTGGCTTTTTTTCAGAGTTACTTTCTGAAATCTAGCATCATGAAAGATACCTCCAACTACAAAATTTTAAAGTTTCAAGCCAAAAATGAAAAAGATTTTTTCTTTCAATAATAACAATTTACTATTTAAAAGGATAAACAAGATGTGTTTGTGAAACACTGATGCCCCCGTATGGCAGCTTATGGTGAAGGTTAAAGTAAAGTTTCTCAAAATCCAGGCCAAAAGATGAAAAATGTTGGTACCCAAAGAAAGGTCTTGTCTCGAGGAATATACCTGTGAAATTTGAAAGCCGTAGCTGCAACTGTTCAAAAGTTATGGCGAAGGTAAAAGTTTTTTTAAAACAAAGTAAAACGTTAAGGACAAAGTTGTTGGTATCCAAAGGAAGGTCTTGTCACAAGGATTACATATGTGAAGTATGAAAGCCCTAGCTCCAACCGTTCAAAAGTTATGGCCAAGGTTAAAGTTTTTCATAAGTAGGTCAAACTCCTAAGTCAAGGTCAAAAGGTCAAAGTGGTTGGTATCCAAAGGAAGGTCTTGTCACAAGGATTACATATGTGAAGTATGAAAGCCCTAGCTCCAACCGTTCAAAAGTTATGACCAAGGTAAAAGTTTTTCAAAAGTAGGTCAAACTCTAGGTCAAGGTCAAAGGGTCAAAGAGGATCATATCCAGAGGAAGCTCTTGTCATAAGAAATACACATGTGAAGTTTGAAACCCCAAGCACCAACTGCTCAAAAGTTATGGCCAAGGTTATAGTTTTTCAAAAGTAGGTCAAACTCCAAGGTCAAAAGGTCAAAGTTGTTGGTATCCAAAGAAAGGTTTTGCCACTAAAAATACACATGTGAAGTTTGAAACACCAAGCACCAACTGTTCAGAAGTTATGGCCAAGGTTAAAGTCTCATAAAATTTTGTTAAAGTGGGTCAAACTCCAAGGTCAAGGTAAAAAGGTCAAATATGATGGTACCCAAAGAAAGGTCTTGTCGCAAGAAATACACATGTGAAATATGAAAGTCATAGCTTCAACCAATCAAAAGTTATGGGCAAGGTTAAAGTTGACAACAGATAGACAGACAAACAGACAGACAGGATAAAAACAGGATACCCCCGGGATCTTCGATCCGGGGGCATATAAAAATACTTCATTGTTCTATTTTTTCGCTTGATTTCTTTATGCAGCATAGTCCTTTTTTGCTACATTTCGATAAAACCAAGACGAGTATGACAAATCAGCAAAGTAGTTTAAAAAAATACTCATCTTTAAGAAGTCAATTTGAAAATTCAACCAAATAGTATCAAAGAAAGCTCGATTAATTCAATTTCTAAATACCGATGGTTAAATCATATAGATGTAATATCATACCATTTATTGATAAATTCCCCTTTTAAACATCGACTTTGAAAACTTGAGATAATGATTCTAAAGGACATGTACACTTGACATGAGAAATTTAATACATCTCAGGGTTATGTCGTCGTATTGAAGTTCAATAATGTTAAGTTTCATAACAAGAAAAATATGACCTTAATTTGTGCGAAAAACCATTTGAGCTTAAAAAGTGCGAGGAGCTGTATAAATTGGGTAGCTATGAAATTCATTTTTTTAATTAATACTTCCCCTGATACGTCTATTTATTTAAGTTAGAATTAAAAAAAGTTTTACGTTAACCTTTGCTGTACTTTTCAAAATCCGACGTGTTTCAATTTCCAGGTGGAATTTGTATCTCTGAGGTAAAAATCCTCTGTAATATGGCCATACATAAATAGAAAATTGATAATAATTGTGATGTTCTAAAATGTTCATAAGGATTAATTAATACTGGGAGTCACTTTCGAGTTTCTTGCATAATACTACTATTTACATTTGTAGGCGACAGATAAATGTATCAGTTGCAAAACAAAATAAGATGTGTTTGTGAAACAATGATGCCCCCGTATGGCAACTTTCTCAAATGCAAATCAAACATGTTGGTACTTAAGGTAAGGTCTTCTCACAAGATATACACATGTGAAATATACATGTATATGGAAGCCCTAGTACCACCTGTTCAAAAGTAATGGGCAAGGTTTTTTAAAAGTAGGTCAAACTTTATGGTCAAGGTCAAAGGGTAAAGTTGTTGGTATGAAATATATGGAGATAACGAACGCAGTACAGTTAAGGTGCGCAATGGAAATATCGGCAATTTTTGTGATTAAAAATATATTCTTAATCAAGATGGCGATTCTTTTCAGTACTTTCTTGATATCCGACAAATGTAATTATGGTTAATAACTACATATTGAGGACGATAAGATTTTATATTTAGACTTGTCACGTGATGCAGCAGTCACGTGATATAGCACATATACTGGCAATATTGAGGTCACCTATAAATTTCACTAGTGCAAGGGCATAATCAAGTTAAAATTCTAAATTTAGAGTATAAATATTTTCAACACGTATCGAAGTTTCTGAAAACTGCTGTGATCCTCTATAGATTCTGCTATTTCATTGTTAAAATCATTTTTATATGACCGCATTCTGTATTTTTTGCTGGTCAACGGCATTAAATATAGATATAATTAATTCTTTTTCAAGATTTCATCAGGATCGCAGCACTTTTCAGATACCTTAATACTTCTAGAGTTTATATGTAAAACCTTACTGTGATCCATTGAGTGTATGCCCTTGCACTAGATCGATTTATTAAGACCCTCACATTACCCTCCGATGCACTTGCATACAAACATACGGCAGTATCAATTAAATAGGAAATATACGGAATATATATGAATAAAATCATAAAGAAGACATTGCATCCAAGTTAATGGCCTCTTAAATATCTTTAAATAATATTTTATTTAATTATAGAGTACATTTTTCGTTGTGAAAATATCTCTTGATCCGCCTCTCACTGCATACAAACAGCGTCAGGTTTTACGAAATGACGTCACATCGACAAGTGCATCGCGATCAGTGACTTGTTTATACCTTGCTATGTGGAATTTAACTAAAGACAAAACAGCATGTTATAGTAAGTTTAGATGTAGTTTGATGGTTTACTGTAGTTTAAAATAGCAATTAATTTCATTTTGTAGTATTTTTAAGAATTGTTGGTTTGTATGATGTCATAGTTAACATTTCCCGTACAAATTAGGCCCCGCCCCCTTTTTGTAGCCTTAACTGTGCTGCGAACAGTATTCAAGCTCAAAAGTCCATTAAACAATACAAAATAGGAGCAGAGCAAACACGGACCTCTTAACATCAGAGGTGGGATCAGGTGCCATGGAGGAGTGAGCATCCCCTGCCGACCGGTCACACCCGCCGTGTGCTCCTTGTCATGATCGGGAAATAACGGAAAAATCCGCTGACAATTCAGTGTGTAAATAATGGCCTAACAATTAGTATGAAAAACGTCAGTCAGCATTTGACTCAATGATAAATTGTATTTGCTGACAAGGTCATTGTATCGACCATAGAACTTACGAAATGATGACTTTAAACGAGACAGCTGATATTCTTGTTTCATCAACTTATTTGTCACGTAGAGCATGCTCTTGCGTATCGAATCAACTGAGAGATATATACCCCGTATGCAGGTGATGAAGGTATATTGCTGCATAAGTAAGGGAAGTTGACGATTGAAAAGTTAAAGTCATCACGTTTATCATAAAGCTTGGTTGTTAGATTACCATTAACGTCTTTTTCAAGTAAAATATCCAAATATGAAACAGATGTGTCAGACTCTGTGGTATCTTTTATCTCAAGTTCACCAGGATATATCGTATCGACATAAGAATGAAAATAGCCATTGTTAATTGACAATACGTCGTCGATATATCTAAATGTCGAGTTGAACGCCACAGCAAGTGTTTTCTTCTTTTCACGTACAAGATTTTGGACAAATTCTGCTTCATATGAATACAAAAAAAGGTCTGCTAATAACGGGGCGCAATTGGTACCCATAGAAATTCCAATAGATTGTTGGAAGACCTGGTCTCCAAAAACCACATAGATATTGTCAATCAGAAACTCAAGCATCTTTTTAATGTCAACTTCAGAGTACTTGTGTGTACAATCAGAATGTTTTTTAACAAAATAATTTTGCAAATGACCAATGACAAGGTAAGTATATTTACGAGTTCCATTTTTATTGAAAAAGCAGCTGTCAATGATATCAAAAAGCCTGGACTTTAATTTATCGTGGGGAATGGTTGTGTATAAAGTTGAAAAGTCGTAAGTTTTTAAGCTGTTGATTTTGGTAAAATCTTGTGATTTCAAATTTTCCAAAAGTTCCTTGGAATTTTCAAGTATCCACATCTGATTTACACCACTTCTCGAATATATTGTTGCACAGTACTCTTGAAGTTTCTCCTTCACCACTGTTAATATCTTAGTGAGGAGTAAAGATAGAGGCTTGGTTGAACATTTACTGGAACCCGCTATGTATCTTTGTTTATAAGGATTTTTATGAAGTTTCGGAATCCAATATAAATATGGTAATTCGAATTCATTTTGGTTGTTTGGAATATTAAAAATATTCAAAACTGACATATGATTTTGAAGAATTTCTTCCTGAGAAAGGGAACTATGAGTTTAAGTTGGATTACCACTTGTAGAATTAAATCCAAGTTCCTCTAAAATACATTTAATATAATGAGCCTTACAGACAAAGACAATGTTGTTACCTGCTTTGTCAGCAGGGACCAGTACGTACTGATCATGTAATCTATCTAATTCTTTTTTCACTTCTGGATTATTGAATACAGAAGGATAGATGGTTTTCATATTGCCTCTCAATCTTTTAATGCGCGATTTTAACATACATCTGATACATTGAATCCATTCTGACAAAGTGTCAAGGTCTTCTTTTTCATGTCTGGCCCATCGCCTGGGGTAGTCCTCTACAGAATCCATAATATTTATGAAATTCTTAAGCCAGTTGAAGGATCTGGGTTTCCTAAATTAGGACCTTTTAAAATTAGTGATCTAAGGTCCTCATTATTAACTATATTTACGTCACCAGTAATAACGTGTCCAGCGGGACTATAGTTATAGGGCGAAGAAGAACATGAACACGATGGAGGATTATATTTCAGATATTCGATATCCAGGCCCTGTAAAATTTTCTTGTAATTAAAAAGTTTGGAAGCAATAGTCGATGTATATTTGTAGGAAATACAAGGTGTAGTCTTAAACTTGAAATGTGGTGGAATACAAGACTGGACCCTTTTGTGATTAAGAATATTACTTATATTAACTGCGTCAATTCCTTTGTTGGCATATTCAAGTTTAAGGAAAAAACGGATTGTTTTAGCTGCATTTTCTTCAGTAAAACGCGAGGGTATAAAAAGCCTATGATTTGCAATATCCATAATCACAGATCCGAGCCTATATTCAAAAAATGGACTTTCCTTGACCTTTTCAAGAAGACTATTTAAAAGTTTCAAAGGGACAGAGTAAAGTTTGGTGCGAATATGATGTAGACCTAACTGCTGATTTACGTAAGGTAGTAATGAATCAAAAGAGACATTGTGTATTAAAGGTTTATTGTAAGACCGATGCCCATGACTACGCTTACGTCTCTGTGTATGGTTAAAAAGTCCCATCACATTTACATTGCTACACCACAGAAAAGTCACAAGGACTACATGTGTGAATTAGGAAAGCCCTAGCCTTAACTGTTCAAAAGGAATGGGAGAGATTAAAGTTTTTTTTAAAAGTAGACCAAACTCCAAAAGTAAAGTTCAATGGGTCAAAGTTGTTTGTATCTAAGGGAAGGTCTTGTCACAAGGATAACATATATGAAGAATGAAAGCCTTAACCCTAATCGTTCAAAAGTTGTGGCAAAGGTTAATTTTTTTTTAAAAGTAAGCTTAACTCCACGGTCAAAGGGTCAGAGTTGTTGGTAGGTAAAGGAAGGACTTGTTTCGAGGATTACATATGTGAAGTATGGAAGCCCTAGCCCTAACCAATTAAAAGTTATAGCCAAGGTTGATGTTTTAAAAGTAGATGAAATTCCTAGGTCAAGGTCAAAGGGTCAAAGTTGGTATCCGAAGAAAAGTCTTGACACAAAAATAACATTTGTGAAGTATGAAAGTCCTAGCTTCAACTGTTTAAAAGTTATGGTTAAGGTTAAAGTTGTGTAAAATTTTGCAAAACTGGGTCAGACTCCAAGGTCAAGGACAAAATGTCAAATTTGATGGACCCAAGGAAAGTTCTTGTCACAAGGAATACACAATTGAAATATGAAAGCCATATTCTCAATCAATGAAAAATTATGGG
Organism: Saccostrea echinata; assembly: GCF_033153115.1. Lineage (NCBI taxonomy): Eukaryota > Metazoa > Mollusca > Bivalvia > Ostreida > Ostreidae > Saccostrea > Saccostrea echinata. Next base: position 3,056,675 of record NW_026889756.1, on the reverse strand, counting down.
AAAGGTTAATATTTTTTCGGACAAATAGACAAACAGACAGACAGACGGACGGACAGGGCAAAACTATATACCCCCGAATCCTCGATTACGAGGCATAAAAATGCCTTGGATAAAACTAGATTTTCTTTTTGTACTTTTATTAATTTTTTTTAAAATTATTTATTCATTTTTTTGTCAGATGAATACTTTTCTGCAGTACCTTAGCATGCTGAGTGGAACTTCTTCTCTAACTTTAGTGTAAGAAAAATAATTATATCTACCTTACGTTTATTTATTGTTCGGTTTATGCTCTTTATCATAATTACTGATTACTTGACTTAACTGCTCTCTCTCTCTCTCTATATATATAGATATCCAAAACGATCACGAAATATTTACTGCTGGCACTTTCGCCATGTTAGCCTCTTCAGGCAGTTATAACTATCTTCCTTAAATAAGGTAGATAATTATAACTGCTTGAAGAGCCTAAAATGGCGAAAGCGCTAGTAGTAAATATTTCGTGATCTTTTTGGATTTTTATTTTTAAATACATCCAACAAAACTATACCGGTTCTTCATTTTGTTTTTGAAATTAACAAAATTTCAATTACGGTTTCTTATTTTCAATAATAATTTCGTAATATGTTTTACGGTGTGACCGTTGGGGCAAGCGCAGTTGTACCATCAAAAACCTATACACAACTTACACTTCTAACGTTGATTGATCCGCCTGTTTAAACGTCAAACCGCACGAGACACAGTCAAGACTGTGTCGTCACATGACGTCCACTGCTTCAAAAAACACCTTTACAAAACTTTGCTTGCAAAGTAAATCTCTTTAGAGGTGCTCAAAAAAGCAAGGTCATCTTTGTATTAACTTTACAAAAAGGTGAAAAGGTAACCTTTACTTAAACGAAAAGGTAATTAAATTTAACCTTTCACCTTTACTCCTGCATTAAAGTTGATATATATATATATATATATATATATATATATATATATATATATATATATATATATATACATATATATATATATATATATATATATATATATATATATATATATATATATATATATGAAACTTTTTTACATTCTTATTTAAATACTGGCCTTTGTTTAATACACTCTACTTAAGATTTCAACAAATGGTTTAAATAGGTATCTGATGTGTCTATTGTGATACCCCCAGGCCATTTTTGTTAAACTCGATCTTATTAAAAATACACAAATTTTCAAGCGTTATATCAATTTCCAGTTGTATTTAGTATTAGAGATTGTCATCTACAAAATATAAAAATTTATACTATTTTTGTATACTGTAGACGGACAATCAAAATTGTAAAAAATGGTATCAGATATCAGAATATAGATATAATAAACTTTAAAATTCCCTATGACTTAACCTTTAACTTATCTGACTTGCTGATATCTGATAGATGGAGAACTCTTTTTTATTTGCTTTTAGTGTAGATATATTGAAACCTTTTCTGTTATAATTTCTGCTTCATAAATATCTACCAAAAACAGTTACAAACATTACAAGATTACATCTTTTACTTGAACAGGCAATAAAATGACAAAGAATAAAATTAAAAAGGTTAAAATACAATGCAATATTATTTATCCTTTATGGTGGATGTACATGTGTTAAAACTTTGCAGTTTAAATGGAACTAAAAATGCCAAACTCAGCTATTACTCAAGATCACTGACAAGAAACTACACAACATAAATCAGGCAAAGTACTAGTATTTCCAACTTAAACTATTAAAGGCTATCTAATGAGTATTTATGTACAGGTTAATAATGTTGACATCTTGTAAGCATAATGGTGCAATTTACATATTCACAAAATTGCTTAAACACCTATTAGAATATAGGTTCAGATGTAGTTTTGCAAGATGAATAAGTATATGCATGTGTCCAGCTTCACGCAGTGAGCCTGTTTGAGCTTGACTTTATACTTGGACTAAATGTTGCATGTATTGTGTCTGTCGTAGGAGATTATGTTTGCATACATGTTCATCTTCACACGCCTTGGAAAATATGTAACTGGTTGTGGTAGATGCTTGAGTGTTTGCATATGTGTCCAGCTTCACACATTTTCATGCATGTGCTCGACTTCACACGCCTTGGAAAATATGTAACTGGTTGTGATAGATGCTTGTGCGTTTGCATATGTGTCCAGCTTCACACATTTTCATGTATGTGCTCGACTTCACACGCCCTGGAAAATATGTAATTTGTTGTGATAGATGCTTGTGTGTTTGCATATGTGTCCAGCTTCACACATTTTCATGTATGTGCTCGACTTCACACGCCTTGGAAAATATGTAAGTGGATGTGATATATGCTTGTGTGTTTGCATATGTGTCCAGCTTCACACATTTTCATGTATGTGCTCGACTTCACACGCCCTGGAAAATATGTAATTGGTTGTGATAGATGCTTGTGTGTTTGCATATGTGTCCAGCTTCACACATTTTCATGCATGTGCTCAACTTCACACGCCTTGGAAAATATGTAATTGGTTGTGATAGATGCTTGTGTGTTTGCATATGTGTCCAGCTTCACACATTCTCATGTATGTGCCCGACTTCACACGCCCTGGAAAATATGTAATTGGTTGTGATAGATGCTTGTGTGTTTGCATATGTGTCCAGCTTCACACATTTTCATGTATGTGCTCGACTTCACACGCCCTGGAAAATATGTAATTGGTTGTGATAGATGCTTGTGTGTTTGCATATGTGTCCAGCTTCACACATTTTCATGCATGTGCTCGACTTCACACGCCTTGGAAAATATGTAATTGGTTGTGATAGATGCTTGTGTGTTTGCATATGTGTCCAGCTTCACACATTTTCATGTATGTGCTTGACTTCACACGCCCTGGAAAATATGTAACTGTGCTTGTGGTAAATGCTTGAGTGTATGCATACGTGTCCAGCTTCACACATTTTCATGTATGTGCTCGACTTCACACGCCCTGGAAAATATGTAACTGTGGTTGTGGTAAATGCTGGAGTGTATGCATACGTGTCATGCTTCGCACAGAGAGAAAAGTTTTATGTGGTCTTTTCTAGAAGATAATGATTATTTAAGTATACTCCAAATAAATCCTCTAAAGAAATGGATAATCATAATGAGTTACATACTAAGTTCCTCAGTGCACAATATACACAATTTTACTGAAAATTAAACTTGTGCAAAAACTCTCTTGCGGAATAACTTTCATTATTATAAATGCTTGAATGTTCATCTATATATTTTCAGATATTTTCTAGTCAGTGTATATATTCTTGATCAAGATGGCATACACATTTGATTCCCCTCTCTGTCATCTTTTCTTGGTCACCAATTAATTCAACAGTAGGCTGGGTACTCAGATCTCTCAGGTGTTGGACAAAAGGAGTGCTAATAATAAACATAATCTCCGAAATTATTGAGAATAACATCCATTTTTTTTTCCAGGTTTGCATTAATTAGTTATCTTTTGAAATTAAAGCACTTCTGCAATAACCTTGAAAACTTGCCAAGATACTTTAAATGTTTGTAGCATGCTTTAACTACCTTAATTTTATTTTTGGAAGTTTAGAATAATAGAAAAACAAGTTCAAATATAAAAATAAAATGTAAAAGATCTCGATAATGAAGATTCATTTACACACTGTGATAACACATTGAAGTCAATTCCTCACCTGACTTGCTCATAATTTATCTTCATAATGGAGTTGATTCTATGATGATCACTTTCAATCATTTAAAAGAACTTCTTCATCTCAAACTATCTGAAGGTCATCCATCTTCCCAACTGCCACTCACCCAAAGTGTAGCGAGACTTCTGACCTGTATAATATCCAAATTTAAGATTAAAATTTTAAAAAATCTCTTCACCATACTGGTCTCTTTAAGGAGGAGAAGGACCTTGAGCTGAAAAAATACTTGTCATTCAATTTTTTTCATATTTTGTATATTTCTAATTAAGTATGTCCCACATATTTTAAAGCAGTTATATCATTAGGTTTCTTGCCTTATTTTGGAGATATTCATTGACAAATACTATGCCCTACAGTATCTAAGTGGAGTTTTAGTTCTCCATGTTTCAGGGTTCATAAATCTGTCCATAATGGGATTTTTTAAGCATATATAAAAAATATCAAAGTGGACATGTATGTTTTAAAATATTTCAGAGTATAACTAGGATTTAAAATTCGAAAAAGCAAGTTTTGTCAATCACACTGCATCAGGATAGGGAAAATTACGCACTTTTTAAGACAACTTAAACAGTAAAAAACGTAATTTACAAAAAATCCTATCATTCAATATTTTTCAATTTGCGTTGAAATGCAAATCCTTCAAATTATTGATTAACTGTAAAAATTTCGAATGATGAAGCTGACCTCATTATTTCACAGGACATCGTTAAAGAGGACATAAGCATGACAAAAACGTGTCATGTTACATTTCTCGAGTACGGGAAAAACCAACTATGACGTCACACGTAAGGCAAATAAGCGAAATAAGATATACCTACACAAGATTTCCGTCATCAGCCATGCAAAAATAATTTTTGTGTTCCCCGTTTCTCAAAATATTTCATCATATACTGATTATGACCTGTTTTTACATAATAATACTGCCCCTGTGTTCACCGAGTATGATCTTGCTGTACTAACAGATCGTGTATGACGTCACCGACTTGTTGGACGCGCAGTTTAGGGAAACTGAGGAGTGGATCAATCTTTTTCATAATTTGTTAATGTTTACAAGAATGTTAAAACTTTTTTATTTTTTTTATATAAGATGGTAATTAAAATTAAAAAATTGTCAAAAGATTATACAAGAACTGATGCTTTACACGTTTTGCACTTATATAAACGGAGACTATGACGTAGTTAAACAGAGTCATGTGACCATGTGTCCTTCATCCCCTTAAAAAATGTGAGAAAATAATTTAAATACTTTTCTGAAGATGGAATAATGTAGTGAGTATCTAACAATGTTTAAAAATATTTTTATCTCTGTACAGTGATAATGTATGAAAAAGTCATGTCCCTTGTATTTGAAAAAAATTCCATTCTTAAGGACATTACCCAACATGGAAATAATGTACATTTGTCTCTGGCACAACCAAACCACAAGAGACTTTTCCATACTTAGCACCATGCATTAGCTCTCCACTCTTTGTTTCTACAAAAGATAAATTATGAAAAGGTAATTTTTTTTAAGTCAGATTAATTATTTTCCAGTCAGTGATGAACAGAATATTTAATTTCCTTAATAATCAGGGACAGATTATTCATGTTTATCTTAAATGAACAAAGTTTGACTACCTCCCCCCCCCCCCCATCGCCACTACAAAAGGAGAAAATAAACTGACTCAGAAACTCTTATTTCAGCGAGGTAAAGGGAATAATGGCATCAGACAAGGAAAGATTATTAATCATTTTTTCAGTTGAGATGAGATTATATCTTTTAACAGTTTAAACATTTTTGAGGTTAATATATTTTTAACCCCCCCCCCCCCCGCATCAAACATAAAATAGTCGCCCCTTTATTTAGCTGTCCTAAATCTATAACAAAATTTTCCATTTTAATTTATTATATCCTGACACTGATACCACCACTATATAGTAGATGCAACAAATTAAGAGGTGACCCCTCTTCTTCCCTCCCTCCCCTAGATGTTTCGTCTAAATGTTAAACGACTGCTGTTAAATATCTTGAAAGACAGAAACAGTTATGCACAACAAATAAGCACATTTTCATTACCTTGCAGTCAGTGTCGAGTGACACACGTAAACATCCCGCAATCTCTTTGTTTATTCTTGGCGGAATTTTGTTGCCTTGTAGACTGGTTCCCATACATTGCAAATGCCCTGAATAAGTCATACGCTTACTGGTTTTGTTTAGAAGAGGTAATATCAGTAATATGTCCCGTTCATTTGACAACCTTTACTTTAAAATACTGAAATATATTTTATCATATATACAGATGTTTTCCACCTCAGTATTGTATAATCCTCTTCATCCAAGTCTTCTCGAATTCAAAACGAACGATCTACTTTTAACAGTAACCCAAATATGGCACTGTGTATATTCGAATGAATAGCCAATCATTTCAAATCTAGTTGAGCGGGTCTCATCGGTATTTTCTGGTATTTTTGACGAAAATATGCAACCAGTGATCAGTTGAATTGATACTTTTTCATCTACCAGAAGATTTAAGGAGGTTATTGCTTGGAAAACTGCTCGAGCTCCCGGGCTGGCATGCACTGCAGGTTTGTTTATGTTTTCAATCTGTTTTCAGCATACATTGTGAAACATTGAAACTGATGAAAGTAAGGAAAAACTACTCTGAATATGTGTTTTAGATAAGTAACTTGATAAATTGGGGATAATGTTCCATTTTTTTTCTGTAAATGATCATGGATTAAACAAGACCAAGAAAAACAATTCTAGGTCACAGTTTCAGAATGTTTAGCTGTTTAGCTGTTTACATTAGTGCTAGAAAAAAATTTAGAAGCCAGGGAAGGGGCAATGTTCTTAATAGAGGACAAGTTAGGTTATATTTTATAGATATTATTGTGTATTCTAAACCATGTCCATTTTTCAAAAACAGGTAAAGTGAAATCAATTATGCAGGTTCTTGAAGAAAGCCATGGATGACAACAATGTATGAATTAACAGACCAAGGGATCCCAATGTTTTTTTGATCATAAAAATGTTACTTAAACAATTATTTACATTATCAATTGCTTGACTTGTTCGGGAGTCAGTATAATTATACATTTCTGTTTTCAAAATGTGTTATTACTTTTTCCAGGCTCCAGCTACTCAGCTTACTGTGAGAGAGTTAACAGCTTATTGACATATCTTTCATGCAGAAGAAACACTTGAGAAGAGTTCAAGAGTTAAATTTTATAGATTGTAAGTGTTGCTTAGACCTAAAGTATTCTTTAATTGTGAAGAAAACAAACATAAGGGTGTTTGGCAATTCATAACTATTAACTGCGATTGCATTGTGTATTTTTAAAATCATTCTTTGTTATGCTTCAAACTCAAAAGTATTTATGAAAACATTGACTATATTTATCCAGATGTATGAAATGTTTATCAAAGTATAAATTCCATTTTAGCATGTTATCTTCAAAATGAGGGACGTGTCAACTCTTACAATTCCAAGATCAGGAAATAATTCATGAGCAGCAACATGCTACTGGGAGAAAGGTACATATATCCTAAACCATAACTTGAATATCATACTATAGCTCTATAAGCAGCAACTATTGGTCTTTTTGTTACCTTATGACTAAGAAGGAAATGGAGTTAATTATATGTGTTCAGTAATTATCCATAGATACTGATGCCAGTACTTTTTCACAAATTATCTTGCAAGTAAGACAAACATTTTCCAATTCTGCAAAAGAATCTTAGCTACAGAAGGTCACGAGAAATCTTATATTACTCCTACATTAGTATATTTTGTAAATAATCCTTTCAAAAGAAAAATTAGGTAATGATAAACAAAGAAATTACAGAGTTATTAAATTTTAATCTTAGGGGTAAGATAAGGGCTAGTGGCCCAGTCCATTTATATCATAAAATAAGTTGATAGCAACATGTTCATCTGTTTGTATCTGTCTTCTTTAATAAGATTAACATTGTCTTTTTGGTAAAAATAAAGGCTGACATTAATGGTTCAAAATATTTTCTTTTTGAGGTTAAATGTCATGTACATGTATGAAATTTTTATCTACATGTATTAATATGGTTGCATCTTGTTTCAATTTTCATTAGTCATGATACTGTGAATACTGATATCACAGTTTATTTGAATTTATAACACAGATGCCTATGAAAATATTCATATTCATGTCACTGAAAATATATATTTTTTTCTTTTTTTTAAGGAAAACAATAGAAGACTGCCTGCATGAGAATAAAAGTTTTGGACTCTGAAAAGGAATATATATGTGACAAAATATATATTTGGACAGTTGTTGATTTCTACAGAAACGCCTGTCGAGTTACAAGAAAGTGGAGCACAGTTTCATGTCAATTCAAATCTTTAAATTCAAGGATGAACAATTGGTTCTTTATAAAACAAAATGACATGTTTGAAAAGGATTTTGGTGAAATGTACTCTGTCCTGGATACTTATTTAGGCCATTCCAAGTTTTTTCTATGTTTAGCGTCCGCGTGCGCCTTGGTTTTTGACACCCCATATCAGAAAAAAACAAACAGAATCAGGAGTCCTGAAATCGGTTATTCTGGTCAAAATTTTTGAATTCTGTCAATTTCTATCAATATTTGTCTACAATATGTCATATTAGGAGTATTTTAAGCATTTAATACCTCGATTTTGATGAAGAATAGATCTTTCAACGAGGAAACTAGAATTATCAAATGAAATCTTTTGAATGACGTCATTTTTACGACTATAAAGTCTTTGTTTCATTTTTTGGTTTGTGTGTTTTTATTGCGAATAGGTAGGTAGGTTTTTGAAAGATGGGTGGACGCTAAACAGAAAAAAAAACTTGGAATGGCCTTATGTGTATGGGATTATATTTGCAGGATAGACTATGAACAACAGATGCTGTCAAGAAATTTGATGTTTTTGATTATATGTTTGCATAAAAATGTTTGGTATAGTAATAAACAAAGTTAAAGTCAATCTGTTGTTACTTTGTATATTAAGTATGATGTCCAGACTTCTTTTGCAGTTTCAATTTGGAAGGAAAAGCTTATTTATCATATGCACAAGATTTATTCGAAAGAATGGAAAACAGTAATTAACTTTTGTGGCTATTAAAGATGTTATTTAATTAAATTTAATATTTGTAATTATCAGATTTAATGTACCCCAAATACTGTGTTTAATGTTTGTAAATATTAACTTTACTTTTTTGTAAAGTCAAGACAATGTGGGACATTACATCATATTTAAGTGCATGTAAAGTTAATGTAAAGGTTACCTTTTCCAACTTTGACTTTTTTCAGAAAAGCCCATTAAAGGCATTGTAAATAATAAATTTACATTATCTTTACTTGTTTTGTAAAGCCAAATTTTCATGCAGTGGTCGGAATTTACGGAGACAGTCGAGCGTCTGGTTGAACGAGACTTAAGATCTTGTGCAATAATAAATGAAATACGTTGTAGAGTGGATGTAATTATTTTTTCTTTCTTTTAAGCCCTCTGCAAAGAGAGAAAAGTAAACGTATCTCTCGGTAATGAATAATTATCCTTGGTCTTTTGAATGTTTTGTAAGAATTTCGCATGGAACCCTGGTAGCGAAGAAATTCTGGGAATGTTGCACCAGAAAATTTGCCTGACGTATGTACAGATTTCATTCCGAATTTTCTCTGTTCTTACACGTTCGTCTATTGAGCTCGCTTCGCGCCGCTCGCTGCGCTCGCTATTATATCTCTCAATTTGAAATCCAGAATTACATAAACGCAATTTTACACACTGGCTGCAGCAAACATCTCGACAAGAAATGGAAACATTATAGCGTTATGAAAAACATCTGTTTCTTGAATTGGTTCGATCGTTGCAGTCATAGTGAATATTGTTATCAAAGTTGGGAAAAAACTACCAAGATATTGATACGCGGTATGGGTTTGGAATCTATCTAGTATTGTATGATGCTTTAAAGCCATTTTACACCCATAATCAGATAGATTTGAAGTTATAATAAATAAAACACATGGAGATAACGAACAGTATTCAAGCTCAAAGTCCTTGAAACAATACAAACTTGGAACAGAGCAAGCACGGACCTCCAAAACATCAGAGGTGGGATCAGGTGCCATGGAAGAAGGAGCATTCCCTGACGACCGGTCACACCTGCAATGTGCTCCTACATCTTCGGGGGTATATGGTTTTTGCCCTGTCCTCCCGTCTGTCTGTTTGTCCACAAAACTTTAATCTTGTCCATAACTTTTGATTGGTTAAGGCTATGGCTTTCATATTTCATATGGGTATTCCATGTGACAAGACCTTTCTTTGGGTACCAACAACTTTTACCCTTTGACCTTGACCTTGGAGTTTGACCTAATTATAAAAAACATTAACTTTGGCCATACCTTTTAAACATTTGAACAGTGTGCAAGTGTATTTCTTGTGAGAAGACCTTACTTTGGGTACCAACATATTTGCTTTGCATTTGAGAAAGTTTAACCTTCGCAATAAGCTGCCATACGGGGGCATCAGTGTTTCACAAGCACATGTTTTTATTTACTTTTGGTCAATTTAAAACAAAGTCATATCTATCGAGTTGAATTAAAAATTGAGGCTCAATTATGAAATCGAAATTGTTTAGATAAAAAACAATCCTTTACATATATATATATATATATATATATATATATATATATATATATATATATATATATATATATATATATATATATATATATATATATATATATATATAAAATTTCCTTTGCAGAATCCTTCCTGTGCTCTTCTCCCTATGTTTTCACCAAGCAGAAGGAGTATTAAACTTGGCAGAAGTGAGAGAATATGTCGATGAATTCTTTGTCAACTTGGGGAAAGAATTTGAAAATGAAGACATTGATAATGCTGAAATTGTTGTTCTTAATGTATTGAAAAGTGTTCCGCTATTTGGAAGTGCCGTGAAACTGTTTGCTAATGACGAAAATTTAATATCTGAAATACAAGTAATTTAGAAATTAGATCAAATATCAGAAGATGCATCTCAAATTAAGGACATACGCAACATACCTTACCTACAGATAATTTTTCAAGATATTCTTAATTTAAGATTATAGAGCCATTATATGTTCGTAGACAAAAAATGAGCATGCATTACCAGGGGTTTTGAAAAGATATCAATTGATGAAAATTCATGTATAATTCAAAGAAAAATATACAAAAAATACTAAACATATATTCTAGATGTTTTATTTATCCAAACTTGTTTTAGAAGAAGTGTACACCAGCAAATGTAGCACACAGTTCCTTAAAGTATTGGAACTCTTCAACTCCAGGGAAAAAGACAATAAAGTTCAAACTACGTTGCGTATGTCCTTAAGGCAGTAGTACAAACAATACCATCCATAATACAAATATCTGTCATTCAAAAGCAAGTTGCTTAAGACGAACAAGAAATTAACAGTTGTTATTTGGACTCCTTAAGTTACATTAGAAATCCAACGGGGTCTCCAGAAATTGATAGAATGATAACTTGCTACAACAAATTCCAGTATGTTAGAGATGTTAGTCGGATTCTTCGGGGAGAGTCTTTCAATCAGCACTCTTTATTTCAGGAGGTAAAATTGAAGAGTGGTTTTTGCAATGAAACTGAGATAATAAACATTTTCAAATATCTCTATGGCCTTTTTACAAAAGGATGGATAGCCGTTGGACTTGCAGAACAAGTAAAATTCGAAAATAGCACCAGAATAAATGACGAATGCCAGTCATTTGTTCCACGCATTTTTACTTTTATCCGTGAATTTTACTCTACTTGTCAGACTTCAGATTTATGTAAGGTGGAAAAAGAACACAAATTCATGCTTCAGACAATATCAACAAACGTGGAGAACAGTATTAAATTCTTCAAAATATTTTTTCCGTGGTACAAAGCGACATTAATAAAAACATCCTCTCCTTTAGATTACGAAATACTGGATTCTGTGAAAAAACGCCATCAGTCATGACGATTCAGAGGGGGTCTGCTTATATATCAGTTCTTTGGTTTCCCGCGAAGACTATGTTTTTGCACACAAACGTTAAATTTGAGTGAGCGTATGAAATTCAAAATGATTTGAATTTAACAATCGTTCGTCATAACAAAGATATTGTACTTTGAGGATCAGTGAAAGTATCAGCGTCAAACATACAACAGTTTAATTCATGTAAATACAAAATAAAAGCTCCTCAACCAGTTAATAACGAAACAGGTCTAGAGGACTGGGAAATGGCTTTAATAGTAACGGGATCTTTAGTTCCAGTTGCAATACTAGTCTGTTTCATATTAAGGTGCTACTGTGAATGTTGTGATTGTTGTTTCGGCATACTATGTTGCTGCTTTGATTGTACGTGAAGCTGCATGTGAATCGTATATTTTTCATGATAATCAAGGTGGCTTTACTGTTAGGGCAAAATATTATCCTCACAAAACTTCAAAATTTTATAACTATATCTTTGCAGTAAAGTCGAATAGTTACGTGATATTTAAAAAAAGGAACAGCATCAATATCAATACATGTATCCACAAAAAAATTTACTATATTTACATCCACTGAATATTATTTCCTTTATTTCTTACGAAGATCATTGCCGTTAATTAGTCCATAAACGACACTAAGCAAGCCACCTGCATAGATTTCTTAAACAATTGCTGTTCTATAAGTTATGCATACAATGACATATGCGTCTATAATACAATATTTAACATATTAAATTTTACTTTGAATGTTTTTTTTTCATACAGATGTAAATATAAACAATAAAATATCTTTCTTTGGTTGTTAGTACGAAAATTAACGTCGCAGCTATTGCAGAAAAAAATTACATAACCCGCTTACGCGGGTTATGTATTTTTTCTGCAAAAACTGCGACAATAATTCCCATACTTACAACCAAAAAAGTATTTTATTGTTTAAATAATCACAGTTTGTTAAGCTGTTGATGATAAACTTTCTCATATTAACCTACAGCAGTTCCTGTCTGCACCTTGTGTATAGGTTAAAGAGACTTTAATCAACAAAGAATGGACCTTTTTAGTATAGTAGTACATGTATATTTATAATTTTCTTTTTAATGTAAATACATACATTTACGCAACTGAAAGGAAGAAGTCAAATAGCATACAGATCTGAATCTTTAACGGTGTGAATCAAATATTTGTGTTATTAATTATTTTAATATGGTCGATACAATGACCTTGTCAGCAAAAACAATTTATCATTAAGTCATATGCTGACTGACGTTTTTCATACTAATTGTTAGGTCATTATATACACACTTAATTGTCGACGGATTTTTCCGTTATCTCCCGATCATGACAAGGAGCACATTGTACATTTATACACTTCATTTACAAGAATAAGATGGTGTTACTGTTATAGATACATTCAGCTTATCATTCGGTTTCATAAGAAAAAGGTACAAAATAGCAGACATATTTTGTGAAATTGCTTAAAAAAGGAGTTTACATATTTATTGTGTAGTCGGAAAATTTCATTCCTGGAAAAGCTATACCCTAGGATATAGTTCACATCCTATCCACCCCTCGGAAAATGTTCTTTCAATTTTTGTCGCCAATTTTGATTTCTGCTATCAATTTATAGAGTGATGATGTCATCCTGACTTCAGTAGCATTGTGATGTCATCAGGATTTCAGCTCATTCTTGCAGTTTTACCTTATACCAAATACTTCTTCAAGACTTTTAGAATTATTCTTTCCATGTTTTGCTTATGAAACTGTTGTATCATGTATTCCAACCCTAAGAAAATATTATATACATCAGTTTAATAAACGTTTATCAACTGAGTTTGAGTGGGATATCTCTTTCATAAAACTCTTGACAGGAACTATTCCCCTCAGGCAAACCCTCGGGGAATAGTCCCCAGTCACAGGTTTGATAAAAGGGCTATCCCAATCACAGTCAGTGGTTAAGGGTATTATATTTCATTTTTATGACCAATAATTTGTCACATATACTTTTGAATTTGAAATGCAATATCCAATCATGTTTGACTTTAATTTTATTATCAATTATTTCAGATTAATTGTGAAATTAAACATGTTTCATCAGATATTCTCCTCAAAATGTACATTATTTGTGTTCTCTTAACATATAAAATTAAATTACGTTTCTGCTTTTTATTTATCCAGAAGAGGAAAATGGATTACCTTTAACATGTTTTTGAAATAAAATTCCGTTAGACTTTTATTTTTATTAGTTTGGAATTTTAAAAAAAATACAGCAATTCAAAACGGGATGCTTTATAGCAAAATGACAGTAAAGATTATTTTTAAAAAAGATTTGTGGATGAATTAAAAATGAGTTCAGAAAATGACGTCATAATAACATAACCTCTTGTCTTGTGTCGATAACGAAATTTATCTTTGTGTTTATCTTAATTTTTTACAAATGAAATATATGGAGATAACGAACAGTATTCAAGCTCAAAAGTCCATTAAACAATACAAAATAGGAGCAGAGCAAATACGGACCTCCAAACATCAGAGGTGGGAACAGTGCCATGGAGGAGTGAGCTCCTTGTCATGATCGATAAATAACGGAAAATTCCGTCGACAATTCAGTGTGTAAATAATGGCCTAACAATTGGTATGAAAAACGTCAGTCAGCATTTGATTCAATAATAAATTGTATTGGCTGACAAGGTCATTGTATCGACCATAGAACTTACGAAATGATGACTTTAAACGAGACAGCTGATGTTCTTGTTTCATCAACTTACTTGTCAATAATTTAACTCGTTTTAGAAATTGTACATACGTAGAGCAAAGTATTTTCTATATCTGAATGAACTTTTAGAGCAAAAATCAGAGATAAAAATATTAGTTCGGAAAATCCGTTGATAACTAACAATTATGAAAGATTTGCATTAAAAATTTAAGACAAAAGATCTCATTTGGGTCAAATTTATTAATCAATATTTTTAAATTTACGATTGAACTTTATTTCGATGATTAACTGTAGCAATATCGAGGGAGTAAAGCTTTCCTTAATATTACACAGGGCATCCTCGAACAAGACGTAAGCGTAATAAAAACGCTTCATGTTTACATTTTCCAACCATGGGAAAATCAATTGTGACGTCAGACTCAAAATTTACAACCGAATTTGTTTGAAAAGTTTGCGAATTTCTGTCGTTTTTGTCTAATTTAAAGTCGTATTATATTTTAATTTTGTAGACATGCTTCGACAATGTTATAAATTAGAATGGCTTAAATTCAAATTTTTATCATATATTTCAAATTCATTCAAAATTTTAAAAAATGCGAAAATTGGGTCATAGATCAAGTCAAAAGTAAGTAACTTATAAACAAAAAAAATGATAGTGTTTGTTGTTACATCTCCGTAAAATGGCAGAAAAACAAAAAAATCTAGACGGCTTTTAAGTTGTAGAGGTTCTATATCAGAAAATGTATGCTCTGTTAGGAAATGGATCATCAGAAAAATAAAAAACCTTTATCAAAAGAGTCAATACGTTATAACTGTTTATAAAATTGTGTAAAAGCAGTGGTGGAAAAATCAAAACATTGACAAACATTCTACTGAATCTACAGATAGCAAATTAATACCAAGTGATATAAAAAGCGTTTATTAAGTTGATATGGCGCCATAAAAAATGGATTGGGAAGATATTTCTGAGAATATAATGATGTTATGATTGCGAGGATACAAATCAATGCTGTTAAACTTGGTCCGTGGTAGCAAAACATGTTGATTTTTGAATTGAATACAAAAGTTCTATTTGCTCATATGAAATGAATCTTCACACATCGACAAATCTACAAAATAAATATTCGACATATGAAAATTAGTTTTCTCATCTTGAATTTTTTCAGCACAATATAACAAATGTCAACTCTGTCTGTTAACTTTTCGAAACCGTTTTAAATAATTAGAATTTCTGCTTCCAATCAATTAGAAATTATAACTGAGTTTCGTCTAACAAAATCCCTTACAATCCACTGGTTGTAATCTGTTTATTATGTAATAGAGCTCGAGTTCAATATATGACGTCACTGAATTATGACACATGTAGCATAAAGAAATATTGGGGCGGATAAAGCTATTTTACAATGTGTAAATATAGATCTGATCATTAAAAACGTTTAAGCATTCATAGATAAAGTGCTTAAGCTTAACAAGTTGGATAGAAAATACTTATACCAATTGTTAGGTCTTTGATTTGGCTACGGAATATTCCGTCTATTTGTTCAATACATAGGGCTCATGGCGGGCGTGAACGATCAACAGGGTATGCTTACTCCTCCTTCATACCATGCACCCCGGGAATTTTCAGGGTTTCCCTGATTATTCCCCCCACTGCTTGAAAAAACACCTTTACAAAACTTTACTTGCAAAGTAAATCTCATTAAAGGTGCTCCAAAAAGCAAGGTCATCTTTGTATTAACTTTACAAAAAGTAAAGGTGAAAAGGTAACCTTTACTTACACCAAAAGGTAATTAAATTTAACCTTTCACCTTTAATGCTGCATTAAAGTTGATATATATATATATATATATATATATATATATATATATATATATATATATATATATATATATATATATATGTGAAACTTTTTTAAAACCTTATTTAAATACTGGCTTTTTTGTTTAATACACTTGTACTTAAGATTTCAACAAATGATTTCTGACATTTAATAAATAGGTATCTGTTGTGTCTATTGTGTTACCCCCACCCCATTTCTGTTAAACTCGATCTTACTAAAAATACACAAATTTTGAAGTGTTATATCAATTTCCAGTTGTATTTAGTATTAGACATTGTCATCTACAAACTATAAAAAATTATACTATTTTGTATATTGTAGACGGACGATCAAAAATGTAAAAATGGTATCAGATATCAGAATATAGATATAATAAACTTTCAAATTCCCTATGACTTAACCTTTAATTTATCTGATTTGCTGATAGATGGAGAGTTCTTTTTTATTTGCTTTTAGTGTAGATATATTGAAACCTTTTCTATTATAATTTCTGCTTCATAAATATCTACCTAAAAATGTTACAAACATTACAAGATTACATCTTTTACTAGAACAGGCAATAAAATGACAAAGAATCAAAAGCCTGAAAGGCTTCAATGGCGTCAAACAAGAAAAAACAATTTCAAAAGATCTGAAGATAGCAATAGGTCAAGTAAGTGACTCAGGTGACATAATAATAATAATAATAATAATAATAATAATAAAAATAAAAAAAAGTTTTAAACAAAATGTCACAATTACCGGTAGTGTGGGGCCTTTATGTCATGGTCCGAATGGAGCAGGGTTCGAATTGACCAGACACCGTCGAACATGTTCATGCTAAATATCAAACTAATTTCTTTTCAGTCAATTGAAGAACTATGAAGGATTTCATGAATTTATATATTATTCTTTCTAATTGCCAACCTCAAAGCGTTGTTTTAGTCATTGCATCTTAACTACAACCATGACTCTGCTCTGTTACAAGTACGATCGAGTTACGATAGTGCGTGGTATATTGGAGGAAATGGAGAAATACTGCAATACTGATTAACATCATCGGCTTTTTAGGATAAAATTGGTTAGAAGATTGTAAAAGTAAAGCTAAGATTTAGAAATTCAATCTTTTCAAGCTTGTAGTATTCGTGTTTATGTAATTTTGTAATTATTTTACCGCCTGTTGGTTGTTTGTGTTACACGGTTATCATTCCAAAATGTTATTCATGTCATTCGATGCACCCTTTCTGTAGAAATTCATCCGCAACAACCATCATGTTTTTCTTGTGTGAAAATAAAACATATTATCGTTGTTTTGTAAAAGAATTAATTGTAGATACAATTAATGCAATTTTATTTTCAAGCTATTATTCATTGTGAGCGTTTTCAAAGAAATTGGTTTATAGCTATTGCTATTTTCTATTGCGGTTGCATCCACTGACACATTGGGTCGCGTACATCCGGTGGCGATTTCACCTGGCCGATCGCTAGATGACGTTCAAGCTCCAAGAGCTTGACGCCATAATAAAAATAAAGAGGTTAAAGTACAATACAATATATTATTTATCCTTTATGGTGCATGTACATGTGTGAAAACTTTGCAGTTTAAATGGAACTAAAAATGCCATACTCAGTTATTACTTAAGACCACTGATGAGAAACTACACAACATAAATCAGGCAAAGTACCAGTATTTCCAATTCAAACTATTAAAGGCTATCTAATGAGTATTTATGTACAAGTTAATAATGTTGACATCTTGTAAGCATAATGGTGCAATTTACATATTCACAAAATAAAGAAAAAAAATTGCTGAAACACCTATTAGAATATAGGTTCAGATGTACTTTTGCAAGATGCATAAGTAAATGCATGTGTCCAGCTTCACGCAGTGAACCTGTTTGAGCTTGACTTTATACTTTGGATTAAATGTTACATGTGTATTGTGTCTGTGGTAGGAGAATATGTTTGCATTGTATCCATCTTCACATGCCTTGGAAAATATGTAATTGCTTGTCGTAGATGCTTGTGTGTTTGCATATGTGTCCAGCTTCACACATTTTCATGTATGTGCTCGACTTCACACGCCTTGGAAAATATGTAATTGGTTGTGGTAGATGCTTGTGTGTTTGCATATGTGTCCAGCTTCACACATTTTCATGTATGTGCTCGACTTCACACGCCTTGGAAAATATGTAATTGGTTGTGGTAGATGCTTGTGTGTTTGCATATGTGTCCAGCTTCACACATTTTCATGTATGTGCTCGACTTCACACGCCTTGGAAAATATGTAATTGGTTGTGGTAGATGCTTGTGTGTTTGCATATGTGTCCAGCTTCACACATTTTCATGTATGTGCTCGACTTCACACGCCTTGGAAAATATGTAATTGGTTGTGGTAGATGCTTGTGTGTTTGCATATGTGTCCAGCTTCACACATTTTCATGTATGTGCTCGACTTCACACGCCTTGGAAAATATGTAATTGGTTGTGGTGTTGTGGTATATGCTTGTGTGTTTGCATATGTGTCCAGCTTCACACATTTTTATGTAAGTGCTCGACTTCACACGCCTTGGAAAATATGTAATTGGTTGTGGTAGATGCTTGTGTGTTTGCATATGTGTCCAGCTTCACACATTTTCATTTATGTGCTTGACTTCACACGCCCTGGAAAATATGTAACTGAGGTTGTGGTAAATGCTTGAGTGTATGCATGTGTCATGCTTCAGAGAGAGAAGTTTTGTGTGCTCTTTTCTACAAGATAATGATTATTTAAATATACTCCAAATACATCCTCTAAAGAAATGGATAATCATAATGAATTACATACTAAGTTCCTCACTGCATAATATACACAATTTTACTGAAATTAAACTTGTGCAAAAACTCTCTTGCTGAATTACTTTCATTATTATAAATGCTTGAATGTTCATCTATAAATTCTCAGACATTTTCTAGTCAGTGTATATATTCTTGATCACGATGGCATCCATATTTGATTCCCCTCTCTGTCATCTTTTCCTGGTCACCAATTAATTCAGCAGTAGGATGGGTACTCAGATCTCTCTGGTGTTGGACAAAAGGAGGTGCTAATAATAAACATAATCTTTGAAATTATAGTTAATAACATCCATTTCTTTTCTAGGTTTGCATTAATTAAGTTATCATCTTTTGAAATTAAAGGACATCTGCAATATCCTTGAAAACTTGCCAAGATACATAAAATGTTTGTAGCATGCTTTAACTACTTTAATTTTATTTTTGGAAGTTTAGAATAATAGAAAAGCAAGTTCAAATATAAAAATAAAATGTAAAAAATCTTAATAATGAAAATTCATTTACACAATGTGATAAACGTTGAAGTCAATTCCTCACCTGACTTGCTCGTATTTATCTTCATTATGAAGTTGATTCTGTGATGATCACTTTCAATCATTTTAAAAAACTTCTTCATCTCAAACTATCTGAAGGTCATCCATCTTCCCACTTGCCACTCACCCAAAGTATACAGAGACTTCTAACCTGTATAATATTCAAATTCAAGATTAAAATATAAAAAAATCTCTTCACCATATTGGTCTCTTTAAAAAATGTGAGAAAATAATTTTAAATACTTTTCTAAAGATGGAATAATGTAGTGAGTATCTAACAATGTTTAAAAATATATTGATTTCTGTACAGTGATAACTTATGAAAAAGTCATGTCCCTTATATTTGAAAAAAACTTCCATTCTTAAGGACATTACCCAACATGGAAATAATGTATATTTGTCTCTGGCACAACCAATCCACAAGACACCTTTCCATACTTAGCACCATGCATTAGCTCTCCACTCTTTGTTTCTACAAAAGATAAATTATGAAAAGGTAATTTTTTGACAGCTAAGTCAGGTTAATTATTTTCCAATCAATGATGAACAGAATATTTGATTTCCTTAATAACAGGGGACAGATCATTCATGTTTATCTATAATGAACAAAGTTTGACCCCCCCCCCCTCCATCCACTACAAAAGGAAAAAAATAAACTGACTCAGAAACTCTTATATCAATGAGAAAAAGGCAATAATGGCATCAGACAAGGAAAGATTATTGATCATTTTTTTCAGTTGAGATGAGATTATATCTTTTAAACATTTTTACATTTCTGAGGTTAATATATTTTTAACCCCCCCCCCCCCCGCATCAAACAAAAAACTATTCGCCCCTTTATTTAGCTGTCCTAAATCTAGAACAAAATTTTTATTATGATGATATTTTTTCATTTTAATTTATTATATCCTGACACTGATACACAGTGGTACATGTAGTAGATGCAACAAATTAAGAGGTGACCCCTCTTCTTCCCTCCCTCCCCTAGATGGTTCGTCTGAAATGTTAAACGACTGTTGTTCAATATCTTGAAAGACAGATAACAGTTATACACAACAAATAATCACATTTTCATTACCTTGCAGTCAGTGTCGAGTGCCACATGTAAACAACATCCCGCAATCTCTTTGTTTATTCTTGGCGGAATTTTGTGGCCTTGTAGACTGGTTCCCATACATTGCAAGTGTCCTGAATAAGTCATACGCTTATTAGTTTTGTTTATAAGAGGTAATATCAGTAATATGTCCCGTTCATTTGACAACCTTTACTTTAAAATACTGAAATATGTATTATCATATTATGCAGATGTTTTCCACCTCAGTATTGTGTAATCCTCTTCATCCAAGTCTTCTCGAATACAAAACGAACGATCTACTTTTAATAGTAACCCAAATATGGCACTGTGTATTAGGTTAAATAGCCAATCATTTCAAATCAAGTTGAGCGGGTCTCATCGGATTTTCTGGTATTTTTGACGAAAATATGCAACCAATGATCAGTTGATTTGATACCTTTTCATCTACCGGTAGATTTAAGGAGGTTATTGCTTGGAAAACTGCTCGAGCTCCCGGGCTGGCATGCACTGCAGGTTTGTTTACGTTTTCCATCTGTTTTCAGCATACATTGTGGAACATTGAAACTGATGAAAGTCAGGAAAAACTAAGCTAAATGTGTATTTTAGATAAGTAACTTGATAAATTGGGGATAATGTTCCATTTTTTTCTGTAAAGGATCATGGATTAAACAAGACCAAGAAAAACAATTCTAGGTCACAGTTTTAGAATGTTTAGCTGTTTACATTAGTGCTAGACAAAAAATAGAAGCCAGGGTAGGGGCAATGTTCTTAATAGAGGGTAAGTTAGTTTATATTTTATAGATATTATTTTGTATTCTAAATCATGTCTGTTTTTCAAAAACAGGTACGGTGAAATTCTTGAAGGAAAAAAGTCATGGATGACAACAATGTATGATTTACCAGGCCAAGGGATACCAATGTTTTTTGATGGTACTTGTACGTATTAGTTTTAAAAAAATCAATAAATAGTATCATAAAAATGTTACTTAAACAATTATTCACATTATCAATTACTTGACTTGTTCGGGAGTCAGTATAATTATACATTTCTGTTTTCAAAAAATGTGTTATTACTTTTTCCAGGCTCCAGCTACTCAGCTTACTTTGAGAGAGTTAACGCCTTACTGACAGATCTTTCATGAAGAAGAAACACTTGAGAAGGGTTCAATAGTTTAATTTTATAAATGGCAAGTATTGCTTAGACCTAAAGTATTCTTTAATTGTGAAGGAAACAAACATAAGGGTGTTCGGCAATTCATAACTATTGACTGTGATTGCATTGTGTATTTTTAAAATCATTCTTTGGTATGCTTCAAACTCAAAAGTATTCATGAAAACATTGTCTATATTTATCCAGATGTATGAAATGTTTATCAAAGTATGAATTCCATTTTAGCATGTTATCTTCAAAATGAGGGACCTCAACTTTAACAATTCCAAGATCAGGAAATAATTCATGAGCAGCAACATGCTACTGGGAGAAAGGTACATATATCCTAAACCATAACTTGAGTATCATACTATAGCTCGATAAGCAGCAACTATTGGTCCTTTTGTTACCTGATTACTAAGAAGGAAAATGGAGTTAATTATATGTGTTCAGTAATTATCCATAGATACTGATGCCAGTACTTTTTCACAAATTATCTTGCAAGTAAGACAAACATTTTCCAATTCTGCAAAAGTATCTTAGCTACAGAAGGTCACAAAAAATCTTATATTACTCCTACATTAGTATATTTTGTAAATAATCCTTTCAAAAGAAAAATTAGGTAATGATAAACAAAGAAATTACAGTTATTAAAATTTAATCTTAGGGGTAAGATAAGGGCTAGTGGCCCAGTCCATTTATATCATAAAATAAGTTAATAACAACATGTTCATCTGTTTGTATCTGTCTTATTTAATAAGATTAACATCGTCTTTTTGGTAAAAATAAAGGCTGACATTAATGGTTCAAAATATTTTCTTTTTGAGGTTAAAGGTCATGTATGAAATTTTTATCTATTAATATGGTTGCATCTTGTTTCAATTTTAATTAGTCATGATACTGTGAATACTGATATCACAGTTTATTTGAATTTATAACACAGATGCCTATGAAAATATTCATATTCATGTCACTGAAAATATATATATATTTTTTCTTTTAAGGAAAATAATAGAAGACTGCCTGCATGAGAATAAAAGTTTTGGACTCTGAAAAGGAAGATGTGACAGAATATATATTTGGACAGTTGTTGAGTTCCACAGAAACGCATGTCCAGTAACCAGAAAGCGGAGCACAGTTTCATGTCAATTCAAATCTTTAAATTCAAGGATGAACAACTGGTTCTTTATAAAACAAAATGACATGTTTGAAAAGGATTTTGGTGAAATGTACTCTGTCCTGGATACTTATTTATGTGTATGGGATTTGCAGGACAGACTATGAACAACAGATACTGTCAAGAAATTTGATGTTTTTGATTATATGTTTGTATAAAAATGTTTGGTATAGTAATAAACAAAGTTTAATTCAATCTGTTGTTACTTAGTATATTAAGGAAGGAAAAGCTTATAAATATGCACAAGCTTTATTCAGAAGAATGGAAAAAATTATTAACTTTTGTTGCTATTAAAGATGGTATTTAATTAAATTTAATATTCGTAATTATCAGATTTAATGTATCCCAAATACTGTGTTTAATGTTTGTAAATATTAACTTTACTTTTTTGTAAAGTCAAGATAAAGTGGGACATTACATCATATTTAAGTGCATGTAAAGTTAATGTAAAGGTTACCTTTTCCAACTTTGACTTTTTTCAGAAAAGCCAATTAAAGGCATTGAAAATATTAGATTTACATTATCTTTACTTGTTTTGTAAAGCCAAATTTTCATGCAGTGCCCGTCACTGATTTGTATTTGTGGTTGTTTTTAATTATTAGATCGATCACTGTTGGTTATATCTTCAGCCTTTCTCCTAATAAAAAAGTAAAGTGAACACTTACAGTGTAAGGTTTTGACTGATGCAAACTGAATATTACTGGCTGATAAAATAATTTGTTTGAACATAGAAAATGTTTGTTTAGACAACCAAGACATTCTATCTACAGCATTATGAAAAGAGTAGATTGGGTTAACGGCAAACCGCCCTAAGGCCAAGATCTAGTAAACAGAGGGTGTCTACAGACTTTTCAAATTTGAGAAATGAATTCAATAAATGATGCTTTACAGCTAAAGCTTGATAAAGTATGGTGTATCTGGATTTGTTCTGTGTTCTGTCAGAAAATCAGGTTGTATCTAACTTAAATTTTGCGTACTGTCCCAAAAATTTTGATTTTGTGCAAGCAATTTCTAACGGCTTATGTGGTAGTATGCGTGACACTCACTCAATAATGAAATCTACAATAACGTCTTGCCAAAAGACTATGCATGCTTTGATCACGTATTTTAAAATCTTCCTAGGGACTTATATGTGCAAAAACTTCCTGAGATCACATCGAACAGCTTATTATAGAATACAGATATACACTGCTTGTGAAAGCAAAACATATTCAGGGGTTTATGGAACTGCGATTGCTTAATCAATCGTTAATATAGTGAGTGACCGATCTTGAGAAAGTACAGTCCAGTTATATTAAGACCATAGAGTCTCTCAACAAACTTACAAGTCAGTAAGTTGAAATCACAGAATGAAATGCTTGCAAACACAGCGTTACCAACAAAATACATTCAGATTTTGTTTCACACGCAACAGAATGCGAGACTTCTCGCAATAATACCAAAGCACACTTGAAAAACGTAATAGTCTTGACTTCACTGAATATCAAGCTGTGAGTAAGAAAATGAATGAAAAACTATCAAGAGTATCCGAAGTATGTAATTTAGAAAAATATATCTCTAACACAAAAACTCCTAAATCGTATGACTTCAACTATTTTCCCGCCCACATATATCAATAGCAAACCTAGCCTATCTGCAACAATCAGACCGAATTCACCCGATCGCTCAGACAAAGAAGACCATGTCGTAAGCAAAAATAGTAGTGGTAGCAAAACTGCATATGCCACAAATCAGCACACGCCTGTGGACAATTAAGCAACGCACGACAACTTTCGCCAAGACTAGTGTAACCTCATACCAGACTCATGTTCTTTGTTGTCCAAGAGTGTTCGATTATCTGGCGATGCTCACTCCTCCATGGCACCTGATCCCACCTCTGATGTCTTAGAGGTCCGTATTTGCTCTGCACCTATTTTGTAATGCTTAATGGACTTGACAGCTCGAATACTGTACTTTATCTCCACATATTTCATGATAACCTTTTCACATCACGAATACTGCAAACAAACAGTATAGTTATACAGTGGGTGCGAGCACTTCGGTATCGGGTGCTACAGCGCCTAACAAAACCTATCTTGAAATGTCACCACTCAACGATGACGATAATGACATCTTTGCAGGCGTTACCTACAGGTACTATATATATCAGGAGTCGGCCAGAGATCAACGCACCCAGGCATGCTAAACTTCCTTAAACGTAAAGGAATATCTGTTTCTCACTGTGTGTTTTTTAAACCGAAGCATCCTGGGTCCCGACGAATTGCAAAAATAAATGTGGCTCCGTCCGACGCCCAAACAGTGGAAGCCCCTGGATTTTGGCCGCCCGTAATCTCCTGTCGTTTGTGGCTGAGTGAAAAGGACTGGGAATGAAATATTGCACAAAGTAGACCTGCTGAAAATGATACTTCAGAGGAAGAAGACTTGGAAACCAAACAGTCATGATTCTCTCGCTCTACAATAAACAAATATTTTGTACTCTCATGCATGAAAATGTCTAATTCCATAAATATTTTGACTTTGAATTTCCGTCGTATCATAGTATAGACAAGAGACAAGACAAGAAGACATTGTTGTTGAAATTGTAAGACGGAAGTGGAGATGGGTCGGCCATGTGCTCAGAAAAGACCAGCACAACATCTCCAGAGAAAATATTTTCTGGACTGCCGATGGCAAGAGAAAAAGGGACAGGCCAAAAACAACATGGCAAAGAACATCAGAGAATGAGCTGAAAGAGATAGGGTTGACATGGAAGGCAATAGAAACAAAAGCAAAGGATAGGACTGGGTGGAGGGACTGTGTGGCTGCCTTTTGTGCCACCTGGCATGAAGAGGCCTAAGTATATCGTCGTCACTTTGTTAGCTGAACTCTTAGCGAAAGAATGTGATGTTGCAATAATGACAGAACATAAATTAAAACCAAGCAGTGTAAATAACCTGGGTTCCATTTGTTCAGATTATTGTAGTATCACACGTTTAGAAAAATCTACTAATGATACTGTAACTGACATTTGTCGCTTTTTGTGCAAAGGTGGAGTAAGTATAATGTAGAAGAAAAACATCCAGTTCTCAGTTTTCGAAATTATTAACATTAGCTCTACTCTCATTATTGGCGTAAAACGCAATCGGAAGTCGTTGTTTATTTTTGGTGTATATCTAGCAATATTCAATCTTAAAAAGACGAAATAAACTTCCTTGAAACCTTTTTACCACAGAGTCTGACACATCTGTTTCATATTTGGATATTTTACTTGAAAAAGACGTTAATAGTAATCTAACAACCAAGCTTTATGATAAACGTGATGACTTTAACTTTTCAATCGTCAACTTCCCTTACTTATGCAGCAATATACCTTCATCACCTGCACACGTGGTATATATCTCTCAGTTGATTCGATACGCAAGAGCATGCTCTACGTATGTACAATTTCTAGAACGATGTAAATTATTGACAAACAAGTTGATAAATCAAGAATATCAGCTGTCTCGTTTAAAGTCATCATTTCGTAAGTTCTATGATCGATACAATGACCTTGTCAGCAAATACAATTTATCATTGAGTCAAATGCTGACTGACGTTTTTCAAACAAATTGTTAAGCCATTATTTACACACTGAATTGTCGACGGATTTTCCCGTTATTTCCCGATCATGACAAGGAGCACACGGCGGGTGTGACCGGTCGGCAGGGGATGCTCACTCCTCCATGGCACCTGATCCCACCTCTGATGTTTGGAGGTCCGTATTTGCTCTGCTCCTATTTTGTATTGCTTGATGGATTTTTGAGCCTGAATACTGTTCGTTATCTTCATATATTTCTTTTTAACTTCTACTGTGCATATGGGGATATGCTTATTGGGATGACTTCATGCCAGTCTTCATACCAAAGACCAACCGCGCTGTAATTTGCATAATTTAAAAGTCTTTAAAGACTTCGAGGAATGATACTCAAAGCGATCTGGCATACCCAGACATAGACTTCAAAACAACTGGCACGAACTACACTTTTTATACGACACGCACTACATTAGACTACATCATCTGCAGCAAGAAGGTTTTTTCATTTCTATTTCTGCTATACCAATTTGTATGGAACTGCAAACTGACATTAAAACACATGCTCTATGTAAACCATCCATCTTGCTTCAAGCGCTAGCCTGGCCGGCATAAAGCAAAACCAGATCATATAAGGGAATACAACAAATATTCATAATCATGCAGACTTTATAGAAAGGAGTCTGAAACCTATAGAAGAACTTGATATGTTCTGCATAGAAATAAACACTGTGCTACTTTCTGCATCATCGCTGTTTGTCCCCGTGGCAAAGTACAAACTCTTTTTAGGCCAGGATGGACCTCCAAAGTAAAATCGCTACACGGCACGAAGCGTCAAATGCGAAGGGTGTGGATAAATGAAGGTCGCCCTCGAGGAATGATACATAACTCCTACTAAAATTACAAACGAGCGAACCGAAACTTCAAGAAGAACTCAACGACGAACATGATCGATACATGTCTGGTGTCTCTAAGGATATAGACAAATCATCAGAGTGTGATGTTTGAAGTTAATTCAAACGATTTTTACGATTAAAACCACGTTCCTCTCGCACTTATCCTTTTATTAAGTACAATAAAGATCAGTTCGATGGCCCCACTGGCGTCTCTTTCGCATTTACAAAGTATTTCTCAGATAATGTAAAAGAATGTAAAAGAATATGCAAATTATCATTCAGACTTCCTCACGTCAATTGAAAACCGCCAGTTCATCAAATGATAGTTTCCCAGGAGGTCTTGCGACTCTCAACGAAATACGATGCATCATTCGTAATCTCAAATGCAGTAAAACGCCTGGTCTCGATCTCATTCAAAACGCACATTTTATTCATGGTAGTATACTACTAGCTAGATGCATTACTTACCTTTCCAACGCAATTCTGGAAGTCGGGTATGTCCCATCCTGTTGCAAAAAAGACTTGCATTTTATTATGCCCACCAATAAAGGCAACAAAAAACCTTGGAAATCTCTCGACAGTTACAGACCAGTTGCTCTACCCCACCCCCACCCTGTGCGTTTAAAGTGTTTGAAAAGTTTATTCTTATCAGGATACACTCAAACTTACTGTCCTCAATCTTATTTCCTTGTTCTCAATAACAAGGTTTCCAGCAAAATCTTGGGTGTCTAACGGCTTCTCCCTGCACGAGACCGTTTTAAACAACATTGAACACAATAGTTCTGCTTTTGTTACTTTCGTAGACACACAGATAGCCTTTGACACAGTGTGGCACGGCCTCATGTGCAAACTTCACAAACTCAGAATATCGGGCATAATGTTGTGTCTGATAAATGACTGCCACTCCAACACACACTTCTCCGTTGTAGTTAACCAGGCTAGCTCCCAGTGGTTTCGAGTATCACAAGGCGTCCGACAGGGAGGGGTACTTTCGACATTCCAGTATCTCGTATTCATTGTTGATTTAATTCAGAATCTAAGTTCAAACATCGGAGTCTTCAACATTCAAAACTCAAACCCGACCTTAACAGATGATATCTGTGTCATTGCTCTTACTGCACGTGAGCTCCAAAAAGTTCTGGACAAGATATTTCAATACTCAATATGCTGGCGGTTTACTTTTAATGCTGCAAAATCCAATCTTCTTTACTTCCATCAAAAAGGCCCTAATTCTGAGGACACTTTAAGCTGAAGTCTAGGTAAGGAACGTATTGAATTTTCCAAATCACGCAATCATCTTGAAATTCTCTTAAGCTCCAATTTTGACCCTGGCGAAAGAACGTCTAATGCTTGCAGGAAAGGACGATAATCATATTTCGCTCTTAAAATGTCCGAAAAGCTCAACCCCGTTGGGCTCTATTGGTAATATAGGGAAAAAGTATAAATTCTTTAAAGTGAATATTCTCTTCCCCTGTGTATTTTGCAGAGAAACTAAGTAAATGAATATAATGAGAAAGGGTGCTTTTTAGAGACCTGTGAAATCCATTGCCCCTAGGCGAAGGTTTCTTGTTTTAGGGCTGGGCTCTATACTGTTTAGTGAAATTTCATTACATTTTTGAAAAAAAATCTCTTTTTCAAGGTAGTGGGCAGATAACTTAGTGCATTTTTATGAAAAGCAGGAGTGCCTCTTTCAAAATTGCGGGATTCTTGGCCCGTAGCTTAGGGGTTCTTTTGCCAAAGTGGAGCTCTATTGATTTTATCGAGAAAATGTGTAAGTTCCTTGAAAATGCTCTTCTCTCCTTCTAGGTGTTTTACAGATGAACGAAATGCATGGCAAAAATAGCTAAAATACTTCTTGCATAATTGTGAAATCAATGTCCCCTCACTGCTGGCCTAAGAATTACTGATAGTGCCACATTTTACTGATTAATTTGTTTTATTTAATCCACTCTCTTTTTACATCTCATGAACTTAGAAAATAATCTCAGTTATTATCAGCAAGTCTCAGTACCAACAGTAACTCTCAGCAAATATCAGTAATTATCAGAACCCACAGTAAAAACGACAGTAAATATCAGTAATTATCAGAACCAACAGCAATTATCAGTAACAACAGTAAAAATATCAGCAAATATCAGAAATTCTCAGTACCACCAGTATAACATCAGTAAATAAAAGAAATTATCAGTAAAAAGTGGCACTATCAGTGATGTTTTAGGCCAGTAGTGCCTGAATCAGGGGTCTATCCGACAGGCAAATGAAATATATGGAGATAACGAACAGTATTCAAGCTCAAAAGTCCCTTAAAAATTACAAAATAGGAGCAGAGAAAACACGGACCTCCAAAACATCAGAGGTGAGATCAGGTGCCATGGAGGAGTGAGCATCCCCAGCCGACCGGTCACACCCGCCGTGTGCTCCTTGTCATGATCGGGAATTAACGGGAAAATCCGTCGACAATTCAGTGTGTAAATAGTGGCCTAACAATTACATGTAGTATGAAAAACGTCAGTCAGCATTTGACTCAATGATAAATTGTATTTGCTGACAAGGTCATTGTGTCGACCATAGAACTTACGAAATGATTTCTTTAATCGAGACTGCTGATATTCCTCTTTCATCAACTTTTTTGTCAATAAATTACCTGGTTTTAGAAATTGTACATACGTAGAGCATGCTCTTGCGTATCGAATCTACTGAGAGATATAAAACCTGTATGCAGGTGATGAAGGTATATTGCTGCATAAGTATGGGAAGTTAACGATTGAAAAGTTAAAGTCGTTTCAACAAGCAAGGTTCTTTTGATTATACAGTGTAAATGCATTGATTCTTTAAATTCTTCTTGCTCCTGCACGGGTATGTTAAAGCTATATCCCGGTATTCTAAAATGCCTATGTAATATGACGTCTTAATATTCTATAGGACGTGTATTATAGAGACATATAGAATATCACACTGCTGTTTTGATCACGGCCTGGTATCAGCCAGAACGGTTGGTAACGACAAAAGCCCGGAGGGCGCTGGCAGAGGCCATCCAAAGGCTGATATCAGGGACGAGATCAAAACAGCAGTGTGATGTTGAGGGGCTCTGACGTCAAGGCAGCGCTTTTTAATCATATAGAGCAAATGCATTTATTCTTTGAAAATATTTTTCTCTGCTCCCTCTAGGTGTTTAGGGGAGTATTTAGCAAGTGTGATTTTACTAGTTTTGTGATTTCTTGAACTCCGAATTCTAGTGCTGGTCTGCTGGACATGTGTCTATCAATCATCTAGAGAAATTTGGATGCAATTTTTCAAAGAATTTATTTCCCTTGTTTACTCAAAAATGATATTCAATCGCTGTTAATAATGTTGAAGATTTGTCAATTGAATAAAAGAATCATACAAAAATATTAAATGTAAATCTTATGCGGTACCAATTTCGATGCACTAGATGTGCATTACGACAAATTATGTCTCTTTAGTGATGCACATGCCGAAACATTTAATTAAAAGATTTGGAAGAGCTGACTAACAGTCTACCTTCAACCCAGTGGTCATTATGAAAATGTTATACGGTACCAATTTAGATCACCAAATGAGCATTTTGACAAATTCATAATTCGATAAATGTATAATATTCACATTTGCAAATGATTCCCCTTATATAAAATTATTTAAGGACAGACGATACGTTCCTCAATAATATATAATTTTATCTAAGAAATTGTCATTGAAGTATTGCTACTTTAACATGTTTACTCGTAAAATGTTGAGGTACCTTATCAGGCATTTGTGCAAGATACCAGAGGATGTTGTTTCCTATAAAATCCTCTTGGAAAGAACTTAATTTGCCAATATCACATTTTTTAGTGTTTCAGTTTTTTAAAGACAATTTGAAACAAGTTTAGAAATCAGAAGGTAATTAAAATTTGGAATATTTTTCATACAATACAAAGATATACAAAACAGATATTTGAGGAACGTATCGTCTGACCTTAAGCAAGGCGTATTTAAGGGGATGAAGGACACATGGTCACATGACTCTGTTTAACTCTGCATAGTCTCCGTTTATATAAGTGCAAAACGTGTAAAGCATCAGTTCTTGTATAATTTTTTGACAATTTTTTTTCTTTAATTACCATCTAATATTAAAAAAAAGAGAAAAGTTTAACATTCTTGCAAACATTAACAAATTATGAAAAAGATTGATCCACTCCTCTGTTTCCCTAAGCTGCGTGTCCAATTCGTCGGTGACGTCATACACGATCTGTTAGTACAGCAAGATCATACTCGGTGAATACAGGGGCGGTATTATTTTGTAAAAGCAGGTCATAATCAGTATATGATGAAATATTTTGAGAAACGGGGAACACAAAAATTATTTTTGCATGGCTGATGACGGAAATCTTATGTAGGTATATCTTATTTCGCTTATTTAGCCTACGTGTGACGTCATAGATGGTTTTTCCCGTACTCGAGAAATGTAAACATGACACGTTTTTGTTCTGTTTATGTCCTCTTTAACGATGCCCTGTGCAATATTGAGGTCAGCTTGACCATTCGAAATTTTTACAGGTAATCAATGATTAGAAGGACGTGCATTTCAACGTAAATTTTAAGGAGGAATGCCACACCAAAATTTTATTTCATAGATCTTTAAGTCATCCCTTTTAAACAATGATTTCAGCATAGAAAGACCATCATTAGCTCTTTATTATTTTATATGAATTTTTTTGTATTTTTTCAGAGAAAATGAAAAAAATGTTTTATTTGCAAATAAGGTGCTTTACTGTTAAAAATTTGCTGTAAATAAATACATAATATGAATGTCTAACAAAATATTTAAAGGAAGTCTGGGTAGACTTTTTAACTTTTTTTACTAAAAAATTATTTATGAAAATAAAACACATTATCTGTGAATATTTTTTTAAACCTATGGTTAAAAACTCCACAAAACTAGTCACAAGTAGAGAGAACATGTTTGTTAATTATATTTTAAAAAGAAATTGAAATGAAATTGCGAAATTTGAGGAAAAATAATTTTTTAAGTATTTGGACCAACCCCGATCAAAATTTAACTGATCCCGATCAAAATTAACACAAAATGAATAAAATAATAAATTGTTGCCTCCTTGTTGTATTTACAATTAAAAGTCTATTTGATTGTCAAGTTCAAACATTTTTAAACCCCTATTACACCTTATCAAACTAGTATTCTTGGGAAATGTTATCTATTTCCAATTATTATACAATTCTGGTTGGGATCAGTTTAATTTCGATCGGGATTGGCCAAAATTTAAAAAAATTAATTTCTCTTAAATTTGGCAATTTCATTTCAATTTCATTTTAAAATATGATTAAGTAACATTTTCTCCCTATTTGTGACTGGTTTTTATGAAGATTTTAACCACAGGTTTAAAAAATACTCACAAATAATGTGTTTTATTTTCATAAATAATTTTTTAGTAAAAAAATTTAAATGTCTATATAGCTTTTCTTTACATATTTTATTAGATATTCATATGATGCAATAATTTACAGCAAACTTTTAACTCTAAAACATCTTATTTGGAAATAAATCTTTTTTTTTTTCATTTTCTTTGAAAAAATACAAAAAAATCATATAAAATGTTTCAGAGCTAATTTCGGTCTTTCAAAGCTGAAATCATAATTTAAAAGGGATGTCTTAAAGATCTATGAAATAAAATTTTGGTGTGGCATTCCTCCCTAAAATATTGAATGATAGAATTTTTTGTAAATTACGTTTTTTGTTGTTGAAGTTGTCTTAAAAAGTTCGTAATTTTCCCTATCCAGATGCAGTGTGATAGAAGAAACTTACTTTTTCGAATTTTTAACTCTTTTCAAACTCTAAAATATTTTACAAGATACATGTTCACTTACATATTTTTTAAATATGCTTTAAAAATCCCATTATGGACAGAGTAAAGAGCCCGAAAACGTGGAGAATTAAAACTCCACTTTGATACTGTAGGGCATAGTATTTGTCAATCAATATCTCTAAAATAAGGTAAGAAACCTAATTATATGACTGCTTTAAAATATGTGGGACATACTTAATTAGAAATATACAAAATATAAAAAAAATTGAATGACAAGTATTTTTTCAGCTAAAGGTCCTTCTTCCCCTTAAATCTGTGTATAAACATGTTCTTCACCTGACCATAATTTGATTCTTTACTCATACAGAGACGTCACCATATACCGGTGAAGGGATTTAAACATAGAATTTTACTAGGAATTCAGGGCCATTGAGCCAACATACAGGACCTCGGTTTTTAAGGTCTCATCAGAAGGACCTGCAATTTTCTCTTCAAATTGCCGATTGATTGGAGAAAGAACAGTTGCCACGTATTTTTTTTTGACTTAGGTCAGTCGCGGCTGGGGTTCAAACGAACGATCTTCCGATCACGGAGGGATATCAAATAGTAATTGGATTCACAATATACATCTTGTAAAAGTGGAAAAGACTTACCAGATTTTCAAGTCTATACATATATGCATAATGACAATGCTTCAATTTTTAGTTTAACAGTAATTGTTTTATTCTGTCTCATTTATATTTTTCTCGGTTTTTATGTCATTCTAATGATATTATTTATCATTAGTTATCAAGCAATGTCTAATTTGGTAATGTCGTGCTTTGAAAAATATCATTAAAGCATGATAACATGAAAAAAAAATGACATGAAAATCTGCAATTAATGACATAAGATCAGTTGCTACTTCTTCCTTACTTGAAGCATTTTCTTATGATATATCTAACTATTTACCTGTGTTTAAACGTCAATTGATTAATCTAGTTAACTGTATTTGTTTGAAGGGTTCCTTTGCATAACAAATACTATTTGCTCTGGGTTTTTTTCTTTTGTTAAAATTCACCATGATACGTATGTGCGTAATAAAGGCAGATTTATTTGTGTGTGTGTGTGTGTTTTAAATGTACACTACGAGGTATCTCATGAAAATCATCTTGATTTATCTAAACGATTGAGAATATTAAACTTTGACAGCAAAGAGCAGTTATTTGATGTGTAATTTGAGTTTCAGAGCATCTGTCCTTCTGTTGGTCCTATATACGTCATTTAAAGTCATATCTTGATCTTACAGAACAAAGGATAACCAAAAACTCTACGTTTGCATGAAAAATATCAACCAACATAAATTTTGGTGATTCAAAAATCAATACACACTATCAGACGGTGATTTTGGCGTGAATACTTGAAAAGAAGCCAATTAAAACATAATGTACAAGCATTCCTCATTTATTTTAATTCTTCAATACAATTTTTGTATTTTGGTTTTAAATATATAAAGGAATTGCTAAACAGCTAGAGAAGAACATATAAAAGAGAGCTGAGACGAATATTACTTTGAAATACTGGTAAATAATCATATTCAACAAATAAAAATGTATAATGCTTTTTACGAAAAGATGTAACGACTAAGATTAAAATTTGTTAAGGCTCTAATTTCCTTGCATAATACATATATTATTTTCTTAAAGATTTTTCACAATGTATTCCAATGTAATAGAAATGTAAGGTTTTTTGTGATCTTTTAATTGCTTGGGTACTTTATTGAAAATTAAAAAAAAATGTCGTTGTTATATATTTTGAGATAGATATTTTGTGAAAAAGTTCACTGTTTTACAGAACATTCACGTGCTTTTTGTGAAACATGTGCCCTTTTATTTACATCAACGCGAAGTGTGCCCAATTTTTTAATATTTATTACGATACTTTGGGCGAGATAACATGAAACATTTTTTGGTCCAAAATCATCATTATTGTTTAATCTATTGTTAACTTCATCATAGCATTTAAGATGAAAAGAAGGAATATCCAAAACAAATGTGGCATATTCTAGAACTGTGGTCTTTTATTTCGAGTTTACAGGGATATATCAAGTCAAGAAGGAATTGTTAATTGACAAAACGTCGTTGATATATTAGAATATCTAGTTGAAGAACAGATCATTGCTTGAAATTAATACTTTAAAACAAACCAATGTTTCGTATTAAACAAAATTAAATTTCATAGACTTTGTTATTAGTTCTTCATTGCGCGAATGGCATCAACCTTTCTTCTCTTCTAATAGGATGTTTAAGAGCCATTCTTTGTAAGCGGTTATGCTTTTAAGCTTGCCTCATATTTTTTTCAACGCTCAACTTTAAAAATTGTTGCTATCAAAATGCAACTGAATAAAATAAATAATCAAAATGTATATAATATATTTCCTTAATAAGAACTTGACTACACTTTTGATGAATTTGACAATGTCAGCAGATGTTCAGAGTTGGAAAGTGAAACTAATGTAATGATATAGTATATTTTTTAAATTCAATAAACAACAATTAATTGTTCTTTATTGAACATTGCATTATTTTGTGAGCTAAAAATATAAACCAGATGCAATTTTAGCTAAAGAAATTTGGATTTCAAGGAACAGTAACTCTTAGTTATTTTGCGTTTTCCGCTGATTTATCGATTTCAATAATTTGAAAAAAGAGATTGATTTTTTTTTTTAAATAAATGAATGTGACATTTAATGTTTTCAATGAATTCAGTTTGCGACTCACGTGCTTTATCTTGAATGTGCATCGTTGGATCCATTCCGTTTTGCATGAAAAAAATTTAATTCATAAACGAAATGCACGGAAATTAGCTGAAATGCTCTATAAGCTACTTTGTGATGATAAGAAAAGTAGAACCTATTTAGATCAAACACAAGGACATAATATAAACTTGATTTCAACGAATAATGTCCAGGTTTTTAATTGTGTAATTACTGTTAGCATATTTCCTAATTAGGAATCAGGATTTTTCTTCAGGTGTATTTTGTACTTAGGTAAAACATATCATTGTCATATCTTGTGTTGATAAATATTTGTTTTGACTCAAGCACATATCTCACATCATCTTTTCAGAATAAAGAACAAAGAAGCTTTCAAGAGGCATGCAAACCAATTACATCGATCTATTGAAAGCAATCCTGCTAAAATTTAAATTTTATAAAAAAGACATTTAAAGTATTTTGAATGATTATTTGAATAATAGATTTCTGTACAAACACTGATCAGCCAAAGACATTGACTAGGATCAACAATTCAGTCTCAAAATGAAACCTGTGAGTAAGATTTTTTTTTAAATAGATATAAGCAACTGTTTAAAGAAATACTGTGTAATGTTCGACAAAGAGGAGAACGTAATTTAACTAGAAATTAACTAGAACGTATTTTCTTTTTCAAAACTTTATATCTA
Organism: Saccostrea echinata; assembly: GCF_033153115.1. NCBI lineage: Eukaryota > Metazoa > Mollusca > Bivalvia > Ostreida > Ostreidae > Saccostrea > Saccostrea echinata. Next base: position 3,019,984 of record NW_026889756.1, on the reverse strand, counting down.
ATCGAGACAATGAATTGTATGTTTACAAATTATCTAGATTCTTCTCTTTTTTCATATATGGAACCTCAGAAAGGAATTATAATATTACAGGTCTTTGAAATAGCGATATAATCAAATAATTCTTTATCATGATCTTACGAACGCCACCTTTAAAATTCTTTTTTTCAAGAACAAGAATCCAAAAGTCAACATATTTATATGGGCGCATCCTCAGGTAGTGTAGATTCAAGTTTGTTCAAATCTTGGCTCCTTGGGGTAGGGATGAGCTACAAAATATAGGAGATCAAAGTTTGATATAGAAATATATAGGAAAAAATCTTTAAAAGTCTTCCTCTAATAAACAGCAAAGCCATTATTAGTCATATTGATAAGATAGAATTCTCAGGTAAGACTAAAGTTTGTTCAGATCCGGGCCTCCAGGAATAGGTTGAAGCTACGATTAAGGATTAGATATATAGAAAAACATCCCTTTGCAATAATTGTAAAACCATGCTCATTCATATTAATGAACAACCAATTCCCAAGTTGTGTTGAATCTCTTTTTGTTTGTATTATGAGCCCTAGGGTTAGATCGAGTTCGGTAGAACAAAAAAAAATCTTCTTCAGGACAGCTGGGTCATGTTCATCATATTGATATTAAGACATCCCAATGTTGTGTAGATTCAACTTTGATTAAACCATAGCTCCCTTGGGGATAGATTTGAGTCTGCAATATGGAGTAAAATTCCCATGAAACTAAGGAGGCCCATTACACGACTTTTTGATGACGTATTACACAAAAAATAAACCTCCATTGTTTCGTCCGTATTCCTCTGGTGACGAATGGTACAGGTTCCCTTGTTTTATGATCTAAATCTTTAAAACGCCTTAAAAGTATACCAAACAGCGGTATTGTTGACAATGAAAACAAAGTAACGGATTCTTTATGAATCATAACTGAAGAAGGATTGTTTTCAAGTAGAGACCAAAGAGAACAACAGTGAAATCTTTTCTAAACAAGTTATGTTCTATGTCATAGCGAAAGCGGCGAGCTCTACCAATGACAACATGTATGTATGGAGAAAATTCGAGTTGTAATCTACAAAATTGTTATAATTAATAATAATTGACTTTCACTATTTACAGTACTCTTGTTAATTTATATACTTGTCTTTATATTTTAAAAAAATAATAAACTCTACAAATTTTAGCTTTATTCTGAATTTTTGATGTTTAAACGTTCCTTAGTGTTTTAGTGTGGGGGAATTAGGAGAGATGACTCTTGCAAGTGGATTTTTTAAACCAAATTTTTTAAATCGGAAATTTCATTTCGTTAAAACAGTCTTCATTCAATCCGTCACATGTTATTCATTGAAACATACTCACTGTCTATTTATAAATGATTTTCCAAATTATTCATGCACAGATTAAAAGAAAATGACATTATCATTTTTCCTTTTTTTTTTTTTTTTTTTTTTCTTTTTTTTTTTTTTTTTTTTTTTTTTTTTTTTTTTTGAGAAAACTATTTTTTCTAAAAAAAAAATGATAATGAATATTGTGAGGTATTGTCATTTTGTGTACATGTCTGAAGAAGATGTCCATCACCTGCCACAGAAAATGCTGCAATTCAATTAATAATTAACTGGAAATTAAACATTTTACTAAAAGAAAAAAGTTTTAAAAATCAGTAAAAAAATATTTATGGCATCATAACCTCCATTTGGATATTTGAAATCTGCATAATATGTGTTGCTGTTATGAAATCTAAAATAAACTCTTGGTGAAATGTGCCTCCTTAAGTTCTTATATTACATCTCACAATTTTTTTTAGGTTTAAAGTAGGCAAAGTGCATTTATTTTCACTAAATAAAGTTTTAAATTAATTAATAATCCTAAATAACGTATAGGTCGTCATATTTTATAAGATGTCAGACACAAATAAATAAAATTACTTTTTTTTAAAAATGGTTCAAATACATTATTCTGACACTGAAAGTTCCAAAATAATTGTTACTTTATAAATATATTTGAATTGTGAATATGAGGGAAATCATTTAACATTAGAAACGCCATAAATAAAATGCCTAACTGAAGATACATGAGAAGGAGTTATTGCCCTTAGTAGCACTTCATAAATAGTTGAATAAATAAAGAAAATATTTAAATTTTGAATTCTTTTTCCGAACAATACTTTTCATGACATCATTGGAAAGAATTCTTCCAAAAGATAAATTTCTGTTGGGTTTGAATTTAAATTAATATAAGATTTTGAAAAAAAAAAAAAAAAAAAAAAAAAAAAAACCTACGACATCACAGGAATTAAATTTTTCAGAAGGAATTTTTAAAAATAATCTACTGAAGAAAGTGAGCAATGAGTCCCATGGGCCTCTTGTATTCATTGTGAATCTATCATTGGAAATTAGAATCTTAAAAATAATTTAGCCATGACTGAAATATCCGCTTATGCAAACAGTAAAAAGTTATTTTTCATCTATGTGATTTTTCTATAGCATGTTGCATTTGTACATAATTTATTTAATTTCATTTTCATTTATAGGCATTAATGGCACAAATCATTAACATTTCAACATTTTTATATGAACAGTGCCTCAAATATATACATGTACATGTTACACCAAATCAAATCAAACAGTACCCTTCAGTGATGTATGTAATTGTGTGTAATTGAGAACAAAGTAATTTTACTTTCAAATAACAATTTTAGTCAAATTTACTCTTGCTCCTTTTCTTTGACTATAATACTTTTTTGGTAAAACTTTTAAATAATCATAATTTTTCTAGGAATATCCTTACCATTTTTACTATCATTTTACAAGTTCACTATACCATATTCTTCTTCAATATTTTTTCAATGGAAAACGAATTAGGATTTTTTTTAGTGTAAAATGTAAAAAAAAAAAATATATCTTGAAAATATTTCCAGTAATATATTTACAGTAACAAAACATCATAATATTTCTAAAAACTTTATATATTATAACGAACTGTAGAGTTATCATTTCCCATTTTCACAACATTATATGGCTAAGCCATATATAAAAGTGTTTAACTAAACAGACATGAGTTAATTGTACCCTGTGCAGGTTATGGAAGTTTGATGTAAGCATTCAGTTAAGTTTCCTTCTCCAAAAATATTTCAAAATCCAGAATTGTACCTATATTTATAAAAAAGAATTTCACCTGATTTGATAAGTCGCACAATGAAATAAGGACAAATAGAATGTCTAAGAAAAAAGTGTTCAACAACTGAATCCTTCTAGACACTAAACAAGAATGTTTATTTTTTATATTTAGGGAATAGTATAATTTTTTTTGATTTATGTGCAATTAAAAAATCTAATAAAATTAATAAATAACAGAAAATAGTACATGTAAGTACTGACGAGGCCACAATAACTTAAAAACAAGGGTCCATCTTTATATTTCAGAGGAAAATAGCGGGGACAATAAATCAATTGATAAAAAGTTATCTTCTTAAACACCAAATTTTACGTTAACGCCCCCAAAATCCACCTAATTTAAGATTAATAATTTACCCCTGTCAATCACTAAACAAAAAAACAATATCTGATTTGATTTACAGACCTGTGTTAACTGATAATCTGAGCTTGCATGTTTTGAAAACGACCACCAGGGGTTCGTAACATAAAGACTTCTTAAGTCACGCGGTGTCAAACGCTTTTATGTACCGCGTGAATAGTCGCTTTGTATACAAGCTTGTAAACAAAATAAAATCGCTACAATATTGGTTGGTTATTTCCAAAGTAATTGAAAGTAGACAATTCAACCTTGACCCTATGATTTTTTCTCAAACTCCACTGCTGTTTGGTGTTTGAAAGCGATATAACATCCAAGGAAATTGTGTTGCTGGAAACAAATGAACCTCCTCTCCCACTACTTTCATTTATTATCAATAGCAAAATGGAATAGAATACATGAGAAAAAAACATTTGATTAACACTAACGACTTGAAATACGAAAAATTCCTTTATCACATGATTCATCTGTGGATATAGATGTTTTTAAAAAAGTCACCTAATTGTTAAGGTAAATATGTAGCCCTAAAATTGTCTTTGTACATGTATACCGTGTGTTTAGGTTTACTTTTAAATTTCAATATGGAGGGTATCATTCTATTTTTTTTTATTAAAGAATAACGGATTACAAAAAATAAAACAATCGACACCGTGCAATGACAAAAATGTCCCAGTCAATGTTTGAATTTCCTCTCATGTCTAAATTCGTAATGAAAGGGTGAAGATAACGAGTGAGGCGATCGACCTTAAAAAATAAATCTCCAAACAATACAAATACCCGGAAATTGCAGAGATGAATATTTACGACACCATTGTTGGCCAGAAAAATAAATAATATTCCGATCATGGTAAATTAATTTAATCTTTCTATTTCAATATTGATAATTAATATTTAATAATGATATCTTTTACTGGTAATTAAAAAAACATATTAATACTATCGCTCTGTCGTTACCAAGTAAACCTATTTTATATAAAAATATATAAATTGTTTATAGAAGTTTTACGCAAAATTAAGCAAGAAACGCGCAATGTTGATTACCAAAGACAGATTTCCTGTGTAATGCAACGTGTATATGGATTTTTGGCATGTTGAGTATTAGGGCTCTGTAACTGGGTTAGTGAATGAATTAAAGCCTATTAGGTCGTTCTGTTTATTGTATAGTTAAATAATTTAATTCTGGTTGTAACATTGTATTTGATTGGATAAAAAATTTACTTTATATCGTATAAAATGGGTTGCCTACGTCACAATGGCTTGTGTCAAAAACGTATCGATCCGCCTGACGTTATATTCAAATTTTGTACAAATTGAAATCATTTTTATGGACAATCATTTTTTTTTCTTACACCAAATTAATGAAAATTAAATTATAAGGAATGAATTTAATAGCTACCCAATTTATACGGTATAAACTGGGTTGGAACAGTTTACACTTTTTTGTAAACCGCTTCGCGGTTTATAAAGCGTAAACTGCCCCAACCCAGTTTATACCGTATAAAATGGGTAGCTATTAAATTCATTCCTTAAATAACATTGCCTTGAAATATATAACATCAATATTGAGAATATCATAAAATCATTAATGCACAATCCAATATTATACACAATACTGCATAAAGGGAGATAACTCTTACATTCATTATACATAATCCAATACTCCCTTTGAAATACACTTTGTGAATACAATTAAAAATACTTTACAACAAAATAAATATTACTATTTAAGCTTATAATATCTTCAAAGACATTATATACCTTTTGTAAATAAACAAAAAATCATAACAAGTAAATTCAAAGAAATGCGGTCCCCCTTTCAGTGTTTTAGTGGATGGGATGCCATTATTTATGGCTATAATATTGTAATTGTCTTATTTGTGTGTCCTTTCTTATCTGTGCATTAAACAAAATAAATAAATTATTGAATAAATAACAGTTATAGCAAACAATATAGCTTATCCAAACTATATCAAACTTAAAGATCAAGATCATGAGGTCATATATCATAATAAAATCCGAAAGGTCTCGTCACAAGTAATGCACATGTGAAAAAAATATCGAAAACCAGAGTATACAATCGGAAAGGTCGTGAAACAGGTAAGACATATATCAAATTCAAATGCCATATCTTCTCTCTATCAAAAGTTCTTAGCAATGTTAAATTTTTGAAAAGTAGGTCAAACTTTAAGGTCAAGGTCATGGGATTAAAAATCATAGTACATTTTGAAATGCTTGTCACAGGTAATGCAATTGTCAAATATGATTGCCCTATCTTCGCTCCTTCAAAAGTTAATAACACTGATTAAATTTTTGAAAAATAAATCAAACTTTAAGGTCAAACTCACGGGGTCAAATATCATAGCATATTCGGAAACATTTTGACACAGGTAATGCACTCGTCAAATATGAAAGGCCTATCATATGTCATTCAAAAGTAATCACAAAAGTTCAAATTTTTGAAAATTAAGTCAAACATTAAGGTCAAGGTCAAGGAGTCAAAAATCATAGCATGCTCAGATACACCTTCTCACTGGTAATGCACATGTCAAAGCCCTGTCTCTTCTCAATCAAACGTTATAAGCAAAGATAAAAATTTCGAAAAGTGGGTCAAACTTCAAGGTCAAAGTGACGGGGTCAAAAACCATAGTATGTCTGATTGTACACACAAGTACTCTGAAGTTGACATTAAAAAGATGCTTGAGTTTCTGATTGACAATATCTATGTGGTTTTTGGAGACCAGGTCTTCCAACAATCTATTGGAATTCTATGGGTACCAATTGCGCCCCGTTATTAGCAGACCTTTTTTTGTATTCATATGAAGCAGAATTTGTCCAAAATCTTGTACGTGAAAAGAAGAAAACACTTGCTGTGGCGTTCAACTCGACATTTAGATATATCGACGACGTATTGTCAATTAACAATGGCTATTTTCATTCTTATGTCGATACGATATATCCTGGTGAACTTGAGATAAAAGATACCACAGAGTCTGACACATCTGTTTCATATTTGGATATTTTACTTGAAAAAGACGTTAATGGTAATCTAACAACCAAGCTTTATGATAAACGTGATGACTTTAACTTTTCAATCGTCAACTTCCCTAACTTATGCAGCAATATACCTTCATCACCTGCATACGGGGTATATATCTCTCAGTTGATTCGATACGCAAGAGCATGCTCTACGTATGTACAATTTCTAAAACGAGGTAAATTATTGACAAATAAGTTGATGAAACAAGAATATCAGCTGTCTCGTTTAAAGTCATCATTTCGTAAGTTCTATGGTCGATACAATGACCTTGTCAGCAAATACAATTTATCATTGAGTCAAATGCTGACTGACGTTTTTCATACTAATTGTTAGGCCATTATTTACACACTGAATTGTCAGCGGATTTTTCCGTTATTTCCCGATCATGACAAGGAGCACACGGCGGGTGTGACCGGTCGGCAGGGGATGCTCACTCCTCCATGGCACCTGATCCCACCTCTGATGTTTAGAGGTCCGTGTTTGCTCTGCTCCTATTTTGTATTGTTTAATGGGACTTTTGAGCTTGAATACTGTTCGTTATCTCCATATATTTCATTGGGAAGGTCTTGTCACAGGTATGGCACATGTCAAATACAAAAGCTCTATCTCTTCTCAATCAAATGTTATAAGCAAAGATACAATTTTTTAAAAGTAGGCCAAACTTCAAGGTCGAGGTCTCGGGGTAAAAAATTATAGCATATTTGGAGAGGTCTTGTCACAGGTAAAATACACATATAATAGAAATTTTTGAAAAGTAGAAAAAACTTCAAGGTCATGGGGTCAAAAATCATAGTATATTTGGAAATGTTTTGTCATAGGTAATGTATATATGAAATATGAAAGCCCTATCTCTTCTCATTCAGAAGTTATGACCAAGGTTAAAGTTTTTGTGACAGACAGACTGACAGCTAGACAGATTGACAGACTGACAGATGGACAGCTAGACAGACTGACAGACGGACAGACTGACAGACAGACGAATGAGATTTAATATCCCCTCGCTTTCGCGAAAGAGGGGGACAAAAACAATAGCATACCATTCTGAGGGAATAGGCAAGCTCCCGCACATTAAATGCATCTACATCATGACTTGCATTCCAGATGATAACTATAAACTATCATAGACTTTATATAATTCTCTTATCATAAATTATATATGTACATATTTTCTGGACCATAAAATACGCTAGCTTTAATGCTAATAGCTAATAAAAAATCTGACTTCCAAATATCCTTCTTATAATATCAAATATATTAATATATTAAAGATATGTTAAAATTAGTAAATAAATATTAGCTTACCATAAGATGAAGATATTGTTACAGCCAGTTGGTCAAATTGTCAGACACAAAATCTACATGACCTCTCTGCAAAATATCTGGACAAATAGTGACTAGAAAAACCAAGAATATTTGGAGGGAATTTGACAAACCAATAAAACACAATGCAAGAATACAAAACTAAAACCTAATAGAAACAAAGAACTGATAGGACTATGGCCAGAACCTTAATTATGACCATTAAGGCAAATAACAGGGTAGCATTGCATGTTACACCTGGGTGACCTGAGTGACCATTAAACTTATTTAATAACCTGAAATAAAATATATACAAAAAGAATACAAGACATTTTGATATTTATTCATTAATTAGAAATTAATTGATTAATAGATTAATCACTCTTACAGCTCTCCAGGTAAATAACACCAGTGATCCAGAGACCACACCCCTCCTCAGGTTAATTTTTCTTTAAGAGAACAGTGCTAGTAATCGTTTATTTATTCATTTATTTATTCTCTCAAAAAAAAAACTACGTAAATGGTACGATAGATACTTATAAACATATATGAAGAGAGAGGTTCAAATCCGGTTATTTTGACTGAGGATAACAGACAATGTAATAAAATTTAGTTATAAATTTACCTTGTGTTTTAAAGTATACAAGATTGGTGCTTGTGATCAAATTATATTACTTTACAGCATTTGGATGTACATAATATTTTGTAGCAAAACAACCTTTAAAATACCTGTTTTGCTCATTTAATTGCATTACAATAAGTAGTGCAGTTAATCTCTAATTTGATAATTATTACATAAAAGAGGATTCTTTTATTTCTTTGAAAAACCAACCATTTACTGGAAAATAGCATATTTCTTTATCAATTTAAGGTCACCTGAGTAACTCTAGTGACCTATTGCTATATTTTTTTCTCCCTCATTCGTGTGTCGTCTGTTGTGCGACGTGCGTCAACTGCTAATATTTGAATATTTCAGCTTCATCTTTGGAACAGATGAACGAATTTCAACCAATATTAGCATATGGCATCTATGAGTGAAGGGGAACAAAAAAGTATTGATTTCATGGTCCCTGTCCCCTGTGGGCTGAAGCGCAGCTAAGTTAAGGACTCCCATATATACGTCAGCCTATGCAGAGGTTCGGGAAAGCTATTATGACGTCACGTTAAAACAATACAAATTAATCTCGATGATAAACACTATATGTTCTTTTTGAAACACACTAAATACTTTCGTTTCTCATAAATATTATAAAGATAAATGGATGTGCAACTTATCTTACAATAATAGCACTTAGCGTAGGTAGAATGAAAGCCAGCTTGATCTCGCTGTATTTACTGAAATGACGTCATTTCTTAGTTTGACACGCAGTTTCTCTGTACTTGAGGCGTGGATCAAGCTTTTATCGTAGCTTGTAAAAAAAAAATAAATATGAAACATGTGTAGTCGGACCAAAAGAGAGACATATTCTGAAATATATTAATCCACATTTTATTGTCAAACTAAATTGATAATGTGTAGGCTTTAAATAAAACTGTAGGGAGCTTATTTGTACAGTAATGTGCTAGAATGACAGGTCCAGCCCCTCGAAAATATCAAAAGTTCAACGATATCTGCTTCAATATAAATTCTGATTTTTTAAATAACACTCCTAAATACTGTGTACACAAGCTAATTCAGAGAATTTGTGTCCCCCGCTTAGGGAAAAAAGAAGAGCATGCGCAGTTTGGGGGGGGGTCACACTGCCCCCCCCCCCTCCCCCCCGTATTTGTAGAATTATTAAATGTATTCATGTATATTGAAGCAAATTCAAAAAAATGCCAATATGGATATAAAGATTTGATTGCTTATTCTTTAATATGTGTATAGAAAATTCTTTTAATATACAGAATATTTATCACACAGTAATGATGATTTTATGAGTTTGTACACGCCAGACATCATAACTTTTTCATTTCACATGTTGAATAGTATCATTAAGTAAATCCAAAAAAAAAAAATATTCAAAAAAGAAAAATAGAATCGATCGGGGATTGAACCCGGGCTTCTCGCTTGCTAAGCGAGCAACATATCCCTACACCACGGAGGCACTTGATTATACAGCAAATTAAAGGCAAACACTGGGTCACACACAAAAGTCAGTAATGATAATGTCGTAAGTGTATGCTTCTTTGACTATTTAACAAGAAGTTGATCTACTCATTTCCATAATATGACTCATATTGAGTTAAGTCTGATTAAATGCGGACATTAGGTCACATATAATCTTTATATTCACGTTCGATATTGTCAAAATTTTACACATTACACATTGTCTAATTTAGCCTTTACTAAACAGCTCTAATAGATGTAATTAGAATATAAAGTCGGCAGACAACCTGTATTATACGTAATAACTCTCCACGTGCCCCTGTGCTTAAAATAGTGCCAAGCGACTTTTGAATATACAATAAATTAAAAAAAAAACGGGGCGGGACACTTTGAGAGGGGCAAGAGATGCCATAGGGAGTTATGGTATAAAATTTCTTTGCAAAAGCTCAAAAGCTTTTTTAGAGATATCGCCCGGAAACGAAAGTGTTACACACAGACAGAATTTGTGAATTTACGACCTTGAACTTTGACCTTTTGACCTCAAAATCAATAGAGGACTTCCTTATGCCACAGGGAGTTGCTATGTAAAATTTCATCGCAAAAGCTTAAAGATTTCGCGAGATATCGCGCGGAAACGAAAGTGTTAAAACAGACAGAATTTATGAATTTATGACCTTGAACTTTGAGCTTTTGACCTCAAAATCAATAGAGGTCTTCCTTAGGCCACAGGGAGTTGATATGCAAAATTTCATTGCGAAAACTTAAAGGGTTCTTGAGATATCGCGCGGAAACGAAAGTGTTACAGACAGACAGAAATACATACGGACGGACAGACAGACCCAAATTAATATCCCCGACTTTCAGTGAAAGAGGGGGACAAAAATTGCATCAGGTACTATTGATAACAAAATAAAAATAACCTTGACAAATTGATAAATAGCGATCAAAATGGTCTTATTTCCAATTGGTACATAGGAGAAAATACACGTTTGATTTATGATATTATGCAATACACAGAAGAGGAAAATATACCAGGCTTGTTGCTATTTATTGACTTCGAGAAAGTTTTTCACACCATCTCATGGAAATTTATTCAGAACTCCCTGCAGTTTTTTTTTTATTTTGGCCCCACAATACAAAAATGGGTGAAATTGTTTTATACTAATATAAGTTCCACAATTAATCAAAGTGGTAGTTTTTCACAAAGTTTCAATATTTAGAGAGGCTCTATACAAGGGAATCCTCTATCACCCTTATCTTTATCTTGTGTGCAGGAATTCTAGTATTTCTGATTTACCTCTTTTAAATCATATACAAATGGCTATTCCCAATACATCAGAAAATCTTTTGAAGGAACTTGAATTTTTTATTTCATTTGTATGGAATGGTCAACATCGCAGAGTGAGGAAAGATATCTTAACAAAAAAATATGAAGAAGACTTACTAAAAATGATAAGTCTTAGAGCTTTCACTGCATCACTTAAATTATTTTGGATGAGACAGTTCATTCTGTAAGATAAAGGTTTAAAGAATGTTTTACCTAAATGTAGAATTGATAAAAATATCAACATGTGACATGAAGAATTTGAAAAACAAGTTTGGGAAAGATGTCTTTGAGGCTTGGGCTGAATAAAATAATATACACTCTATGGATCTAGGAGACACACCAAATTTTTATAATCCTAAAATTGTTATTGGTGGGAAATTTATTAGCAGTAAAAATAAGTATGACCTAAATATTAGGTTTATAAATGATCATACAGATGAAAATGGTTTCTTTTAGAGTTATGTGGATTTGTGTGTTACATATCCAAATATAAGGCTCAATTTCTTATAATTTGCAGGAATGATACATAGTGTAAAAGCATGGAAGAAGGCAATAAACATTATTGATATCACTGCAAATTTATCTAACCCATTAATTTTGTTAAGCACTCATATTCTTAAAAATGTAAGAACGGAAAGCAGTTTTTTTTTTAAATAATTGATGTTAATGATGTTGAACCCACTGGGAAAACAAGATGAGATAATATTTTTAATTTGAGGGAAATGAATGGAAGATGAGTTTTAAACTTCCATTTAAAATTACAAAAAAATAGGAAACTTCAATGGTTTCTATACAGAATTGTAAACAGAATACCGGGTACAAATTCTTATCTGTGCAAAACTAGGAAAAGATATGATAAATTATGTTCTCTTTACAATGTTGAATAAGAAACAATAATACATTTTCTATAGGAATATGATAATGTGCAGTCTTTTCTACACAATTTTGGAGTATTTTGTGAGCAAAAGATAGGGTTGCAACTGTATTTTTTTATTTTTCAATTTTCAAGTTTTATTTTGGGATTTCTAGAAAAAAAAAACAAAGATATTCATAACTTGTTGGCATTGTGGATAAAATACTTAATTATTCATACAATGAGATGTTTAGGAAAAACGGGACCATTAAACTTACATGATTTCACTTTTGATCTCAGTCTCACTTTTCCCTTATATATCCCTTTTGTAAAACTGAGACTGAGATCAAAAGTGAGCTCGACTAAGTTCAATGGCCCTGGAGCTAGATGCCAGACTTGCCAGACTTGCTTCATATATTAAACTTTTTTATGAAACTCAAAAATATTTAGTATATAATAATGGCGACAAAGAGATTTTTGACGCCAACTAGAATCAGTGGAATCAATTGTTTTTATAAAATCTGTTATGAGAATCAGTCTTTTTCATGTAAATGAAATATTTGATAACATCCCAACTCTCTCTCTCTCTCTCTCTCTCTCTCTCTCTCTCTCTCTTAAAAACCACAGTCTCAAAAATGTTCATTTTGAATTATGATATGACAGATTGTGTATTGTATGTCTTCCCCATCATTAATTCAAGTCCAAGGTCTTTGCCACCATTGACAGCTGATTTTTCAATACAAAATGAAACTCGTAAATTTACTTTTAATTTAAAAAAAAAAAACACACCGATTGTACATTTAAGTACTCTGAAGTTGACATTTGAAATATGCTTGATTTTCTGATTGACATTATCTATGTCTTCCAACAATCTGTCGGAATTCCCATGGATACAAAGTCGCCCCATTATTAGCATACCTGTTTTTGTTTTTATATGAAGCAGAATTTATTTAGAATCTTATATATGAGAGGAAAAAAAAACGCTTGTTGTGGCCTTTATCTCGACATTTAGATATACCGATATGGTATTAGCGATTAACAATAATTGCTTTCATTCATATGTTTATCGATACATCACGGTGAGCTTGAAATAAGATACTACAGAATCTGACACATCTATTTTATTTGGGTATTTTACTAGAAAAAGACGTTCATCGTAATCTAACAACAAAACCTCATGATAAAATGTGAGGACTTTAACTTTTCTATCGTCAACTCCCTTTACTTATTTAGCAATATACACTTATCACATGCATATGAGGTTTATGTTTTTCAGGTGATTCGATTCGCAAGAGTATGATCTACGTTAAAACAATTTCTAAAACGAGGGAAGCTATTGGCAAACAAGTTTATGAAACAAGAATATCAATAGTCGCTTTTGAAGTCACCATTTCGTGAATTATATGGTCGATACAATGACCTAGTCAGCAAATACAATTTATCACCAAGTCAAATACTGTCTGACGTTTTTCACACTAATTTTCAGTATTTACACTCTAAATATTTTGCTGATTTTTCCGTTATTTCCCGATCGTGACAAGGAGCTCACGGCGTGTGTGACCGGGCTGCAGGGGATGCTCACTCCTCCATGGCATCTGATCCTACCTCTGATGCTTTAAATGTAACAGAGGGTTGTGTATAAATAAATAAGCACGCCTCTCTCAGGGTTCAGGTCTAATTTTATTGACACAGTGAGCAGTATGTAAAGATATTAACATAGCCCTGAAATATAATAAAACAACAATATTATATCACATCAAATCAATTCTATTAATGCATCATTTATACATACATCTAGCTCTCATAGATAACATATTGATAATGATATATTATAGATGCATATATGTACATTTACTCTCAATTAAGGGAGATAAGTTTCAGATAATTCTTACAACTGATATATAGATATTACATATTTTCTCCTGTTTAAAGGCATAAAAAATATTACTAATTAAACAGTTCCTCACCATTCTGTGGGAAAAGGCTTTACCACATGAATGCATGGTGTAAACATCTAATCATGAACATGTATATGGACTCTGTAATTTAATACAGTATACATTAAAATATATATATTCCATTAAACTAAAAATCACCTGTTCACTTTGAACAAAGTAACCAAATATCTGGGTCATAAAAATATATAGTGTAACTTGAACATAACAATTTACACTTTCAATATATAGCATTACTGATCTTCAAAATCAATAATTCAAATCATAAAAATAAATATGTTTCTCTCATGGTCATTCATTCCATTAATATAAAGTGTAAATGGGATTCATTATAATTGCATATTTACAGACTGGACAAGTTAATTAACTATTAGCAATAAAGAAAAGTTAGTACTTACCAGAAAATGGAAAAAAAAAAAGTCTCCATGCCAAGGTCATGATAGAGTCCATAAAATTAAGTCTTGGCCATAACTCAACAAGACAAAGAATGAACATTTTTGGCCGTAAAACCAATGACCATAAGAATAAAACCAACGAGATCCAACTTCATAAACAAACTACCAATGAAAACCAATAAAACACCAAAACCTTTGACCTGCCCTAAGGTCACTAATCATCTATATACAGGTGTACAAGTTTACAGGTAGGGCTAGAGATATAAAGGGGTGGATTCAACTTTTTATGTTTATCTATTATGGTAGTTTAATTTATTCATATTTAATTTAAATATTTATTTATCAAGTATAGTCCATACTACTACATAAATGTCCGTGTTTGCTCTGTCCCTGAATTGTATTATTTGAATGGACTTTTCAGTTCGAACACTTTTTATACTTCATTGATATTAATTATGTAGTAAAAATGCATTAGTGGTTTACCACTAGCGGGTACAGGCCAGTAGATAGAACTGCTTATTTGATTTGTTACCGAGTACTAGACTAGTTATTTTTCTGATCTAGTCGTTTAAACAGTTCTTGAGTTTTGGTTTATTGAAATAGCAATTCACTAAACAGAGTAAACTTTGTTCATTCGAAACAATGAACAGTTTAATTTCGTTTAGATTATAATGTACACTAGTTATTATGGATTACTTATCTTCTTTTAGTAGATCTATTATAAAGTTGTGAATAATTAATACCACAATGCTCATTCTCATTTTCATGTAACAACTTTCCCTAGAAAGATATCATTCTCTTATAAATGCACACATACGCTGGGTAATGTTTGTTTCCAGCACACCATACAATTTGCTAAAGTATAATTCATATTTGTAGATTTGAAATACATATTTTAAAAACCAAACATGAAGATGTTCAATAAATAAATGTAATTTCTTAAATTCCCATATTTTGCAACCATATATCCAAATGGATACTACCACTATGTCAAACAGGTGTAATTGCCTATCAAAAGGTTAATTATTTTTCCTATTAGGACCACACAGTGCTTTTTGTGCTTGATCACATAGCTGTTTCTTAGTTTGATCTTGATAATAAAATACTTAGACAATTAAGTTCTTTGACTTTGAAATTAAACGCAAATTTAGAAGTGATTGTCCTTTTGAAAGATGACATTTTTATTATAATCCGAACTCCAGAAGGTCTCAATATTTGAAGTTGTAAAATAATTTCTTTAAAAGTGCTTGATAACTATTTTTATCAATTTGACGATTTCAGCAGATGTCACAGTTAAACAGTGAACAGGTGTTTAAAAAATTGTGCAGTGTTGTACTCTGCATTATTTGTGAAACAAACTATATAGCATATAGTTACAATTATAATATCTTGAGAAAAATGGATTTCAAAGAACAATAACTTTACTTGTAAGTTTTCAGCTAATTTATTAATTTTGATATTAAAGAAAAAGAGGATGAGATTTTTTTCTTTTATTTGAGTAAATGAACGTAGCAATTTTTTATACATTTTTGGATTGGATTCATTTTGTTATTCAAGTAATATATCTAGAATGTCCTTTTTTACAGCTATTTTGCTTAAAAATGGATTAGTTTGATTTATATAAGAAATGTGTGAGAATAGATTTTACTTGGGAACAAGGATATGCTATAAACTTTACACCAATGTCAATAATATCGAGGTTCCTTATTGAATTAGTACTTGTGACATATTTCACACTTAGTAATATTAGGAACCTTCATCAACTTTATTTTTGGGGTGACGTGAAATCTTTAAAAATGATTTTCATTTCTTTTATTCATGTATTAGGTATATTTGTATGCTTCAAGTTCATAAATAAATTTCCATGTCATCATTCCACAAGATGGAATGGAGAAGCTTGAAGCGTGCAAATCAAGAACATCGATATATTGGTGCTTTGATATCTCATTCCTTTAAAGGTGTTTTGAATGTCTATTTGAATACAAGTAATCGCATAAAATAATGATCAGACAAAAACCGTGACTAGCGATCAACGATTAAGTAACAAAATGAAACCTGTGAGTACGCATTTTTTTCACAACTTTTAGAAATTGTTTAAATAAAAATTGTAAAATGTCCGACAAAAGAGAGCTAGATATTTTTTTTTTTCAATTACGATATTATATTTTTTGAAAGCTAATGAGTAACATAATCATTTTCTTCTTGCCTCGTGTACGGAGGGCAAGGAACCTCAGATAGAGAAAGAAGTCTTTTAGGTTTAAGATAGCGAACAATTGAAATAATATTTTATTGTATGATCTTACAAAGTTGTTAAAGAGTAATTAGATTACCATTAACAGAAAGGGAAAAAAACGTGTATCCTAACTTTAGCATAATAGTGAGCTGGGAAAAGAACGAAACACGAAAGTAGAGAACAAAATTTTAAAACTTACATCATAGTAAATCAAATAATAGAATTTGTTTTGTTTATGCAGTTTTTCATTTCCTTTTTGTTTTTTGGTGTAAATTTACAATAGGACCTGTTGTTGTTATTATGCTGCATATAATGTAGATTATTCAACAATGTTCCTATACAGTATTTTAAATGCATTGATTTAAACATTTATTTTGATGTTTGTAGATAGTTCGTTTGAACTGCTGGGTTTTTAAATAATTAACGTACTATTTTGGTAAATGTTAAGTCCAAAGCATTTTAATTCTAAAGCACATACGAACATTTCATAATGAACTTAATAAAGCAAGTTTTAAAGTAATTATCCAACCATATAAATGTAACATTTTACTTAACCATTATGTATAACGGATGAATTTAATTGCGATTAAAATCAGTGTATGAACATTCCTCAATAGATTTTCTGAAAGTAAATTAAATTTTGCTAAATTTTGAAACCTTTGCATTAACTTTCATATCATCTAGACGAAAAACTGAATTGTAAATAGCGCAACCTCAAAATATGATGTACATCTATTTCTACAGTGAGTCTTATGGAGACAAATCATTTGATACCAATATTTGTCAACCAGTTTTCAAATTAGGTTACTTACTAATGTGTCAAAATGACAAATTTATCTCATTTTTGAGAGCTCAGTTTATTTCAAATTCTATAGAGAGCATTAAAAAATGACGCAGGGGATCTTTTCCCCCCATTCATGAATATAAAGTTTCACTTTGGAAAAATTTGCATAGACCTTGAAAATTTTTGAACAGCGTTGAGAAAGACAAAAAAAATTAGAAAGTGGAAAGACACATAGAATGGCAAGAGATCTTAACATTTCAGCTTGTGATAGTCCAAGTTCAAACCAGTCTTTCGTTTTTCATTGTAACGAAAAAACTAGATCACTAAATCAAGAGAAAATGGACACTTATACAAATGTCTCGGTTTTACAGCAAAAGTATAACCTTATAACGCGTATATTTGCGAATTTACAAAGGGAAAGTTACCCGTTGTATCGCTTTTTCTTTTTTCTTTTTTCTTTTTTTTTTTTTTTTTTTTTTTTTTTTTTTTTGGTAATGAGCTCAATGGGCTTTTGTAATATAAAACTATACATAAAGAAAAATAAAACAATAAACTGCACAAACTGTAAGGTAGATTTATGTAGTTAGAGTGATTTGCCCTTAGACTTACAACGGAATAAATGTGAATCTACAGTTACTGAGGTAATGTGTATACACTCAACTATTCTTAATACTATTTTATACCA
The DNA here is from genome assembly GCF_033153115.1 of Saccostrea echinata. NCBI lineage: Eukaryota > Metazoa > Mollusca > Bivalvia > Ostreida > Ostreidae > Saccostrea > Saccostrea echinata. Next base: position 3,001,790 of record NW_026889756.1, on the reverse strand, counting down.
AGAAAAAGTAATTGAAAACAATATCTACTTGTTGATTACATGTACCAATGTAAGTAAACAACAGTAAATTTTGTCAACTCTTTTCCTCTGAATGATTCCACTCCGTTTGATTTGCAATTAATTTTCAATTATTATACTCAAACACATGTTAGAATCGAAAATGGTCATTTATTAGGAAAATGACGAACAACTTTTTTTCATATACACAACATATGTACAATATGGAGGAATAATAACAAAACTATTTAACTGCTGAATACTTGTAGTTCAAATTGTGTCCCTGAAATTCAAAGGTGAGGGATCAATTAACTTCTGCCAAAGTATTACTTAACAAGTACCCAGATAGCAAGACATTGTTGGGCCAACGTTGGCCCAATTTTTTTTCCAACGTTGGCCCACTGTTGGTAGTCCTACGTTGGCCCACGGTCATTTTGCTCATCGGCCCAACATTGGTCCAACATGATGGCATATTGTTGGGCCAACGTAGGTATAATTGTAAGCCAACTAACAGCCAACCTTAACAACTGGTTGGTTAGGTTGGCCCAATGTTGGGCCTTTGTTGAAATGTCAGATGACATATTGTTGGGCCAACGTAGTTAATATAGTAAGCCAACTAACAGCCAACATAGAAACAACATTTGCAATCGGTTAGTTAGGTTGGCCCAACGTTGGCCCTTCATTGAATGATTGCTCCGATATTTACGGTTTATTGGCCTTAAGCTTCTTTCTGTTGGCCAAATGTTGGATGAAACTTACATCTGCATGTTTAAATAAATTTAATGAATTCTTCTTGAAAATGCATTTATAAATAATTCTTTATAATATAGACCTTTCTCATAATTGTTTAAAAAAAATACACACTTCAACCTGTATTCATAATGCATACACGTTCAAAGAAAACATTACAAGTGATTCACTGTAAAATTATTTTATAGATATATATCAATTCAATCAGAATTTACAAAATTACTTTTAAAATAGATAATGGTGGAAATGTATGAAAAAATATTAATTTAAAGTTCTTAATCCTGGCTCACTTCCTTTATCACTGTCCTTTTGTTTTGTTTCCCGCTCTTTCTTTTTTCCTCCCTTTGTTGCCTCCCCAGGCCTCCATCTTGATCTTAGGCAAACGTACTTCATACAGTCCTTTATGTTCTTCAGTTTCATTGTCAGTTACCGCTACAACATTTGTTTTCCTTACAGTCTCTGATTGAAAATACAAATAATTTGGTATTGGAAACAAAGCAAATACTGGTACAGACTCCAATATATAAATCTTGTAATTAAGTCTTTTAAAGACAACGATGTAAAATACTACTAGTACATGTTGATCTATAAACCTTAGTATCCTTGTTAAAATCATAATCGTGTATGCAATAGACAATAGATGGAGACAAGTTGAAAAATGTTTTTTTACCTTACTTATTATTGTATTTCTTAATGAGCACTAGAAGTTATTGTAAATAAAAGTTTAAAGTACATGTATGTGCCAACTGTATACACATATATAATTCATATTTACATTAACTTATATAGTGCTTGTGAGCATAAACAAGAAAAGGATGAATTCAGAACAATTTTAACAGTAAACTTGAATTAATAAGAATAATCATACTTACATCGCTTCTAAGATGCAGCTGTAACAATGGTATAATCCATAGTTTTTAAATCTCCCTTCTTACTTGCTCTGCATTTTGAGTCTATCACCCACCTGTGAGCAATTGAATCTGACAGCTCACTCAACAGTTTGGTGTTTTAATCGCCGCGACTCTCCAAGCTTTAACGAACGCCTAACTTTTGTTTCAATTTAAATAAAGCTGTGTTATCTTGATTTATGTATATGTAGGCTTCATTCACATCCTGTTCTCAGGGAACTTTTTAAATGTTATTCAGTCTTCTCTTATTCTCATGAATACAACGCTCATGAAATAATTCATAATTTAGAGCTAAGGATTTTAAAACTAATAAATAATCATGCACCCACTTAAAAAAAAAAAAAACAGAACAAAAAACATTTTGGTGTTGTGATCACTTTAGTTCAAAGATAAGAATGGTGAAAATATCAGATCTAAACAGATGCAGTCATCCATTTAAAAGCAAGGACAGCGAATGCCCTCTATTATTTCAGAATGTGCATCTAAATAAATGTTTTGCAATCAAATAAGCTTGCAACACAACAGTTCAATGGGGCAACATTGGGAACATAACGATTTAAGAACTTGGAACCAACGTTGGCCCAACGTAACGCTCATCAGCTTACATGGACACCATCATTTAGTTGGCAGTACAATAATTGGGCCAACATTGGCCCAATATAAATATCCCATCTTGAAACACTTATACATGCTAACATCGGGCCAACGCTGGGCCGACGTACTACTACCAACTTGATTAGACATTTTCAGTAAGGGTGTATTACAAACGTTGGGCCAATGTTGGGCCAACATTAGTATCCTAACTCCCTTTGAAAGTTGAGCGAATATAGAAGTTGGTTACGTCGGACCAACGTTGGGCCAACATAGGAATCCCAACATGATCAAGAAGGTTGACATGGTTACATTGGTCCAACGTTGGCCCAACGTTGTCCACCCAACGCCAACCATACAACCATTTACCAATGTTGGCCCAACGTAGTCATGCTATCTGGGTAATACCCCCACCCAGAAATCATTCAGAGGAATTCATGACATCAACATACATGCAGAACTAAAATACATATTTGAACACAATGCTAAATCTGTTGAAACATAGGCCGCTGTCCCCTGTTTCTTTTTAGTTTCCAGCTGAGGTAGGACACTGTTTAAATAAGACAAGAGGTTTATGAACTTACTTTAAACTGCTACAATTTTTTTCATTCGATTGAAACTGAGGCCCATTACCTATGCTCCGATGTAATTGATAAAGAAGTAGAGGTAGGTTAGAATTACAAGACACAATATTTATGACAAACATCATGTACATAAAACGGCTACAATTAAACTTCATTCAATTGAAACAAAGGCCCATTTCCCATGTTTCTAAGACGGTGTCAGCTGATGAGGATTGTAAGAAAAACAAGGGCCCATAACCCTATCTTTTTCTGTTATTTGTTGACAGTTCAAATGAAATTCAAATTAGATATTCATCAATGGAAAGGGAATATAATTTTTGTGTGCATTTGAATTCCATCGCCATAGCAACTGGATCTGTTAATCTGAGATTTCCTTTGATTTGGCTAATGAAGCTGCACCAATTCGGAATGAATGTCTTTTATAAAGTTTTGTGTCATAATTTAAATAATTAAGTGATATCTTTAATTGCTGATTAAAGTAATGTCTTGAAACTGGTGACTTGTCTGAAACTTGAAAAGTGGTCCATCACTACCTCCTCTTAATTCTTTGTATTCCCACTTTGCCAAAACTGCACATAATTGTGGCTTGTCTTTGTTGGCATTTAAATGAAATGTCACAGGTGCTTTTCCTCTATGATGTTTAGAATTAATTAGAATTAATCATTGTCGAAGGCATACTTTCTTGTACATAATTCTGTAGTTTCTCAAAGGACACTGCTGATAAATTTAAAGTGTTATTTGTCGGAGAAGTAATTTTAAAACCAACTGCTCACTCGTCATTGGAAACATCGGGGCTCCTGGAAAGTACTTGGATAAGAATTCGTTGCAAGTCAGTTTGGCTCTGTTAAAAGAACAACGCGATGAAACTGTCAAAGCATTTTCTGCGAAGTATTTTGAGAGGGATTTTAGAGCTTGAACATCTCCTCTGGTACAGGTGTCGACTGGTAATCCATATGTGATGCTAGTCTGTGAAACTGTGATATCAGTAAACGAGACAATTTGTCACTGAGCACGTTATTTACTCATGGATCATGTTTAGCAACAAACAATATATTGAATTTTAAACATTGCATAATGAGTTTACATAGGAAGTTTCATAATGGTTGTTTCTTTGGCTCTTTGTTAATTTATCACCAGCACAACTGCCATGTTATCTGAAAAGAAACACATTTCTTTATTTGACATATCTTGTCCCCATAACTGACAGCAATGGGAAAAAGTTCTTTAATAGTTATGTGATAGCTATGCCACTCTGAAATTCATTCCCCATAAAGTGACCATGCCTCTAGATCAGTTTTCACTTCCTTGTTTTGCCGACATTTGTTGTGTTGTTTACGTAATCCTTTAGTCAGGTCAATTATTCTGCAAAGAAAAGTGCGTCTTGGCTGTACTAATGCACAAGCAAAATTGAAGAATCCCACTAGAGACTGAAGTTCATGGAGAGTAATCTCTTTTCTTTGCTTGTACAGTGAAATTTTTTCACGCATTTTTTACAACTTATCAAAAGGTAATCGGATCTCCATATTGTTGGTATCTAATTGCAATCCTAGAAATGTTAAAACATTTGTAGGAAGCACAGTCTTTTCTTGCTTAAGGGACACCCCTATCTGTTTCATGAACTTTAAATATAACTCTAACTGACCAGTACACAGAGGAAGACATGGGGGGCCAACTAATTAAAAATCATCTAACATATGTACACAACCTTCAATACCTAGCTTATTATTGACAACCCAATGCAAAGAACTTGAAAATCTTTCAAAAAGACTGCATGCTGAACTTAAACCCATGGGCAATATCTTATCATAAATACTTTTTCGTACTCAGTGGGTTAATTGGATTGTTTTTATACCCATGTTCAACGTCAGTCTTTGCAAGTCTTCCAAACTGCTTAATCAGCTTAACAGCATCATCTACGGTTTGATATGTCTCACCAGAGTATTCTTTTTGAAATTACATCATTTATTGATGACCCCTTTGGTTAGGAAAAGTGATGTATAACTCTGAATTCTCCCTGCTTCTGTTTAAGCACCAACCCCAGTGGAGATATTTGAAGGTTGCTATAGGGTAAATTATCAATTGTAAATGGACCAGCTGTACGCCTTTTATGAACTTCAATATCAATTTTTTGCTGAAGAATATTTATGTTCTCTATGGCGATGAACTTAACTTGGTCCAGTGTAAGGAATTTTGAATCTAAAGTAAAACTATCAAAAATTTTTTTTTGATTTTTTAGAGTCATAGCCATGAAGCCAAATTTTAACGCTCCTGCATCAACAGGGATTTCAGCATCATTTAACATTATATCACTTTCTAGACTGGCTTGCTAGGTTTTGATGTTTACTAGAGTTTGCAATGAATTCAATGTTTTGTTTGGCTCTGAGAACATGCTGCAATCTTTCTGTGGGCGCTCTACCAAACATCTGCTGCAGATGTGTGCGTACTCACTGTTTGGTCGGACACAGTTTCAATTGTTGTTGTTGTAGCTGAAGCATGGCTTCTTACTTTTCCCACGAAAGGGCTCTTGATTCTGTGTTTCTGTTTGTCCGGTTTTTTTTTATTTATATCTAACCAACTTTTAAATTTTGATTTATCAGAGTCATAGCCATGAAGCCAAAATTTCAACGCTCCTGCATCAACAGGGGTTTCAGCATCATTTAACAGCATATCCTATCGTATCCTATCGTTCCTATTCACAGCTGTGAAGGGGAATGATATCACAAAACCTTGACATTGTGAAAATGTAGGTTATCACGGATAAAACATCGTTAAAGCATGCTTTCTGTTCAATAACCCGTAGATCCTAAGATATTTGTGTTGGAACAAGCTGCAAATTTGGAAAAAAAAGATAAATTAACAACTGCTAACGTCGAAGTTGGAATATTTCAGAATCTTCTGAAACAAAAGGATAAATGACCGTTCGCATGCATTCGTTCTTTTTTTAAAGGATATGATCTGCTTTGGTAATGATTTCTGAAATATTCCAACTTCGACGTTAGCAGTTGTAAATTTATCTTTTGGACAGTGCAAATAAATTATTATAATAAGTAGACTCAGGTAAACTTATACTAATTGAGCCACAGAAAAGCAATGTCAAGAACCTGCGGAAAAGTAAATTGTGGGTTTTGAATATAAAATGCAGAAAAGCAGGAAGACTGAAAGATTGCGTGCCATACTGACATACGCACAAAATCATTGTTTATCACTTGCAATCAAATGAGACATCCGCTTTAAGATGCAATGTGCACACCATTTTCTCCTCATGATAAAAACTTTTAAAGCCAACCATACCAATTAATTTAAAGATTTGACTTTAATTATGAAAAATAATTTAATAAGCATTGTATGCTATCACGTGTACCAATACATTGCAATGTACGTTTATGAAAATGAGATTTATCATTGAGTCAAATGCTGACTGACGTTTTTCATACTGATTGTTAGGCCATTATTTACACACTATATTGTTTTTTTCCGTTATTTCCCGATCATGAAAAGGAGCACACGGCGGGTGTGACCAGTCAGCAGGGGATGCTCACTCCTCCATGGCACCTGATCCCATCTCTGATGTTTGGAGGTCCGTGTTTGCTCTGCTCCTATTTTGTATTGTTTAATGGACTTTTGGGCTCGATTACTGTTCGGTTATCTCCATATATTTCCTTAATAAAAGCACATAATGAAATATACATGCTAACTGAATTATAAAACAGGACGTTCATTGCTTGTTCAAGACATACGTCGCAAAAAGCAACATCAAAACAGCACAACGTCATCGTAAACCAATTGCTACCTTTGCATTTATATACAACATATAAAAAGCTTTGTACATACAAATATTGATGATGTCATAAAATATACAGTCTAGTATTAAATGTAAAGCAAACTAGCACGGCGCGGCGCAATGCCCTTTTTCCTCGGCGTCATGACCTATTTCCAGCGCCATGCTGTTTTTTTTGTTTGCCAAAAATAAATAATTTGCACAAAAGTGGAGACTGACTAGCTGCTCCGTTTATTCAGTGCATACTGATAAGCCCCCTGTTTGTTTAATGTGTACTCGAAACAGGAAATTAATTCTCGCTTGAACGCACACAGCCACCTGGCCAGGTAACATGCCTCAGGCTTTTAGGGTATAGGAGATAACATGAGAAAACATTATTTGATTGCATTGAATATGAAAGAATTATCCCAATGTCTAAGATAGATGAAGATGTGAATTAAATAAATTAAGACAGAATCTTTTTTATACCGAAAGTAGAAAAAAAAATATTTGATGATGAAAAGTGTAAAATAGTCTGCTGATTTAATCTGAATAAACTCAACTTCTACCAAAACTGAATATTATGTAAGAAATGGGCTTGGAAACAACAAAGTATGAAGTGAATTTCTTGAATAATGATATATTCTTTAGAGTTGACACCCTGAGGGTCAATTGAAAGTTTTTTAAAAGATATATGACATTAAAGTTTTAATTTTTTGTTAAGTTCAAAATTTTCACTTGAAAATATTGATGGATTATTTTCCATATAAAGAAACTGCCCATAACAATTATTTTCTAAGTACCCCCCCCCCCCCTTTGAAAAAATAGTGTTTTGCATGTCATACACAAATAACACACATGTACTCCGAACAGGAAAAAATCCTGGAATGCCTCCAACTGATAATTCTTGGTGCATGCAACAGCTAGAATCACACTTATAATGGTTTTTAGAGTAACCTATCTAATATCTGTTTAAGAAATTATATGTAAATATATACAGTACTCGCATCGTTATTCTTTACAGGATACACGATACGATAGGATACACGCACGATGCGATAGGATAAACGCACGATACGATAGGATACACGCACGATAGGACAGGATACACGCACGATAGGATAAACGCAAAATACGATAAACGCAAAACACGATAGACCTGATAAACGATCTTCACGATAGGATAAACGCAAAACCTGATAGGATTGTTTCAAAATGCGAAACGTTTTTTTGACAAGACGAAAAGTTTTCTTTTTGATATACTATAGTATGATAATTTTAATTACTTACAAAGCCGCAAATCGAAATGATAAAACATTTTAAATTAATCATGATAAAACATTTGAAGTAATTATGCTTTGTAAAAGATATGGTGTTTTTCTCAATAAAATTGATCGTCATCAAATTCAAACTGTAATTATTTTAAGATTAATTCCACTCTAAGATGGAAATTAGGCGATTTTTTGTGTAATTATACAAATGTCGAAATTCCTTCGAATCGTTAAATTTGAATTTTGAGTCCGCAGACAAGCGAAGTTTTAAAGCCAAGTGCAATAAATTCACGAAACGCTATAAATATATTCATTATTTTAAAAAATAAAACCTTATGAAAATCATAACAAACATTGATTATTTTTACGGAAAAACATGTAAAAAAAAAATGAAATATTTGGATTCAATATATTTTGCTAGAAGTCTGTGAAGTATCCAAAATCGCCTTTAATAGTTTGAATTTAATAATTCAAATCTTACACACAAAAAATACTAGTCATAATTTAGGGGGGGGGGGTGTAAAATTATTGTTATAATTATTTTAAGGTTAATGCTTTCTCCTCCAAGTTTTTACGAATTTGATTTATATTTTATATAAATTAATTAATTTTTTTACGTTTTAAAATTGCTGAAATTGCTAGTTGCATTGAAACAGACCGTGCACTGGACTTTGAATAATTAATCTCTCCTATATATGTGACACATATCCCGTGCACATAGAAATTATTTACATATTCCAAGTACATTCCAAGTACATACATTGTATATGTATATATGAGGAAGGGGACCTGCGAAAAAAATCGAATTTGATAAAATTAATAAACGTCACTAGATCTTTCATTATCTATTATCCGAAAAAAATATCGCATTTCCATTCTTTTGTATTTATTTTGGTATTTTTATAGGCCTGTAAGATTAAGCTAGAAGAGAGCATGCAGTCGTATAAATAAAAAAAATGTTACAGTGTACGTACCAGCATGTGTAGTATACAGTAGTAATATAATGCTTATATAATATTGCCCATCGACAATAATAATGTCTTTAGCCAATTTTGTTAGCTTTTCAAAACATTTTTTTAGACCCCCCCCCCCTCCCCCCGGCCGCCCCCAAAGAAATGATATTGCTTTCTTAGCGTGCTTGTGTTATAAACATTTACCATAACAGAATTTGTATGTACTATAGATACGTGTAAACTAAGCTTACAATGTATATGAATGTATTTATTGGGTACTTAAACTTTGTATTAAATAACATTGAAAGGTTACGTACACTTGTTTACAACATGTTAGAACACACACAAAAAAATAAATAATAAATCAATTTCCACAATTTGACAAGTGGATTTTCGGATTGAATAATTGTCAATTATTGCTATTAGACTTTGTAATAATTGTTACAAAACCTATCTTATATAGGACGACATCGGCAAAATTAGACAATTAAAACTTTGTAAATTATGAAAGTCTTAACCCCATTTGAGGCACAGTGTCAGCGGGGAAGGGGGTCTATAACCCCCCCCCCCCCCCCATCCAAAAAAAAAAATCCAACTCAAAAAGCCAAAAAAAAAAAAAATAAAAAAAAAAAAAATAAATAAAAAAAAATAAAATAAAATTAAATTAAAAAAATAAATATTGACTTCTTTAATATACTCACGTATTATATGCAATCGATGAACACGAAAAAAAAATTAAATACAAGGTATTTACCAGTCTTGTGTATCACCGCAGAACCGGGTGATTTTTTTTTTCATGCATCTTTGAGACGCCTTTACATGTAAGAACGACAGACAACAAAGAAAACCCTAATATCCAGAAGTACCGCAAGCGCATTTTTTTTATTTGATCACACCAATCATGTTTATGACTGTAAACCTATAAAAATTACATAAAAATATACAAATGAACTAAATCAACGGAGTTTGGAGGACAAACAATTATTCAATTTTTAATCTGTAACGGAAGTGTACATTTACCAATTTTCTTAGTATAAAATCTTTAATTGTTAATTAAGTGTTGTTCATGAAAATTATGAACAATATCCAGAAAATAAGTAGATGCATTTCATTGAAACCCGTTAGGGTTCAAGGTAAATACTTGACACCAGGTGAGAGCTAGAGTTCAGGTATGTCTACGTTGAATACACACGGGCCGGTCATGTAGGGAAAAGCGGGGGGTGGGGGGGGGGGGGTCTTGACTTGACAAGAAGACAGTGTACTGATTAGGCAGGTAGGTGTCAGTTCTCTTGTCACGGGAGCGCTTCCACCTGTCACTAAGTTACGGTATATATTACTTCATCTCCGCGCCGAAGTAGGTAAGATGTATAATAAAAATTTGTGTGGTTTTGTTTATTTATTTATTTATTTATTTTTTACATCTTCTAAATGCAGTAGTCAAATATGAATGGCAAACATCTATATTATAATATATACTTATCAGAAAAAAATAATAATACAAAGGAACAACAAAACTTGCGCGCATAGACAAAATTTATGCTTCTTTTATAGATAAAAAGGATAGCCTTAATAAAGAAACTGATATTTTTTTTTTATTCATAATTTATTGTTTGCACAAATACTTAATGTTTAATGTTTCTATAATTATCAAAACAAAGTTAATAAAGGTCTCGCTTTTGTGACTCTGACTGTGTAAAGGGATTATAATATTTCTATCTTTGACAAAAATATTTCTTACATATCGACAAATTAAAAAAAATAATAATAACGAATGACTCAAATAATTTGACTTTCGATTTATGCTCTCTGCTTGGTGACGGTACTTGACGTTCATTTATTTATTTATTTATTTATTTATTTATTTATTTATTTTCTTTCTTTAAAAAATATACTAGAGTTAGAGTATTAATTTCTCTTTTTGTTCAACAGTTAGATTAATCCTAAATTAACAAAACGAAAGATGAACTCGAGATATCTCGGGTGTTTCTTTTCAAGGTAAGGATAAAAAGCGATGGTTTCCGAATGCACACGATAAACGCAAAACACGATACATATTGAACCTGATAAACGATCTTCACGATAAACGCAAAACCTGATAAACGGAAAACACGATACGATAGGATACACGCACGATACGACAGGATACACGCACGATACGATAGGATAAACGCACGATAGGACACGATAGATTGTGAAGAATAACGATGCGGGTACTATATATATATATATATATATATATATATATATATATATATATATATATATATATATATATATATATATATATATATATATATATATATATATATATATATATATATATATATATATATATATATATATATATATATATATATATATATATATATATATATATATATATATATTGTCTCAGTAATTGTCATGTCAGTGTGTGAATTGTGTTATGTTGTTTGTCTTTTCTAAAAATAAATAATTGAAAACAGATTTGTGAATTACATTACCTTTTAATTACTTGTATAAATAAAAATTTCAGTATAAGAATAGTTAAAGTACATAATGATTGTATGTTGTTTTACGTCCCATTCGAGAATTTTTCACTCATATAGAAACGTCACCATATACCGGTAAAGGGCTTCAAATTTTGACCTTTACTCGGCACTCAGGGCTATTGAGCAGTGAGGGATCTTTATCGTGCCAACGCCTGCCGTGACACGGGGCCTCGGTTTTAAGGTCTCATCCGAAGGACCCGCAACTTTATCTTCAAAGTGCCGACCGCATGGCGAAGGAACAGTTGCTACCCATTTTTTATCGACTTAGGTCAGTTGCGGCCGAGATTCGAACTCACGACCTCCCGATCACGGAGCGAGCGCTCTACAGACTGAGCTACCGTGAACGTATGTTAAAGTTCATAAAGTAAAAGTTTATAATTTCAACACGTTAAAGAGTGGCCCCATGAAAACGTGTCGTGGCATAAAGTGCCCTTTTGATTTTCGGATTACCATGCCCTTTTTAGGGTCTAGATTTAGCACCATATACACTCTCTGAAAGAATTGTAAGGAATACATTTTTAAAAATTTTAAATGGGGCCAAATTTGTCTTTTTCTGAAAGAAAAGGTTTGGAATTAGTTCTGAATCAAGATGCCGTCTTCAACCAATTGAGCATCAACTAGTCAGTAAAAATTCCATATCAAATTAGGAAAATTAATTATGTATAATTATATATATCACAAACTAAGAAATAAATACACATTGATAGATAAAATTATTTTTTTTCAGAGCAATAAAGGTAGTTAGAGAACAAATACAAACCAGATCATGTCCCATTCGAAGTATGCCGCTACACCTCAAACAACTAACCGAGCACGGATCTTCCATCTGATACTGGGGCCCTGTGCTGACGTCATGAGGGAAGTACTTCTCAGAGAGGTTCCAGCAACTAACCTTTCTAAAGCGGTTAAACGTTGGTTAAAAACACAGAACAGAAATCCGCTCTGTAAATCACAAACTGATACATGTATAATATTTCCGCAACCGACAAAAACTTACAGGCCATTGGGAAATTATTCAGATATTGATATATCTTTGCTTTATACTCTTTTGCGTAATGTGACTAACCTACCTGCACACAATCAAGGTTGGGGTAATAATCCAGACCAAACAGATAGGAGTGTATCGGCAAATATCGAACGTCTAAGGCTGATCAGAAACAAACATTTCGGACACGCTGTTGAAATAGACATGTCTGATGCAGATTTTCAAAACGAGTTCGATGACATCCGCAAAATTGCGACAGAACTGGATACGTTCCTTGGCGTTTCCAAATATCAACCATCAGTAGACTTAATCAAAACAGAACAATTGGATCCCAAACGGGAAAAAGAATTGATCGAAAAATTTTGGGGTATAAATTTTCTGTATTACTCTTTATGTATTTAAACAGATTCCGATTTTTCGGTCTAGAAATTATATAAATAATAAAGAAAATATTCAGTGTGATATTTGGGTCTGGCTATTGCATTGCCTAAGTAAGGACAATGTCAACGACAGGTTTCCGTGCAGTTTTTTGTGAATTTTTCCACAATAGAACGTGTTACCCGTCCTCAGAGAGGGCGTAGCAAGGTGTCTAACCAACCGTGACGATGACATTGACGCGTATCAGCGCCACGTCATGATCGGGCTATTAACCCTGCCACCTGTATAACCACCATCACAATACCTTAAAACTGCTATTAATACAACAGGCTATCGTAATCGTTATATTCACCCCAAAACCGAAGGAAATCGATAGCGCGATTTTGGTTTGTTAGCCCGTCAACTTTACGTTAGTGTTCCTCTAACACTCGCATGCGTGCGTAGTTTGCCTATTTTGGGGGGCATGTTAACCCCCCTCCTAATGCTGCAAGAGTTTGTCAAGATTTTCTCGCAAAAAATCACATTTATCCACTTGACTGGTCTCTTTAAGTCCACCTTTTTCGCATCAACCATCTGTGGGACTACGTGGAGGATAGGGTTTAAAATATTGAAGCTGGTCTCAATCAACTAAGGGCTAATCTTCGGAAGGGTTGAATAATATCCCTATTAGAAGGATAAACACACTGATGAACTCCATGCATAGGAGAATCAAGGCTTTGACTGATGCGCGAGTGAGACATGTGAGATAATGAAAATTTTCATTTTTCACATTTGGGGGATACCGTCATATGAGTTTAAATAACTTATGAATTATTGAAAAAAAATCGAATGAAATTTTGGTTACAATATCAAAGATGATATTAAACGTTAGATAGGAAAACTGGAAAATACGTCTGAAATATATAACCTTATTTCACCTAAAAAGTTTAACCTGCGTTTCTTTTTCCTTTCAGTATATTTTGCTTCTTGCTTCGTTTGCACTTAAATATTTCAAATCTCTCTCACAGACCAGCTAGCATTGCTCTCACTTTAGATACACGAGTTCTTTTTATACCTTATAAAGTTTTTGGTCCGTATATTTTTAAATGAATGTAAATTTTCAGTAAACCTAATATCGGTACCTGTATCGTGTATATTGAGAATCATAACACAATTAAATACGATTAATTAATTTGGAAGAGTGTTCATTCATATCGGAGGATGAATTGTACACTTCTCTGTTTTTTCCTACGAAAAAAAAGACATATGCAATATGTCCCAAAATAAAAGATAATTTATAGGCTGTGAAACGTCATAACAGAAAACACAAACGCATGAAAGAAGGCTTTTTTTAAAGTTATGTAGTATAGTTGAAATATCTCTTGGATTATAAGTATTATACGGATGAAATATGGAAATAACGAACAGTATTCAAGTCCATCAAAAGAATACAAATCGGGAGCAGAGCAAACACGGACCTCTAAAAGCATAGGTGGGATCAGATGTCATGGAGGAGTGAGCATCCCCTTCCGACCGGTCAAACCCGCTTTGTGCTCCTTGACATGATTGGTAAATAACGGAAAAATCCGTCGGCGATTCAGTGTGTAAATAATGGCCTAACAATTACTATGAAAAACGTCAGTCAGCATACAACGATAAATTGTATTTGCTGACAAAGTCAATGTATCGACCATAGAACTTACGAAATTATGATTTTAAACGAGACAGTTGATATTCTTGTTTCATGACCTTGTTTGTCAATAACTTACCTCGTATTAGAAATTGTTCATACGTAGAGCATACTCTTGCGTATCGAATCAATGAGAGATATACCCCCAGATGCAGGTGATAAGGGTATAATGCTGCATAAGTAAGGGAAACTTACGATGGAAAAGTTAAAGTCATAGTTGAACTGACTTAAAAAGATGCATCTATAAAGAACAATGAAACAATCTAATTCATATTATGTTTCCTCTTTCAGAGAATAACGTCAGAGCAAAGATTGGTAAGCCTTGGGTCATATTATTTTTATTTTAATACAGATACAGAAACAAGTATTAAAGAAATGAAAATTAAAAATAACAAAAACAAGCTTTTTTGACGTAAATTATGCAATTTAATTCAAACATTCCTCTGGATATATATTTAGATACAACAAGAGTTGCCTTGGAAGATCAAGAACAAAACATCAGGGAAGTATTCGTTCACACACGCGCAATACAAAGAGTATTAAATCTTCTAGACGCAAATTCAATTTTCTGTTGGCAAAGGGCTTTGACATCGAAACCAAAAGAAATGATGGCAAAACTGTCCTTTACTAATGTTGTATGAACGGAAAACTAGATATGTGTAAGTACTTGGTCAACACTTATCCTCATTTACTAGATGTCAAAGACAATGATGGAGGGACTGCCTTACATGATGCAGCCAATGGAGGTGACATTGAATTATTCAATTTTCTGTTGGGAAAAGGCTTTAGTATCGAAACCAAAAGAAGTGATGGGACAACTGTGCTTCACCTATGTTGTATGAACGGAAAACTAGATATGTGTAAGCACTTGGTCAACACTTATCCTCATTTACTAAATGTCAAAGACAATGTTGGAGGAACTGCCTTACATGATGCAGCCTTTGGAGGTAACATTGAATTATTCAATTTTCTGTTGGGAAAAGGCTTTAGTATTGAAACCAAACAAAGTGATGGGAAAACTGTGCTTCACCTATGTTGTATGAACGGAAAACTAGATATGTGTAAGCACTTGGGCAACACTTATCCTCAATTACTAAATGTCAAAGACAATGATGGAGGGACTGCCTTACATGATGCAGCCTTTGGAGGTAACATTGAATTATTCAATTTTCTGTTGGGAAAAGGCTTTAGTATCGAAACCAAAAGAAGTGATAGGAAAACTGTGCTTCACCTATGTTGTATGAACGGAAAACTAGATATGTGTAAGCACTTGGTCAACACTTATCCTCATTTACTAAATGTCGAAGACAATCATGGAGGTACTGCCTTACATGATGCAGCCTTTGGAGGTAACATTGAATTATTCAATTTTCTGTTGGGAAAAGGCTTTAGTATAGAAACCAAACAAAGTGATGGGAAAACTGTGCTTCACCTATGTTGTATGAACGGAAAACTAGATATGTCTAAGTTCTTGGTCAATACTTATCCTCATTTACTACATATCAAAGACAAAAATGGAGAGAATGCTCTACAGGATGCAGCTTGGGAAGGTAGCATTGATTTATTTCAATTTCTGATAGAAAAGGGCTTTGACATCGAAACCAAAAGAAATGATGGCAAAACTGTGCTTCACCAATGTTGTATGAACGGAAAACTAGATATGTGTAAGCACTTGGTCAACACTTATCCTCATTTACTAAATGTCAAAGACAATGTTGGAAGGACTGCCTTACATAATGCAGCCTTTGCAGGTAACATTGAATTATTCAATTTTCTGTTGGGAAAAGGCTTTAGTATCGAAACCAAAAGAAGTGATGGGACAACTGTGCTTCACCATTCTTGTATGAACGGAAAACTAGATATGTGTAAGCACTTGGTCAACACTTATCCTCATTTACTAAATGTCAAAGACAGTGTTGGAGGGACTGCCTTACATGATGCAGCCCTTAGAGGTAACATTGAATTATTCAATTTTCTGTTGGGAAAAGGCTTTAGTATCGAAACCAAAAGAAGTGATGGGAAAACTGTGCTTCAACTATGTTGTATGAAGGGAAAACTAGATATGTGTAAGTACTTGACCAATACTAATCCTCATTTACTAGATGTCAAAGACAATGATGGAGGGACTGCCTTACATGATGCAGCCTTTGGAGGTAACATTGAACTTTTCAATTTTCTGTTGGGAAAAGGCTTAAGTATCGAAACTAAAAGAGGTGATGGGAAAACTGTGCTTCACCAATGTTGTGTGAACGGAAAACTAGATATGTGTAAGTACTTGGTCAATACTTATCCTCATTTACTAGATGTCAAAGACAATTATGGAGAGAATGCTTTACATGATGCAGCCCGGGAAAGTAAAATTGATTTAGTCACTTTTCTCTCGGGTAAAGGCTTAAAAGAAACAAGGAAGAAATCTAATCTTAAAACTGTTCGCAACTTGTGTTGTATGAGTTGAAACTAGATATCTTTTAATACTACATGTAATAGGACTTATTTCTTCGTTTAATTGATTTTGTAGACTTAAGTTTTCAAAATGCTTCATTTATCGCTTCTTTGTTTAAGTTCCCCAGTTTAGCAAATATTCTTTACACAATTTTTTTAAGTACAACGAGGAAAAAACGAAAGGAATGCCTTAATTCCTCAATAAAAGTCTTAAAGAAAAAAATGTTTGGAATCCGAGATTTTTAAACCTCTCCTCATTTCATGTTTGACCTTGTGACATTGCTTATTTTCGCCGTGTGCATATTGTCGGCGGCGATAATATGTACCTTCCCTCACTGCACATATTGTCGTCTATCGGAACATATTGTCGTCGTCTGAAAAGTTACACATGTACACATTGTCGCTGACCTACCCTCACTACACATATTATTGCCCCACAGATATTGTTGGTTAAAGATTTTTTTTTTTGATTTTTTTTTTGGGGGGGGTGTAGTTTGTAAAATGTAATTGATGTGTAAATCACACTGACGTGTCTCGTATTCTAATTCATGAAGCGCAATTTGACGGTACATATTGTCGTGTTGTCGTCTCGTCGGCGACAATGTGTACCTACCCTCACTGCACATATTGTCGTCCATCGATACATGTCACATGACAATACATGAACAGTGCTTCCATATAAATATGACTAATCATTGCTTTGCTGATCTTCAGAAGATTTTAAAGAATTTTCCTATACATTCCTATGTAAAAATTTGATAGCTCATTGTGACCCCACCCTAGCCCCGGGGGCCATGAATTCTACACTACCTGAGTATGCTTCCATATAATCATCACAAATCATGGGTTTGTTGTTCCTGAGAAGATTTTTAAAAATATTTTCTGTATGTATTCCTATGTAAAACTTTGATCATCTATTGTAGCCCCATCATTCTCCCGAGGGTCATGGTCTGAATAAAATCAACCTACACTTTATATATTATGCTTCACATAAGTTTCAACTTCTCTGACAAAGTGGTTCTTGAGAAGATTTTTAAAAGATGCCACTAAATTATTACTTATTCTTAATTATCTTCCCTTGAAGGAGGGCATGGCTCTTCATTTGAACAAAATTGAATCCCCTTTATCCATGGCAAGTTGGGTTGAAATTGGCCGCTAGTTCAAGAAGCTGAAAATGTAAAAAGTTTACAGACGGACAATAGACAAAATGTTATCAGATAAGTTCCTTTGAGCTTTCAGCTCAGGTACGTGAGATAAAAATGTTGATCCTAACCCCAATTATATCGGCACATGTATAAAAATAACGCAAAAATATTTTCCAGATAATCATTACTACTGAACAATAAAAATCAACATTCAATCTCCTAGTATACATAACGAGAATGAAAGAATAGGCTGATTTATCAGATATTTCAAGATTTTGTGGCATATAGTAGTGGTGTACATCGATCCTGGACCCCATTTTCTGACTAAAACCTAAATAAATACTTGTTTATTCTTATTTATCTGCCATACATTTTGTTTCTCTCTCTCTCTCTCTCTCTCTCTCTCTCTCTCTCTCTTCATGACCTTAGTAAATATTCTTCAACACAATATATCAGCGACAATGTGTGCAAATGTTAACAGTACATATTTTCGCCGACGACAAAATGTGCCGATGTGTGTACATTTTGTCCTCCATTGTGCAGGAGGAAAACAAGGCTCATCTAGGTACCGATGGACGACGATATTTGCAGTGAGGGTAGGTACATTTTGTCGCCGACGACGACAACAATCTGTCCTGAGGATATGAGGACATGAACTAAGACGCTTCACACTTGCATATATCATGAAGCGCGTTAGCGCTTCGTGATAAATATGCAGGCTTGAAGCGTTGTGGTTCATGTACCTAATGAATTCTCAAGAATTAAATTCTTATATAACATTATTTTTCTGATGATTTGCCACATATTTTTTTTCATTCGATGATCTTTTTTTTAAAAAAGTTTGCACTAATTTTTTACTTCAATCACATCACAATGGAAATATTCCTACTCATCCCACGTTAGGTCATGAGAAAATGAACTTTTTCTAATCTGCAAACAATCTTAAGGAAATATAATTGGAAATGTACACATTTCTTGATAATTACACCTGAATGTAAATTTCACCAAGTGAAAGGTCAGAAGCCTAATATGCATGTCAATCTCTGCTGCTTTCTTTCTATCTGACGTCAGTGGGTGGGGACTACACATTGCAGAAATCGTATATATCTCGATTAGTACAAAAAATATCTTCTCCAAATTAAGATGCCAGATTGTTGAGAAGAGAAAATAAGCAGAAATTTGTAAAAAGGTTTTTGAATATGTGATAGGGTAATGTATTTTATAAATATTTATAAACAAATAGTACTTTTATTAAGTGTTCAAATATGCAAATCTGTGCTTTTTTCCGTATAAATCTTTGCACATTTACGACGGCAAATATTACTCGAGTTATCTACTAGTATATAAAAATAAATCTTAGATCTATTGCTGTGTCTAAAAGAAATGTGTTATTTATTCTTAAAACAATCTACATAAATAGTGCTTTTAACACTTAGCCGACTAAAGATGATGTGTATTTTGTATTGTGTTGATTTCAATGAATATGAGTGGGATATTCATTTTATTTAGAATAAAACTTTTATTAATATTTAGAATTTTCTAGAAAATAATATAGTATGTGATATATCTGTATTGCAAAGTGAACAAAATCATGAATATATTACATTTTATCATATGTTAAAAATATTCACTTCACTAATATTATACATAGAGTACATTGACTTTTTGATTGTTATATTTGTATTCTAGAGATCAATAAAATTTGTTCGATATTGGTAAACAATTAATTATCTTGTTTCTTATGGTTGGGTCTTTGTTGTTTTTGCATACGTATCGGCCAGTTTGGATGCTGTTTGTCCAATATAATTTTCCTCACATGTAGGGCACGTCATACAGTAGATGAGATTTTTTTGGATTGATATGTCATGATGAAGTTCAAATTGAAGTTCATTCCGTTTTTTTTTAAATATGGACTGACCGGATTGTGTAAACCTATAGGGTTTGAGACAATTATTTTAATCAGAAAATAAACATATTAAACTATTTACAATGTACTTCAGATAGAGTGCATTGACCTATAATCCAATCGGGATATGAAAGTGTAAGACTTTTCCGTAAGAATAAACAAACCTGGTAATCGGATTAAGGACAATGTAAGCTACCAGGATGTTTATCTGTCTTGGGACGACGATGCAGGAACAGTAATGGAACATTGTTAAAAATTATCTTAACATTATATTTACTTTTGCACAATACTAGGACGTTGGACTGAAGCTTATTAAAGTTTATGTTTCAATTACAGTTTATTTTATAAAATTCCAGGATTTTGTACAAATTTATTGAATAACTTGTTTACTTGAATCTGATTTGTCTATTTCATACGTAAATGCGTATTATGTATTGTACATTATAAAATACGATCTACGGCGCTCTTCGAGAGAACGACTGTACGATCAGCTTTACGACTCACAACTTTCAGTTAATAAACTCTTTGCAAACATTTTGGTTTCATTGGCTTACAATTGTATTACTTGACAAGTCCTGCATCGTTGATCTTCGCACTTTTGAAAATTTTGGTCTTTCAGGGTTTAAATTAAATTTCAAATATTGGCTGTAGTAAGGTTTTTTGTAGTTAGGTGGTTGAGTCTGCTGTGTAGTATATCCTTGCGGGTAATGAATTATCAAGTGTGCAATTTATGAGGGTTGTGGTTCTGCAGCATAACAGTTTAAGTTTGGAAAGGGACATTGAATTAACATGATTCAATATTTTAAACAACGTTCGGCCATCTAAAATCTGTAAGTCATATGCGGCATTCTCAGCATGTTTTGTAGTTTGCATCTTCGGATGTATTTTCCACACTAGTTTGATCTGGATATTTGCTTATCTAGAAAATAAATGTCATCAGGTACATTACCTCAAGCTAGTTTAGCCTGGGATACACTTATCGTTAATCTGGAATGAACTTGCTCGAAAAATGTTAACATTTTAAGTCATCAAACACATGTCGGTCAGCATACAAAGCATGTCTTGCAGCATTCATCGTTTATGCCAGCTAGGTCCAGGTGGGACCAATATTTGCCTTGGAAATAACCTTGACCTCGCTGTGCAATCATCTAGAAAATGTTGGTTAGATGAAAGCATTGAAAGTATCTAGTTAGTGGACATCCCTAGATGAATTCTACATATTACTTGTACAGATAGTGCCTTATAGTAACCCGATAATGGACCAGCTCTAAAACCCTTGAGCCTTGCAGGTCAATATACGAAAATATAATTGCCAGTTGTAGCATCTGAAGCAGTTCTGGTAAGGAAAGGGATACATAGTTACTTGGAAATGGAAAACATGCTCCAAAAATATTAACTATTTAATCATCTAGAAAGTGTCAATAGATGCAGCATCCACAGAAAGTCTGGTAGTTTGCCTCTATAGATGCATCAGTCCTAGGCAGTATTGATATACATGATATACTTGGAATGGACTTATTAATCAACAAAATGAAACCTTATTCATCTAGAAAAAGTAGGTCTACTCAGATGCATGACTCTTAGTGTACATTCCATTTCTTGGACTTCCTCGTATATTTTATCTTGAGATGCCAAGGACAGAGGTGTAGCGTCGTGATGAGTTATAAACATGACATTGAAATTTGCAAAAGATCATTCAGGGGTTGAGGGGTATACGTAATTTGAGGCAAAAGGATATTGCTAGTAAATTATTAGAATCATTTCTGTGAATGGTATTCTGCGAACTTGTACGGTGAAAATAAAATAATATTGGTCAAATAACACAGTAAAGGCAGAACATCAAACAGGAGAAGGTATGGTCATTCAGAATAAACAGGACAATATCAAGTTAATAAAAGGAAGCATTAAATATGTTGATTTACACTTTGGCTATATAGTATATTTAAAGCAGGAGGTCAATGCCTCATAATGATAACCTGTGCCATCTTGCTTCTCTGACTAAGGAGATTTAAAAACTGTTTTTCCTTTTTGTCATGTCAAACTTTAATTTTTAACTCTACTGATCAGAGATCAAAGGAGCTAATGCATTTATAAAATGCCCGTCGTCCGTCCATCAATCTGAGTGTCTGTCTCTCCATCTACAAACAATTTTACAAAATGCTTTTGGTCCAAGATTTGTTAACAAGGTGGTTTTTCTATGATGCATGATTCTGTATATCAGTCTTTGATTTTAACAATCGGTGTTGCCATGGTCATCAAAAATAAAGTGAAAGTCTTTCAAAAAGCTACAATCTTAATCCAATTTCAGTTAGACTTGGTACACAATGAAATATGAAGATAACAAAGACTAATCGAGCGCAAAAGTCCAATGAAAAAAAATAATTTGGAGCAGAGCAAACACGGAACCTCTAAAACATCAGAGGTGGGATCAGGTGTCATGAAGGAGTAAGCAGCTGTAACAGGGTTTTCTTAGTGAAGACAAACTCTGCGGTTCAGGTTCTCATACATGTAGTTTATTAAATGCTGAATGTATAAACAAACAAACAAAGCCCTGAAAATATCAATAACAAATAATAAATATTTAGAAAACAAACATGTTACATTTATAATATTATTCATCATGAATTTAGGTACGATTTCCTTTAAAATAATAGATCATAAAAGTAATACACGTTATACTGAGCATAGAAAAGTAAGAGTATATATATGTAAGAACTATTTCAAATAGAACTATTGCAATAAAATGAATAGTTCACAATCTATTTACAATAATAATTAAATAAAATAAATGGAAAATAATAGCATGTATACCTGATTGTGGATCAGGGCTCAACAATAAGACCACACCCGATCAATAACGGATCTTGATACATATAGACTCCTATTAAGGACCCTCTATTCACCAATGAAAAATGATTTTTAGGCTCTGAGAAAATTATATCATATAAAGATATAAATATGGAGTTTATCTATTTAATTTCCAACATAGGACACCTGTCATTTATCTCCAGGATTAATATTCAAAGACAATGAATTGTTGGTGAACTGAAATCACTGTTGCTCACAAACATTATGGATTCTGTAGAGGATTACGCCAGGCGATGGGCCAGACATGAAAATGAAGACCTTAAAATTGACACTGTGTCAGAATGAATTAAATGTACAGTATCAGATGTATGTTAAAATTGCGCATTAAGAGTCATTCTCTGTAAGCATCAAAATGTGATATGGAAATTGACTCTCGCCGATTTTGTTGAAACTTGCTGAAATAATTACATTATAAGCCCATTTTATAAAAATATTATTGGAAATGATCGATTGGTCTTGTTTCGATGGCAACAGGTTACCTATTTTCGCACATCGGTGGAAAATACCTATATATGTCATTTCATCCGGTTATAATTAATGTATATTTAATTAATATAGGTGACTGTTATTATTTTTTTCTTAAAAATATTTTTTTAATTTGTATTTTCTATACAAGAAAGTTTCAAAAAAAATCTTGGACCTGCCGATAAATGCCAAATGATCTTGGACCTGCCGATAAATGCCAAATGATATCAAAAATTAATTGCTTTTAAAAAAAAGTGGGGAAAATACAACAGTGTGCACAAAAAACGCAGGCACTGGTGGAATATTTTGATGCTCTGAATTTTACCCTAAACAATTATGAACATATTAAAGAATTGGAGAGGTATTATATATTTTAAGAAAATAAATTGATTTTTAAGTTTATAAAAATCATAGGCACTCCCCAGCTTAATTGTTAAAAAATATATATCTACTATACTATAAATATGTTTATTGTATAGTAGATATATATTTTTTAACAAATAAGCTGGGGAGTGCCTATGGACAGTAAGAAGATCACTATCGGCAAGTACCAGTGAAAATTTTTACTTTTCTCAATATTTACTCAAACTCACACGTTTTGTAATAATAAGTTAATTAATAACAGGGCATGACTATCCATAGGAAAGAAACATTAAAATATCCAAAACATAATACTGACATGAATCTAATTATATCAATAATTTAATGTCTATTACTATCTATATTTTTAAACCATCTGTTCATGAAAATTATGTTAACCTAATAGTTAACCTAAAGCATACCTGTAGTATATATGTCAAAAGCTACATTGATTTTAGGCATAGTATCACTCTCTAGGTGTGTTCTTTTAGAGGGGGAGGGGTAACAAGTTATTGCCGTGCAATGTATATCATCCATTTATTCTTTTTTTTTTTTTTTTACATGTTGACCTCAGTAGACACTATAGACAGTATACACATCTTAAATAACATCGCTAAACTGAACATATGAAAATATTGCAGTTTTTTTAGATTTCAGTTTGTGCAGGGCTTATAAATTTGTTGTTGCACATTGTTAAGGCTTTTTTTTTTATTTTGTTTTGTTTTGTTTGTTTGTTTGTTCTTTTTTAAAGGGGGGGGGGGGGGGTTGGGATTTAGGAACTTATTGCATAAAATTGTAAGAACTTTGAAATTTATCTCTTATCAGATTATAGAATTGCAGCAAAGTAAGAAAGTTAATTGTATATTAAGATTTTTTTCATCATTATTATCATTATCATCATTAAATAATTATGGGTGTAAAATTTCTTTGCTTTTTATTAGTTCAAATTTGCCGCTCAATAATACAACCATAGTAACGGAAGTGATGGGAAGCGAGGGGAGGTAAAAACTGATACATAGTCCTAGCAACCTCGTTGTTTGTTTACATGTGGTAAAATCGAATTATTGTTTGAAGTTAAAGGTACATTTATTTAATCTGGAATTTTCCATGAATCCCGAGGACTGGAAATGAGAGGATTGTATGGATACAGATGATTCAGCTGGTTGTCGGGGGGGGGGGGGGGGGGGTCCCCATACCAAACCAGGTTATACAGAAATAATTTGTGTTCCTTTTTGGATATTAACCAATCAGAGGCTAGAATACAAAGAAAATTAAATTATACCAAGTTACAATGTGTATATACTTTACTGAAATAATATCAAACAATACGATAAGGTGGGGAAAATATGGCAATTTCCGGTGTATAAGAGTTCCCTTTACATGCATCCAGATGTTGAGGATATGTATAATGCCCATTGTTGAAATCTTGATTCCCAAATATTAGCAGAGAAAGAGTCACATTATATTTTGATTTTTATGTCATATTTTATGAGGACATCTCATTATTCCATTTATTACAGACTTTATGTTCTGGAAAATATTTTAAAGAAGCTTTCCAAATAGTTTTAGGTAAAAATGAACCTTAAAAGAAATATTAATGTTAATTGATCAAGGCCCTTTTTTAAATTTCATTTTTTTTTCCGGGGGGGGGGGGGGTTCAAACTTTAGTGTTTCCCCACTTAAACCAAAGAAAAATATTTCAGGTATAGTTTCACTGTCATACATCATGTACATGTGTACTAAAGGTAAAATTACACTCACTTTGAGTCAAAATGACGTTCTCTGTTTAATGAATTTCAAAAGCTTACAGGGAGTTCACTATCAGCTCAAGATAACTAATTTATAATGTAATGCGTTCATTTAGATTTTGTATGGCTGAGATGAAAGAAAAGTAAAATTTACCCCAAATAATTATTATGAAAATGACCAAAACAAGAGGGCCATGGGCCACAACGCTCACCTGAGTAACGTTGGCCTTGCTGTTTTTCACCTGATTTACCCCCCTTGTAATACCTATTTTGGCCCCGCCCTAATCCCGGGGGTCATGATTTGAACAATTTAGAATTTGCACTACCCCAAGATGCTTCCACTTAAGTTTCAGCTATTCTATCTCAGAAGTTCTTGAGAATACAATTTTTAAAGATTTTTCCTATATATTTCAATGTAAAACTTAGATTCCCTATTGTGGCCCACCCTACCCACTGAGTGGGTCGTGATTTGAACAATTTACAATCTACACAACCCCAGGATGCTTCCACATTAGTTTCAGTATTTCTGACCCAGTGGTTCTTGAGAAGAAGATTTTTAAAAGATTTTTTTCTACATATTTCAATGTTAAACTTGGATTCCTTACTGTGGCCCAACCCTACCCCCGGGGGTCATGATTTGAACAATTTAGAATCTACATTATCCCAGGATGCTTCCATATAAGTTTCAGCTTTTCTGGCCCAGTGGTTTTTGAAAAGAAAAGATATCTTTAAAGATTTTTCTAATATATTTCAATGTTAAAATTAGATTCCCATTTGTGGCCCCGTCATACTCCCTTGGGGGGTCATGATTTGAACAGTTTAGAATCTACATTACCCCATGATGCTTCCATATAAGTTTTAGCTTTTCTGACCCAGCGGTTCTTTAGAAGAAGATTTTTTAATGAGCCCACCCTATTTTTGTCTTTTCTTGATTATCTCCCCTTGGAAGGGGGCGTGGCCCTTCATTTTGACAATTTAAATTTCCGTAAACTTTACCTAAGAATGCTTTGTTCCAAATTTGACTAAAATTGGCTCAGTGGTTCTTGAGAAGAAGTTGAAAATGTGAAAAGTTTACAGACGGACAGCTAGACGGACGACGGACATCGAGTGATCAGAGAAGCTTATATATTATTATTCTCTTTTCTTTCTTTCACATCACACACAAACATGAGTAAATATATGAATACAAAAATTAAATTAGCAAATATCTGATAGTTGAATAACATTTAACCGCAAGTCCTTGTTTCACAGAACGTATCAGATATTATAATTTCAAGATAACCGTTCTTTTATTAGAAATTAGAAAAAAGTTCAACTTCAGTGGATTAACCCCTCAATAAATAGAGATGGAATCTATGAGGTCGTACATTATCATCCATTAGGATAAAATCAAAATCTAGATAATGAACAGTGATAGATCTTTTAAAAAATCTATATAAAAGGAGGACATTAAACACAGACCCCTGGAAATTCCAGAGGTGCGATCAGGTGTCTTGGAGGAGTAAGCATCCCCTGTTGGCCAGTCACACTTGCCATGAGCCCCAAGTATAGGTCAGGTAGATGGAACATTCCGTAGTCGAATTCAGTATAAAACCAGAAGTCTCTGTCAAGACTGTAGCTCTACTTTGTACTTATAACAAAAGAAGAGAAAAGTAGCACTTGGGCTTGAAACTTTGCAACAGAAATAAATAAATAATAATCCTTGTTTTACTCTCTTTTTGTTGCAAGATGAATTGCAATCAGACTAAAACTGTAGAAAGAGTAGCCTTTTAAAAGAATTTTAGAGAAATTTTGATTCTAGTTACCATGGCAACATCATTCATCAAAATCAACCAAAAAAAAAAAAAAAAGAAGACTTTTATGTATCTCAGTGTGGTCTACTTGCATGCCATATTATATTAAAATCAGACCAACCTGTAGGCGAAATAATATTTTGTTTGTTTGTTGTTTAACGTCCCTCTCAAAAATTTTTCACTCATATGGAGACGCCACCACTTGCCAATGGAGAACTGCAAATTTTGACCTATGCTCGGCACTCAGGGCCATTGAACAGTAAGAGATGTTTTTCATGGCAGCACCTATTGCGACATGAGACCTTGGTTTATACGGTCTCATCCGAAGGACCGGTCTCCATGTCTCACATTGGGATTCGAACCTGTGACGTAAGGATCAACTCCTTACTCTGCGACTCTAGAGCAAACGTTCTACCACTGTGCCATGCGGGTGACAAGTTGTTTTGAAAATATGACAAAGAAATTTCAGCTTTTTTGTAACCATGGCAACACTTCACCAAAATCAAAAAATGGATATACAGAATTATGTATCTCAGTGTAATCTACCTGTGTGCCAAGTTATATTGAAATCAGGCCAAAACTGTAGGAGGAGTAGCTTTTTGAATGTATTTCACAGAAATTTCTGTTTTTAGTAACCATGACAACATCGTTTACAGAAAAATCAAAAACTGGTACACAGAATTATGATTCTTAGTGTAGTGTACTTGTGTGCCAAGTTATATTGAAATCAGACCAAAACTTTAGGAGGAGTAGCATTTGAAAAATTGTTTGCAGACAGACAGACAGCTAGACGGACGGACGACGGACAACTTACTATCGCATAAGCTCTTCTGGTCTCTGACCAATAGTGCTAACACATTGATATCGATGAAAAACTTCAGTTAAAATACACAACTATACGTTATATTTGCAAAATAGGCCATATATAACGACCATAGAATTTACGAATTGCTGATTTTATACGAGGTTGTTGAAATCCCTGTAACATAAACTATCTGTCAGTAGCCTGTCTCAGTTTAAAAATTGTCGGAGCAAGCTCTTGAGTATCGAATAAGTTGGGAGATGTAAAGACCATATGCAGGTGATAACGGGATATTTCTACATAAACAAGGGAAGTTGGTGATGGAAAAGCTGAAGTCATCTCGTTTGTTATACTATATTTAGTTGTTAGTTTGCCTTTATCGATTATAGTCAGTAAAACATCCAAATATGAAACGAATGTGGCAGACTCTATTGTGTTTTTTATTTCAAGTTCACTGTGACATATAAAGTCGACATATGCATGGAAGTAACTTGTTAATTACGTTGTTGATATTTCCAAATATTGAATTGAAGGCCATAGCAAGTGTTTCCTTCTTCTCATGTAGTAGCTTTTGAATACACTTGTAACTACAGAATGTATGAATGATATTACTACATAATTGAGGAAAAGTTACAATGTAAAAGCTGAAGTCATCTCGTTTATCATAACTTTAGTAGTTAGTTGGCCTTTCTCGTCTATAGTCAGTAAAAAATCCAAATATAAAACAGATATTGTAGACTTTGTGGTGTCTTTTGTTTCATGTTCTATGGGATATATCGAGTCAACATATGAATGGAAGTAACTATTGTTAATTGATAATATGTCGTCAATATATCTAAATGTCGAGTTGAAGGTCACAGAGTTTTCATCTTCCCATGGAGTAGTTTTTGAATAAATTCTGCTTCATAGGAATATAAAAACAGCTAATAAAGGAACACAATTAGTGCCCATCGCAATTCCAACAGTTTGTCGGAAGACAGGGTCTCCAAAGACTACATAAATGTTGTCAATGAGGAACTTAAGCATAATTTTAATATCATCTTCCGACACGTTATAAGTCATGTTGAAATCAGACTAAAACTATAGGCGGCGTAGCCTTTTAAAAGAATTTCACAGATATTTCTATTTTTAGTAACCATAGCAACATTGTTCATCTAGATCAAAAACCAATATACAGAATTATGTGTTTTAGTGTTGTCTACTTGTGTAATAAGTTACTAGTATTTTAAAATCAGACTGAAACTATAGGTGGAGTAGTTTTTTGAAAGAATTTCACAGATATTTCTATTTTTAGTACCATGGCAACACCGTTCATTGAAATCAAAAACAGATTTAAACAGAATTATGTAACTTACAATAGCCTACTTGTGTACCAAGTTATGTTAAAATCGGGCTAAATTTCTAGGAGGAGTAGCCTTTTGAAAGAACTTCACAGGTATATTTCTATTTAAATAACCCTGGCAACACCCTTCACCGAAATAAAAAAAAATTGATACACAGAATTATGTATCTTCGTGTAGTCTACTTGTATACTAATTTATATTGAAATCGGACCAAAACTGTAAGAGGAGTAGCATTTAGAAAAAAAACTGTTTACAGACAGTCTTTCCTATGGCATAAGCTCTTCTGATCTCTGACCAGTGGAACTAAAACTGAAAAGTGAAAAGATAACCAACTTCAGACAAAGGAACTGACCACAGATGATAAGAAAATCTAAGATGAGACTAAGCTAACAAAGTAAGAGTGAGCATGGGATGTGACAAACCCTACTTCATTTATATATAGGAAAACCTTACTATTCTAACAATTTAGGTCGATTATAATGCATTCACTGAAAATATAATTTGAAGATTTGATGTGTATGAAAGGGTATTGCATGAAATATACATGCTGACAATTGCATAAAAATATATTCTACGCACTGAAATTCAATGAAACAGAATAATTGTTGATGATTAAATTCATGTATTAGCTTTTGCTTTGTACATGAACTTTTCCCATCCAAAACTTTTATAATTAAGATTGATAACAAATGTATCCTTTACTGATTAACAGGAATATGGTGTCATTCATTTCGTTACATATACAATATACAAAGTTCATTCCATCCTCTTACCCATACATCTCCTTTTTTATTTGTAGTCTCGATTTCTATAATGCTAAGGAGTTATTTTTTGACAGCAGCACTATTCACATGCTACTCTTTTAGTATTTTGAAAATGGATATATTATCTTTAAGATGCAGACAGAAACTTACTGAGAAAATTCTCTTCTTTAATTGTTTTTTTATTATCAATAATAATTGATTTTCATATTATATTTTAATGATATAATATATAAGGATTGAAGTTAGTGGACATTTTCAAACTAATCTAATTCTTTAGAACATAAATCATAAGATTATTAGAAATCTCTTTGTAGTTTAGATTAAAAGAAAAAAAATCTCTATCCGAAAATTGTATTGTAAAAGATGAAAGAAAATGTGTGTTTAATGTTTTCTCTTTTATATACAAACTCATTATGCTTTTTATACAGATAAAAACAGACAGCCATTTTTCCAACTTATACATAAAGTAAAACATGTATACAGCAAACACACTTATAATGAATTTACACTTAAAGCAAAGTGATTTTCATTCTCTGTAATTTTAGAATAAAGGGGTTACAGAATTTTACACACATGTATTTAAGAAAATTCATGAGCATTTTATATAAGCGTGTTTCACTAATTTATTACCAATCATTTTCTTTATGCATACAATAATATAATGCTGCAGGGACATTGAATTTGCAGGAAAAAAGAAAAAAAACATTATGACGGTGCCAGTAATTATATTTTATACAGAGAGGTCAGGACATATGAAAAATGCAATGTAGCGTTTTATCATGATCATGAAACTTTCTTTCAATAAAAGTGTACATCCTGCCATATGGAGTCATTTATTCACAAAATGAAAAGTCACTAAAATGATCATGGGTCATGCTGATTGCAACATTATATTCAAAGAAAATTTGTTTAAACATATCAATACAATGTATAAATAATCCACCCAGAACACAGACCATCCATAACAGGAAGTTGATGTTTTTTGAAAGTAGGACTAGCAGTTTTTTCCAGAGGATCCTTTCCTTAATAATCAAGAAAGAGTCTGTTTCTCAGAGCCATGTCCTTATAAAACATCTGACAAACACACATCTGTCTGCACAAGGTTGGGATCACATGGGGTCACGTGATTGGTTAATCTTTGAAGCTACTATTTTTCCATAACCTCCCCTTCCTTCATCATAATCTGTTCTGTATTCATCACGGACCTGAAATTTAGGATAAATGTATTTAAAAAAAGGAAAACAATTTTAAATTCAACTTCAGTTAGCCCTTTTGTGACTGAAGGACTCAGTCAGCATAACTTTATTATAAGAATAATTTATTTTTTTTTATTTATTGAGTTCTGTCACTTGACTTGCATATATACCTAATGCTTTGATAACGGTACAGCTAGTTAATTTGAGACAGATTTATAAATGTGAATTTTTAATTTGTGGAAATTTTAATACCTTCAGCCTGGCATCGATACATACAAATTTAATGGCTCGCAGTGAAATTCATGCGTCCTGTGAGTCAGACACATGATTATATATACAAAACTTTTTCCTACTTAATCCAGCATAAATCTCTGACTCGTTATAGTGAATCCACCCTACCCCCTGGGGCCAATGATTTGAACAACTTAGAATCAACACAGTACCTCATGAAACTTTCACATAAGTTTATCTTTATATAAATATATGCTTTCTTTCTCTTAACTTGTACATGAAATTAAATTTCTTCATGAAGTTTATTTTCTGATTGTGCTAAAATATTGATGTGTTAGATTAGGTATTAATTTGTCCTTGATGTGATTAACTTTTCTAAAAATTTCCTTTTTCCCATCAAATTTTGAAGAAACAAAGTGAAATGTTAGAAATGGTGTACTAACAGAGGTATACCTAGACTGTAATTGTATATTATCAGCTGGTTATGTATGTGATAAATTATATGAAATAAATAATGTAAAACACACCATTTCCATAACCAAGTATCAGCCCTCTGGCAATATCAGCTCTCGGGCCTCTGGCCCTCTGGCTGATATGGGTGTATTGGGCTGATACAGGATGTGATATGGAAAGAGCTATGTTTATTCTCTATGTAATAGCCAAGGAGGAGTTTCTGATACATTTTGCATAATTTATAAATTTTTACCTGTCCCCCACTTTTCCCCCTCCCATACTGCCGACCCTCCTTAAAGCCGTGGTCCCAGTCCGTACGAATAATCCGGTCATCCAGCCTTGTTCCATTGATGTATCTCATTGCATTCTCTGCGTCTTCTCGTGTGTAGTATCTTGGTTGTTCAGGAAAAACTAATTGCCATTATCAATCTTGCATGTAATTATTTCAATAATGGAAATTAAGAATCTTTTCACATCATATTCTGTTTCATGGGTTGTGTCCCTTTAAAATTAAAATCAAAATTATAATTGTCTCTACATTCATATACACTGTACACAAAATAAATTAGCGGTGTGATTTATTTTTCTTTTAAAATAGTTCTGACTTCATGGTCATTTAGACTTTAAAAAGAACATCAAGATAGAGATAAAACAAAGTTTGGTTTGGGTTTTTTTTTAACACCTAATATTAACAAATATATCAAGTTTTTCTCTGTCAATTTTCCCAAACTGATATTAAAATTCTTTAATAAAAAATTAATGCAAACTTTGCAATTTTTAGAAAAGATGGTTTTGAAAAATTTTCTCAAAAATCAAAGACATGAAGCTAAATTGTG
Source organism: Saccostrea echinata (assembly GCF_033153115.1). NCBI lineage: Eukaryota > Metazoa > Mollusca > Bivalvia > Ostreida > Ostreidae > Saccostrea > Saccostrea echinata. Next base: position 2,969,064 of record NW_026889756.1, on the reverse strand, counting down.
ATTATATTCATGTATACTTAATCATATCAGCTAAAATATGCAATTCTGACTTTATCTTTAACAAATTAAAATGACTGTGCAATTACTTTTCTGAGAAGCTGAAACACATCATTGCATAGCACTGCCAGGAGAGAGCTATATGCTGACTCTGGACCGTGGCTTGGGACGATGGCTGAAACATGGCTCTGAATTTTTACTGATAATCACTTACATTACGAGTTAACTTGTCATTTATACATAAACATATTAGACATCATAGCACAAAAGGATACTCCACAAAGCAGAATCCGCAGGGCGTTTTCTTCACTTTGTCCAGCCCCATGATGATTCGCTTGATGTCCCCACATTTCCCAAACAACTCATGAATCTGCTCCTCTGTCGTGTAGTATGAGAGGTTTCCTACATATAACGTAGAGGACGTCAACAAGGCCTTCTCCTGCTCTGCTCGGCTTCCCTAAAATGTATGTATTATATATACATGATTTATAAGAGGTTTCCTAGACAGTAAAGTTATATAATGTATAGGACGCCATCAATGTTTTCTCAAGCTCAGTACAGTGGTCTTGAAAATATTGTGTATACTAAATAACAGAGAGCTTTCCAACATATAAAGTTGATCTAGAGTAGTGGTGTGATGCAGTGATTGACATTATAATCTTTGGAAGCATTTACCACAGTTTACACTGAGCTATCTGGCCACCAGTGATCAAATCTTACTTGAGAAAGTGAGTACACTACAACATATTTCCCCCACTTTTTAATGTCTCTGTTTCTAAAATACACACAAACAAGATTTTTTCCCCCTGGAAAGACATTCACAAGTCGAGGAACAGTCAGCAGCAGAAATGTTATAAAAGGGGGTAAATGCATGACCAGGATCTGAATCTGGCCCTGAACTCTTACAAAGGTGAGCCATATAGTCAACTGCAATCACTCAGAATTGTGTCCACACTCCTTAACTCAACTGGAAAATATATGGTAAAAGTACATGGAATTCCCAATGTGTAGTTGTTAAGGGGAAAGAAGAATTATTTATGTTTCTTTTGAGGTTTGAACATGACTGTGCATGTATCCTCTCCTACCCAAACTTCATCACCACAAGTGGAAAACACGCCAGATTACTCTCTCAATTATTTTTTTGATTTGTTTCTTGTTTGCTACACTTAGTAATGAACTTAAACATTGTTTTCAGAATTATTTTTAAAAAATTCAGTTATTGGGCTTATACAAAACTACTATAAATAGAACACGTATCACATCCCTGTACATTACGTTCAATGAACCCTAACTCCGTCACCAGGGCCCTCTAAAATATGTCAACGAATTGATTATAATTTTTTTTCCAGTTTGGTTTCTTCTCCCTTCATCTTAAACTTGTAAATATAGAAAATTAGTTTTGAAGATTTAAAATAGTATTAAGTTGTATTTCAGGAAAAGTATCTACAACAGGAAAAATAACATTAATATAACGTATTTCATATGTAATAACGACACGCTACGTTATCTCCAACGTGTAGCGTATTAGGGCAATTGAGACAAAAAATAAAATATTTTTAGCCATGCACATGATGCACATACAATATTGTATGTCTTATTAATCCTTTGTCAAAGACCTTCGTAAATACGACTGACATGTAAAAATGAGCATATTGACGCACATGTCGGAGGTATCGATGGAATAGCGCATAAAGGAAAAAGTACTTACTGATTTCACATAATATATGATAGAATATATGATAGATACAATATATCATGTGTAATTGTTATTTATTTTTGACGCATTCTTGAACTTGACTGTCATAATTTCTTTGCAATTGATAGTAGATTTTCAGCATGTAAAATATGATGTAACAATCGCATTCATTTACAAGCAGCACAGAGTTCGAGTAGTGACGGAGTTAGGGGGTTTGGCGATATGTGAGTGGTGGTGTTTAGTTCTGGTATCTTTGGATATTAGTGGTTGTCCAGGTGGTGTTTGGTTCTGGTATCTTTGGATATTAGTGGTTGTCCAGGTGGTGTTTGGTTCTGGTATCTTTGGATATTAGTGGTTGTCCAGGTGGTGTTTGGTTCTGGTACCTTTGGATATTAGTGGTTGTCCAGGTGGTGTTTGGTTCTGGTATCTTTGGATATTAGTGGTTGTCCAGGTGGTGTTTGGTTCTGGTATCTTTGGATATTAGTGGTTGTCCAGGAATCAATATTAAGTGTTGTTCAATTGTCCAGGGAAATAAATTCTTAGTTCTGGCAAATGAAACTGTTCATACTTGCCTGATCAGGCAAGTATATATATTTCAGATACTAAGTAACATCCATCTTTCATCTTAGGCAAATTATTTGTTTATCTATCCCTGTTGTCATGATTTTTGCCTCCCTTGTACAGTGTTGTAGAAACATGAGAAAGGAACGGGTATCAAAACATGTATTAACTTACCATTTATCGCATAATTTTTTTTTTATTCTGTGTACATTCTAGAGAGCATTTACAATTAGACTACCAAGCTAGAAAACTTTTTGTAAAACATGTTATAAATAAAGTGAAAGTACGTTCTGTGGAGAGTTTGGCCATGTCAAAAATCATATTTTAAATCAAATTAAATGTTATTATAAACCATAAACAATAAAGTCAGGTTTGAGCAAAGATTGAAATGTGTGCTTGTCTTTACCTTATAATGTTGGTCTCTGTACGAGCTAATTGCGATTGATCCAGAAGGAAATTTTGCTCGAAATCCAGACATTTCTCTCCTTTTTCGCGTGGTTGACTGGTTCTCTGCCTCTAGCTTTCTTTTTTTTCGGAACTCTTCGAATTTCTAGACCATATTATTAGTCGTAATTATAAAGATGTTCCGAATGTAAATGTATGGCCACTAGATAACAGTGAAAACATCTACTAAGATTTTGAGCATTACAAGGTAATATGACTTTTAAACTTATTTTTCCTGTTAAAAATTAAGATGAAATGAGCAAATGTTTTACAAAAAGTTTATGAAACAGTAAACTTTTTAATACTATTATTCCGTTTGTATACAGCTACAGAAACAGTGAGAAAGGTAAGGATATTTGTCCAAAGGGAATCAAAAACACCCAGAGACCCACATATACACATCTCTGATGAACCCAAACACAAGATAACCAACCCCAAGGATAAGGAAGATCGAGATTAAATTTCAATTTCATCCTAACCTTATATCATGCTTGCAAATATATTTGTCCAATGTTTGAATGTCTGACTGCCAAGCAACAAAATCTTTTTTTTTTTTTTTTTGTACATTACATGAAACATACACAGACAGCAGCTAATACTAGTGACTTTCCTGTCTCGCTGAATTTTTATTTTTTATTCAGTAGTATTGCATGTTGATTATCATACAGCTTAGTTAGAAAAATCTGTGTCATTGGGACAAGGCAATAGAACATTCTGTCTAGACATACAGCTATACTTTTAAAAAATGTAATGAATAAAACACATCAAAGACTCTACGAAAGCACTTTAAAACAAAATAATGGATGCAACAGTTTCTCTATGATATAGGATTGCTAGGACAGGGATGATTTATGGAAACATGGATAATATCAATTCTGGGTGAAGACGATACACATATTGATATGCATGACATGTGTAGAGAATTGTCAATATATATGGAGAACAAAAATTCAGACTTTTCTAACTTAGCAGGGTTTAATCTGAGTTGCATGCAGGTCCAGTGAAAGGAATCTGTATGTACCTATTGAAAATTGATTCCACTTTCTCCAAAATTAAGGAGAGATGAACAAACAAACTTTTATCAAAATTTTATGAAAATAACAGCTAAAGTCATGTTTATATATAATTATTAAGTAAAATGAATCAGATGAACTGCATGTAGATTTTCACTTCTCATTCAAAATTTCACAATTATGTTGTATAAAGCATAAACTGTCCCATTTCACCAAGGTTATTCAGTATAACTTGGGTAGCTGTTAAATTCATTCCTTAAAGAAATCGTCAGAAAGCCATGCCATTGGGTGATCTTTTCCTTTACTCATCACCTGGTGATGTCAGTCAGTAAAAGATGAGGGTATCTAATGATCGGAAGAAATGTATCATATATATCAAGACGGGGCTTAACTGACCCTTTATGTACAGGATCCTGTACCCTTTCAATTCTGAATTTTAATCCAAAAAAATGACAAAGTTTGGAAATACTGATGACTTACATTATATTCATTTTAAATCTATATAACAAGCACTGAGAAATTCTATTTGCATGCTTATCATTTAATAATTTAAACCCTAAAATTAAGGAGGAAATATAGTAAATTTTCAATTGGGACAGGGCCTTTTTACTGGACCTTGATGCAATGGATATAAAGCCAACCTGGATAATTTATTAATACAGGTAGAGTACACTTAAAGAAGGCAGAACTTTATGAAATAATTAAGGTAGACTATTTATCTTCCAGCATCAGAGCCATGATGCCATACCTAGCCTGGCTTCAGTCCCACAAGATCTGGTTGAGTCTGGTTTTACTCCGATTCTGTTTGGTTTTCCTTCCACAACAAGGATACATACATCCAGATGAGTTTTTCCAGAACACAGAAGTTGTAGCAGGTATTTATAAAAATATAATTGTGGAATTCATTACTGGTTACATGTATTTAAATTAATGCAAGGGCTCATGGCAGGTTGAGATGCTTATTTCTCTTAGGCACCTGATCCCACCTCTGGTGTTTCAGAGGGATCTATTTTTTTCTTTTCTCCCCTGTATAAAGAATTTATGTGATCAGATTTGTTGTCTTTACCTTTTTCAGGTTTCATAGACCAAACTCTACTTTTAAATATTTTGTCATTTATATACATGTACATGTATATACACAGTTTCATCTTGGACTATTTTAATGACTAAATATAAATCATAGACATCTTAAAGAAAATTGAATGTTTTAAGTAAAGCCTTAAGAATGTTTTTATTTCTCTATTTTAGGTGATGTTCTGAATATTTCTGTGCTGCGGAGCTGGGAATTTTCTGCAGGACTGCGATCTGTACCACCCATTTACTTCCAGTCAGGTCCCCCATTTTATCTGATGAAGGGGATTCCCCTGTTAAGGACGTCTTGCTGGGCAGTGGTGCTGCCACGGCTTAATGCCTGCCTCCTCAGTCTGGTGGTGGATTTTGTGGTAGCCTGTGTTTGTGGTTTGTCTTCTTTGGAGAGTAAAACTGTTCTCCCTATCTTAGCGTCATCCTACATTATGCTTACATATCTAACAAGAACATTCTCCAATTCCATTGAAACTGTAGTTTTCTCCCTTCTGTTATTGTTGGTGATGAAAGTAGTGAAAGATATACAAGCAAATAAAGAGTTTAAAGAGACTCAGAAGGAACAGCATGATAGATACCAGAGGATGTCTCTAGAAGAGTTCCGAAACAAACATAATACAAAATCAGTCGGATGTAAACATATCACGAACATTTCCAGTATGACTTTTTTCTGGATAGGATTTTTATCAGCTATAGGACTATTTGATAGACCAACTTTTGCAGCTTTTAGTGTGGGCCCCGTCTTGTGGCTGATTATGACAGTTGTGATTGCCGGGGATGGTTTGATGTCATGTTTCACCTTTATGACCTTCGGAGCTGTTCTTCCCTCCCTTGTAATGGTTCTTATTGACACACAATACTACAGCGGAAAAACAGTGGTAGACATCCTGTCCAGATTTAGACAGTGTGTAGTGACTTCTGAAAATGTTGCTGAATGCTGGGAGGATTTTTTCAAGTTGTTTGTTGTAACTCCCCTGAATTTTATAAAATACAACACAGACCCCAACAATCTATCCTCCCATGGACGACACCCCCTGTACACACATCTTGTTGTCAACTTACTCATTTTGTTTGGTCCTTTTGTGGTGCTTATGCTTGTAGAAGTTAAAAGACTCCTTTTGAGACAGTCCACATCCCCTCGTCATGTCCTGTTGTGTTTCGTGATGGTCCCTGTCTTCATACTGTCCATGTTTCCTCATCAAGAACCAAGGTTTCTCCTCCCCATTTTGCCCGTAGTGATTCTTCTGTGTGCCTCCACTCTGCATTGTGTTCGTTACAGATATTTATTTTTCTCCGTGTGGAGTATATTTAATATCACTTGCACATTTTTCTATGGAGTTTTTCACCAAGGAGGAGTTATTCCCCTTTTATCATACATAGAAAAACACACACACAACCCTCATGCAGTTTTTACTCATCAGGACCAATTTCTTTTCTTCCATACGTACATGCCTCCAAGATCTCTGTTGCTTAGCAACTCTTCTCTAGAACAAATCACAGACCTTCAGGGTTCCTCCATGCAAAAGCTTGTCGAAAGTATCAGAACACGACACAATGATGACAGTTATGTAGTCCTTCCAGGCACTCTGATGGAGGAGTTTTCTCAGCAGAATATCAGTTTTGTTGTCACCAAGATGTTTCCCCTTCACTTGTCTATGGAGGATCCCCCTCCACTGAGGGTCGTCAGGGATTTTTGGGAGAATTTTACAGGAACTTCGAGGAAGCTCTCAGACTTACTATCATTGTATCTTATCAAGTCAAAAAGCTAACACTGGACTTGTATTTATAAAAACAAATAAGGGCAGTGAAATGTTTATACGTAAGTTTGTTTTGCCATGTTTGTTTACCATACAATCCGAAGCACATGTTTCTTGAAGAAACATTTATCCCACAATTTATTACAGAAACATACAGAACCAGTGCATTCAAATATTATTGTATGATATGGAAACATTTAATAATACATGTATATACTTTTCAATACATGTAATAACTTTTTGTATGGTAAAAAAGCTTACAAAGAAATCCATTGTGCAATTTTTAATTTTTTTTTTTTGTAATTATTAATGACTTTAATACTCAGTTGTCTGTGTTTTATTGTTTTGTCTTTCTATGTACTGCATTATGAATCTTTACATAAACTGCCATCTTCATTGCTTTCTGCAATCGGAAAATCAATGTCTTTGTTTTTATTTAAATGAGCATGATAAGATTATGTCTGTTATTCTGACATTTTACATGTAATCCTTCATTGTGCAGTATCAATTTTATATTTCCTTTTCTATACATGTGAATTAAATTTATATTATGTAATGAACACGTTTCTTCCCATGTATCCAAAATTCCTGATTTTTTTACGTTTTGGCTGGAGGTGAGAATGGTGCACACAAGTCTGCATTAGATTTACTTGTATTTAGTGGCAGCTGACAATTATCATTAAATCTGATAATTTTTTTAAACATGTGGCAAACTAAGTGAAATATTGTACCAGAGGCATGTGTTCTTGCTCATATATATGACATTGATTACTAGTATATTACATTATATGAATTTTGATAGATATATAACTTTACAAAGCTTTGTCCCATTTTGAATCATATACATGTGTGTTATATTAAAAGGTAACATTTTATACACTGTGGGTGAACATATCAGAACTACTAGTATATAAAGACCTCAAAAATAGACTGCAATGGCTTGTAAATTTTGAATTTAAATGTAGAATATATGGTAATACATGTATAAGAAATGTACATTGTACAAGTGCTTACTGCTGCTGTCATATGGTTAGTGCAAATAAGTTAATTAAATGACCTAACATTGATTTATTTTTTTCTTTGTTTTGACCATAGAGGACTTATATGCATATAACTGTCTAATGTGTGACAAGAACTTTCAAACCAAGATTTGATAATTGAACTCAGATAATCTACCATCTGGGCTCTACGAACTGAGCAATCTGGCCACCAGTGATCAAACCTGCCTGACCCCTATTATTTTTATGTTGGCTCTGAGTCATGAATATTGTCCAGCAATTAAGTCATTATTTTACTCTGTATCATACTTGTGATAAACAGGTGCTTTCTCCTGAGTCACTGCATCTAACATACAGTCAAACTTAGTTATCTCAAACTACATGGGGCCAAGAAAAACTTCGAGATATCTATGGGACTTCAAATTTTAAATAACTTCAACTGTGGCAGTCAGATGGGTTTGATCTCTGGTGGCCAGATAGCTCAGTTGGTAGAGGACTTGACTGCAGATTCAGGGGGTGTGGGATTGAATCCTGGTCTGATCTGCTGCATTCTTCTCTCCCATTACATTTGGTACCATGCCATGCCCTGGAAGTGACAGGTGAAAGACCTGCCAGGGAAAAACCTAGGTTTTTGTCTATGGGAACCAAAGACCTTTAAGGAGGGAGGAATGTGGCAGTCAGATGGGTGCAATTGCCGGTGGCTAGATAGCTCACTTGGTAGAGCACCTGATGCAAGATTCAAGGGGCCCAGATTCGAATCCCGGTATGGTCTGCTGCATTTCTCTCCTCTACCATTACACAATATATCCATGGACATTGGTATTCAAAATATTTTAAATTAGTGTTTGAGATACTGAGGTTCAACTGTTTAGAACAAATGCATCCATCAATGAAAGTGTTTAACAAAGAAAAGTTTACATTTACACTGGATGCATGCTTGATTTGTATGGCTCTATTTATAGACTAAATGCTGTCCATTACTACAGCCTCTCAAGGGTAAAATGTTTGCTATGTGCAGCATCTAAATCTTTCTTGGAATGGAACTTAAAATGTTTTGTTTGTATTTCATATGATAAGCTATAAATACCGGTACTGTGCTGAACTAGAATTAAGGATTTAGGTTGTACTGTTTGCTGTTGAATTATGCATCAAATGGAGCATCAAGCTTAGAACCAACCTGACTCACTTACATAGGCAAGCAAGATGCAGTCATATGCAGCTAGCGTCAAAAACATATGTTGGAAAAATCTGCTGCAATTCCTGAGGTGTGTATATTTGTACAACATTGGTTTGGATATCTAAGTGATGATAGACTTGTGCAAAAACATTAGCATGATTAATATTACCTTCAAGTACTTGGGTCCTTGTTAGAAATATGTATAACCTATTGATATATATGTAAAAACTCCTTTTTACAAATCAATACTAGGTATTATTAATACATATTTATAAACCAGACCCAAGTCTTAACACTCAAAAATTTCTTAAAACATAATTGCATACGTGTATTTCAGTGCTATATTTCTGTATCAATCGCATATTGTTGATTTTATTGAATGTGGGCGTGTCCTATGAATTGATAAACAAACGCACGTGTTAATGTCACTGTAAACATCCGGGTATTTACGGAATGTTGTTTAGGATACAGTAATGGCGGCCGGGGACGACTCGGAGATTCCTGGTAAGTCTAAACATGTCCAGCAGCCGATAAACGGAGCTTGTGGTGCCACCAGGGATGTTAGAGAAGAATCTGATAACATAGAACGACATCAATATGCGATAAATCCCACGCACTTTGACACAATATTGTTATAAAGGCGTGGAATGCGAATTTACAAGTTAGAGATAGGGAGGGGGGATGGGCAAACCGCGGTAAATTGGCACCATTCAAAACATTTGTTCTTTCGAAATTTGCAAAGTGAGATCAAGTCCTAAATGAGGTGTTCATCTAGTATGCCGTCCACACCGGACCGAAATCTCTTTTTTTCTGTATTACTCGGGAGTTGGAGTGCACTTCAGAGGGGAGGGGGGGGGGGGGGTCGTGTACAAAAGGGTAATCTATTTAGAATTATTTTTCGTGTTGACCTACAAAAAAATTACAACAATAAATAATATTTAAATAAAATAATATTTTAAGCATTTAATCCTTCAAGCTTTCATGTATGGCAGTCATGATTACAAAGTAATTTTCTATCAGGAGCAAGAGCATAAACAAAATACAGTTGAACTTTAGTATCTCGAACATCGATGTCTCGAATACTATAGATATGTTAAAGTGATAAATTTTTCATTATAATTTTTAATCTCAATATCTAGAACCCTCAGATGTCTCAAAGATTTTTCTTGGTCTCATCGACTTTGAGGCAATTAAGTTCGACTGAACTGTCTATAAATACTGAGCACTGTCCCTGTTGAAGAGATTTTGATACCTTAGTTCCATAAAAGGTTATCTAGTAATAGACAGTCTTGTCTATTCTATGCATCACACTTGGCTTGTATTAAATGCACAACCAAATAAGCTGAAGTAGCTTTAGCAAGCAAAATATTTACTACTCCATAATGAGTTCCAGTTTTTCATGAAGGTGACTCTTGTTTAATTTTTAAAAATCTGAAATTGCCTTTGGTGTTTGACGTTTGTCATGAGTTAAGGGAGTGCTTTTTAAAGTCATTTTTCAAATTTCTTATGCTGATGAGAGAGTAAGGTACTTATCTCAATATACAAGGATAAACCATATAAACATTTCTGTTGTAAACATTTACTTATGTTAAACAAAACCATTGGGACCTATGATATGTTTAAGATAATTTTTTTTATGTGTTACTGGTCATTTAATGTTATTATTTTCATGATGAACAGAGTCTGGAGCTGTCTTCACATTTGGGAAGAGTCGATTTGCAGACAACTTACCAAACAAGTTCTGGGTGAGAGGTGATAAAGTGAAGTCTGTAGCATGTGGGGATGAACATACGGCACTAATTGCAGGTAAAATATGTCTCTTAGCCTCCATAATTAATAAGCTCAGTGAGTAATGCTGATTGTGTGTGACAACAATACAAATGCTCCTCATAATGAACTGAGAATATTATTTGTTGTCAAACACATTCACCATTAGGGTTATAAACATCTCTTAAGCTATGGAAAGATTTAAAGTTGACATGTTTGAAATGAAAGAAAATTGTGTACTTTTATTTTCAATTGAAATTTACGATTTCATTGTAAATTTTGTTAGGTCTTTTTTCACATGTTTATTTACTTATACTGATATGACATTTACTAGAATGGGTAAATAAGAAAAGGCATCCATTTTTTAAAAGAAAAATCTGCAGGAATTTAACTTCTAGATGAAATATTAAAAAGAAGAATTGAACAGTTGCTAAATTATTAGTTAATGATTACCACTGAGAAAAATGATCCCTGGTTTGTTTTCAGAGAGTGGACGGGTTTTCACATTTGGGGTTAATGACTGGGGTCAGCTCGGCATTGATTCCGTCAAAGTCTCCACAAAGCCAGTCTGTGTGAAAAGTAAGTTTTATTCAGTGTGTCTCTAACCTAATTAGTCCTCTTCGTGCTTAGAACACATAAGGCCTGCACTGAGGACCGCCATCTCTGTCTGTCAGCTGACATTCTGTGAATCACTTTTTATTCTCGAGAACTTTCTTTTCAGGTAATCAGCAAGACTGTCTGCTTGCGGAAATTTTATTCTTGCTTATATTTTTATTAGACAGTATAAGTTATATACAACAAAAACCAGAATTCATGAAAATTTTGTCTCGCTAGTAAATACCAAATACCCTTCTTGCGAAAATAAGTTGTCAGGAAAATTTGGCAATCTACAGTAAGCTGCACCATGCCCCAAGTCCATCCCTTGTCTCTCCTTCATCTCAATGATATTCCCCATCATTTTAACTCTTACCCTATCACATGATTTAATATTTTTTACAAATACAACAGTATTATTGAAAGTTGACTGTTGAAGACTTCAAAAGTACCTGTACAATTTTATAAGTACACTGTATTTAGTATAAAACCACTACAGTATATCATATTTTCTGTTTACAGAGCTTAAACCAGAGAAAGCTACAGTGGTGGCCTGTGGGAGAATTCACACCTTAGTAGCAACAGGTTTGTTATTGTGAAAGTACTGTAGTATAGATTTATCTTTGTGTACATTAATAGATTGAAGCACTAACTCGAGGACTTTTCATAGTTATCCATATCTCGCCCATTCAGTAAAATGCTTGTTGCTCGATCAATGTGATTAGTAATTGTCTTACTTCATATTTGTTGGAATGTAATTAAAAACAGATACTTCGGGAATAACTGTCCTATCATTTGTTATTTGTGACCATAAATGCTGATTTTACAGTTGCAAACTGAGTTACCTGCAATGTGTAAGCGGATGTGGCAAAACAGATGATTGCAACTGTTAAACCAGCATTAATGGTTTCAAGTAACAAATGAGAAGATAGTTATTCCCAATTAAGTGCAATTTTTTTGCATTTTGTTTGATGTTTACCTCTTATTTTGTTGAGTTTTATGATAAAAAAATACATCATGAAGTGCAGTGATTGGGAAGGGCTTGCGCCATGCGCCATAGTCGCATTGAAGTGAAAATTGGCACATTAAATCGATCATTTGTAGCGCCAAGGTGCGCATTCAAATTTTAGCGATGTTAGTTGGAAATATATTGCGTACGACTTTCTTGTTTGTTTTACTTTCATTTTAAATGCAGTCATTTTAACACAACAAATCTCATTGGTTAAAATGAGACAAAAACTGCTTCCTGTTACATGAAGCACTTTAATTAGGACAACAAAGGTACATTAACTCAGTCATTTCCAATGTTTAATTGATATTTTGATGTTATTGATCCAAAATACAAGAAAATTATATTGTTGCGGGTTCCTTTAAATGTGCTTCACTGCATACGTGAAAAATAAAATTTGGTTAATGAAGAAACGTGTTTTTTTTCATATTTGATGTTCGTTTGTCATTTTGTTTTTTTTCTTAAAATGACCCATCAGAATATATAGATGGCCCATTCATTTTCAAAATGGCCCATTAAAAACTTTGACAGTTGCGCTATAGTCCCATTGACCTTGATGACCTTCCCAATCACTGGAAGCGTTACGTTTTGAATTATCCTATTGTAGCATTACAATCAAAAGCTTTCACTCTCATTCATGCTCGTTTAACTGCCTAAAACACCAGTGCATGGGCCAATCAAAATGACAAAACACACATTAGAATTTATATTTGTTTGAATGTAATTTAAAACAGATAAATGTAAACTGCAATGAGTCCACATACATGTATTTATGTTAGAGCTCAGAATTTTTTTTTGACAAAGACTGTGTTTATTCCAGAGTCTGGGAGTCTGTTTACGTTTGGTGCTAATGGCGACGGACAGCTGGGGGTAGAGGATATACCAAGTAGTAACTCCCCAATCAAAGTCGATTGCGAGCCCCGGCAATACAAGGCGCTAGCCGCAGGGGCAGACCACTCTGTGGCTCTCACAGGTTTGTATTAAGGGCAGACAACTGCTGTACTTAAAGTTTAGAGCAAGCTGCTTTTACAATTTCAGCATCATTTGTTTAATGTCATTTTTCAGTGGGTTTGTACATGTAGTTTGTTATATAAAGTACTGATGGATTAACCACTTCTTTATATGTATCAGTAAGCTGTAGCATTGATTGTTTGCTTTCCAGGGTTTGATACAGTCTTGGGTCTACGTTAATGCAGATTTTTAGATAGGGAGATAGAATGTTATAATGTTGAGGTGATTATGTGTTTTCACTGTACCTTGGTGTTTTCTTTGTGTAACGTGTAGTGCCTTAATACAAGAATGTTAAATGTTACTATGCTTTATATATTTACTTTAAATGATGGAGACCTCTTCATTCAGGGGGAGGAGAATTATGTTGAGTGATTACATATTGTTTGTTTTAGATGATGGAGACCTTAATATTTGGGGAGGAGAATTATGTTGAGTGATTACATATTGTTTGTTTTAGATGATGGAGACCTGTATATTTGGGGAGGAGAATTATGTTGAGTGATTACATATTGTTTGTTTTAGATGATGGAGGCATGTATATTTGGGGAGGAGAATTATGTTGAGTGATTACATATTGTTTGTTTTAGATGATGGAGACCTGTATATTTGGGGAGGAGAATTATGTTGAGTGAATACATATTGTTTGTTTTAGATGATGGAGACCTGTATATTTGGGGAGGAGAATTATCTTAATGATATGTTTATTGTGTGTTTTATTTTAGAGGATGGAAACCTCTATGTTTTGGAGGAGAATTATCTTAATGATATTAATGATATGTTTATTGTGTGTTTTATTTTAGAGGATGGAAACCTCTATGTTTCGGAGGAGAGTTATCATAATGATATGTTTATTGTGTGTTTTATTTTAGAGGAAGGAGACCTGTATGTTTGGGGAGGGGGCAGCGAGGGACAACTTGGTCTGGGGGACACAGAGGACTATTCCAAACCCACGTTACTAAAGACAGACAATAAAGTGACCAGTGTAGCCTGTGGCTACTACCACACAGCCATTGTCACAGGTGAGATAGAAACACGGCCATTGTCACAGGTGAGATAGAAGCACGGCCATTGTCACAGGTGAGATAGAAACATGGCCATTGTCACAGGTGAGATAGAAACACAGCCATTGTCACAGGTGAGATAGAAACACAGCCATTGTCACAGGTGAGAAACAAAACGGATATCTCTACTTCCATGATTTAAGTATGCAGTAAAATTTATATTAGTTTATATTTGTTAGTACTTGATTTTCTTGGTAATTAAGATTTACTTAATTATAATGATAAAGGCTTGTCTAGGGCTGTCTCAGTGAAAATTGTTGTGAGTTCAGTAGATGATAAAAACAGAAGTAAATTTTATTTAGGAATAAAAAAAAACAATGTTTTCTTTGTTTTCTATTGCTGTTTTTTCTGATTGGTAGAATTTCTCAGACAGGTTATACTGACTTTCAAACTGGTGAAAGTTTCTGTCATAGATAATACATTACATTGTAGACAATGGTGAAGTTTTTACTTTTGGAGAGAGCGATGGAGGGAAGCTTGGACTCGGGGATGAATATGAGAAAGCTCACAAACCTCGAAAAGTGGACATCCCAGAAAAAGCCAAGTCTGTGGCATGTGGGGGGTCACATACAGTAGTATTGACAGGTAATTAAACATCCCGGAAAAAAAACAAGTCTGAAGCATATGAGGGGGGGGGGGGGGGGGGGTCACATACAGTTTATCCACTAACAAGAATTAAAATTAACTTCTAAGGAATGTTAAGTCTGTCTGTTGAGGGAAATGAAGTGATTTGGTCACACACAGCAGTACATAATCATATGGTACTTTTTTTTTGGATATAAATTCAATGTCTGGTGAGTGATGGGTTGGCCAGGGTCACACATTATTGTTAAAGGTGAGTACAATTTCAGGAGGGGTGGGTTGAATGTTGGGGGGGGGGGATTGGAGATCTGAGGGATAGGTTGGCCAGGGTCACACATTGTAGTTAAAGGTGAGTATAATTTTATGAGGGGTGGGGTGAATGGAGTGGATAGAAATCATCCGCAGTCTTACTGTTAGAGGTCACAAGTTACATGCTGGCAGGTTAGAACAATAAAATATAACAGAGTTTTACTTGTAAACTATATGTAAAGATCTCCTCTGGTAAAATGTATGTGTAACCTACATATATCAATATTTATGAGGATCATGGTATACATATAGTTTACCCATGTAATTCACAAAAATTAAACTTTCACAGAGTAATGATTCTTTTTTTGATTCACTATGAGTTCTATTTAATGTTTAGTAATATCTTTCAGAGTGTGGCAAGGTGTACACTTTTGGAGAGGGCGGTAATGGACAATTAGGTCACGGAACCAGAATATTTACGTATCCTTCACCTCTCTGTCACAAATTCAAGTTTAAGGTCACCCAAATAGCTGCTGGAGAAAACCACACAGCCTTAGTATCAGGTACCATGACGATAATGTGGTGATTTTTATGATTATGAGAAAACCGTTATGTATATTGTTTGGTGAATAAACAGAGTGAAATAAGACAAAGTGGAGAAATTTTTTCATCATAGATGGTGATTTTATTGACAGCTTCTTGAAACATGAAGATTATATATTTTTTATAAGAGATTAAAATGAAGATAAAGATAGAGCTCATGACATAAAATGTTTGAACTTGTACCTATTATAAATGTGATAATTGTGTTCTGTGATGATAAGATTTGGTTTATTATCGCAGAGAAGGGACAGTTGTACACGTTTGGTGATGGTCGCCATGGAAAACTTGGCCTGAGTCAAGACAGCTACTCAAACCAATACTTCCCATGTAAATCAGAGCGCTTCAGCAAGTTTATAGTCACCCAGGTATACAACAAATACAAGAAAGAAACAGGGAAACACGATATATAGCTAAACCTCAATAATTCTAACAGGAGAGATTGCTGAACATCTTATTGTACAAGATATAAAAATTGAGACTTGAATTATTAAAGAGAGTTTGGACTGCCAAGTCACTCCAATATATCCCTGTTGTTTAAATTATGTAAGTTGACCAATCCCTGGTGTTTTAATTAGCTAAGCTGACCAATCCCTATTACATGTATTTCAGATCAGGGTTGTCCCTAAGAATTAAAATAGAAGGGGACATTAAAAAAGTAGAAAGGGTCTGGGGTTTCTTCCTTACACGTTTGTTACAGGGGAATGAGGGGGAATACCAGAGTAACCGGGGAATTATGTTACTATAGGTGGGGAAATTCCCCCGCCCCCGGGTCTTTGGGCAACCCTGGAAGATGAATATATTGTGCCTAAGTACTTGTGTAGTCAAATTAATCAAATAAATCAATGAATTATTTAAATTAATGAGGGGTAAAGTGAGAACTAAAATTTAAGGTTTTTCCAAAGGCTTGCATTCATTGACTGGTTTTTGACCATTCAGAGATGTATGAAAAATATTGACACGAGTAATCTATTTATAGGTGTCCTGTGGAGGTTGTCACATGATCGTGACGGCACATAGGCGTCTTCAGAATGGTGACATAAACAGTGAGTCATCGGAAGAGGAAGATGAGAATGAGAATTTGAACAAAACCAACCTCAATCAGTCGATCAAGGCCGATGGTTCTGTGGACCTGGGAGGGAGCTTCGGGGCAAGGGACCGACGGCGCCAGGAGTCCATTAAACGGGTAAAACATTCCTGTCTCTGTGTTCTTTGTTTTCTTGATTATGTATGGGTTTTTTTCAAGATCACCTTAGTCACAAATTTTTGAACAGTTTTAACTTGTTGTCTGAATTTACTGAACCAATTTCAAGCAATTTTGGGTTTTATATACCAAGTTCTCAGATTTCCCAAAAAAAATGAATTGTTGATTTTTCTGTATTATTTTTCATTGCAGGCACCATCATTAAACCGAACTCTGCCAGCACTCACTAATAACGCAAAAAATGTCAGCTCTCTAAGCGAGACCCACCCCCCAAAGCCTTCACCCCTGGCAAAACGACCACTACCACAGGCAGCTAAACCAGGTCTGACTGTTTACAGAATTAGATAAGAATTTGACCAAAGAAGGTGTTGCTAGTGTCTGTGATAACTAACAGTTTATATTTAATTATTTTATTCATCATTATTCATTTTACCAAAGAATGGGAATATGAGATTTAAGAAGTTAATTAAAATTCAGAGAAAACCTTTAACGAATTACTGGTATGAATGGCATACATGTATGTTATATTTATTTAGAATTATAAATAAAAGTTTATAAGGTATAAGGTTTATAAATTACAAGCACAATCTTTAAAGAAATCATTATACAATTAATTACCCCTTATGAGGTCAACATGGTGAAATAAGGAATTGAGATTTGGCCCACGAGGTGACCTGACCTGACCGAGGCTGCTAGGCGGCTGAGGTCAGGTCAGGTCAGCAAGTGGGCCAGGTCTCGGATCTTTATTTCACCATGTTGAACTCATAAGGGGTAATGAATTGTTTTATTATACCGATATAAGTTAAGGCAATTTTTGTAGGCTTAATTACTAAAATTATCAATTTTATATTAGACCTACAAACTGTTATTATCAGTGTTCCATCAGGATTTGCTAGTGAAGTTGTTTACTTTTTGCCTGCAAGTATTGTAAGTTTTTGCACCTCCGATTTATTTAAACACTGTGATTTTCAGTAACATGCATTTTTATAAATTCACAAATACCATTCCGAGTACAATGACAATCTGGTGCAGACTTTACTGTACAAGAGAGCTGAGTTTGACATTGTAACGAAAGTTTCAATGAAAACGATAAATGTTATGACGCATCTAAAGGCCAATCATGTTCCATATCCTAAAAATACTATACATATTTTCATAACGGCATTTTTTGTAATGTGCAATCATTACTGTATGCATATTTTTTTAAATTTGAATGGAATTTGGATTAACAGGTCATTTTTAGTGGTCATTATTTTTATTGACTGGTCATTATACCCCACGTGCAATGATTCTTAGGTCATTATTGCTGTAAACGGTACTTTTTGGAGTCATTATTGAGTTTAAAAGCCTTCTAACAAGCCAATCAAATCTGAGTATTCTTAATAGAAGTATAATAAACTCAAGATTTTTTTGGCTGGTGGTGTGTAAGGTTGCAATTACAATGTTACAAATGGCATTGTTGCTTATGTAATGTTTTATGCCAGTTTTGTTTCATGTAGATAATTGATAAGAGATCCCAGTAGTTCTCTATAGAGACCATTTCTTGATTTCTTATGTTGGTATTTATTGTTCTTCTACAGAAGTCAAGAAGCCAGAATCTGAGGAAGAATCAGAGGAATCGGAGGAAAGCGAGGAGGAGGAGGAAGAGGCAGATGCTGCAAAGCTCAACCATGTACAGAAGTCAGAGGTAGGTTAGAGGTCAAAAGTCAGGAGGTCATGTACAAAAGTCAGAGGTAGGTCAGGAGTCCAAAGTCAGGAGGTCATGTACAGAAGTCACTGGTAGGTCAGGGGTCAAAAGTCAGGAGGACATGTACAGAAGTCAGAGGTAGGTTAGGGGTCATAAGTCAAGAGTTCATGTAAAGAAGTCAGAGGTAGGTCAGGGGTCAAAAGTCAGGAGGTCAAGTATGGAAGTCAGGGGTCAAAAGTCAGGAGGTCATGTACAAAAGTCAGAAGAAGGTCAGGAGTCAAAAGTCAAGAGGTCATGTAAAGAAGTCAGAGGTAGGTCAGGGATCAAAAGTCATGAGGTCATGTAAAGAAGTCAGAGGTAGGTCAGGGATCAATAGTCAGGAGGTCATGTAAAGAAGTCGGAGGTTAGTCAGGGGTCAAATGCCAGTCAGGGGTTACAGATAAACAGGGAGGTCATGGTGTTCAAGATTTTCTTGAAGAGTAGTGGCCACAAATAAGTCAGGGTTCTCAAAATAGCAGGGTCAGGGATCACAAAATAACAGGGTCAGGGATCACAAAATAACAGGGTCAGGGATCAGACTCACAAAGGATCAGAAAGATTGTATAGTAGATTACGCAGCTATGTTAAGGCTTCCTGAAGCTTTAAAATGCGCTCAAAACATAATATGTCATTGCGAGGTCGGTTTTGGTTTTAATTTATAAGTATTGAACTTTAGTACTTCCAATTTATATAAAGGGTTTCCTCGGCTATATATTAGCATATTTGTTATGAAATCACATGACTTGGTTGATCATGTGACGGTCATTTATAATTTTTTGAAGTGTTTCATATAAATCGCTTCGGCGCAGGTGATTAACACAATAATTATTAACATTTTGTTATATAAATGAACTCATCGTATCCTTGTGTATCCGAAATGTGCTTGGGAAAAGTATTACTTGGGTACAAAATATTTCCTGAGAAATTCAACTTACCTACAAATTTGAGGGTATTTTCCACACAATATCGTAATCTGTATTAAAACAAAGCCAACACACATTTTTCCCAAGCAAGATTCAGTTAGAGAACAACCTCTTCTTACAGATTTCCACAAAAATTCTCAGATTAATCCTCATTAATCACCTGCGCCAGACTCTTTTATACGCACAAAATAAATTCTACCTCCAACCACGGGTATAAAACAGAGTACATTTCAAAAGTATATTTTTCATAAGCATTTTGAACATAATGAATTTCAATCAAGGGTAGCTAAGCGGTGTATTTTTAAAATATTCGGACATATAAGACTTAAAAAACCTTTAACGACCCATGAATTTTGCAATTGCTATCTAGCATTTTACATGCAGTTTGAAATAAAGTGTAAAGTTCATGACACTCTCCCCGTCATAACACCTCAAGTTTGCAGTGACCTGACGTCATTTTCCATTATGACGTCATATTTTGGTAGTTCAGAGATGTGAAGGCACAGAGTGCACTGTCATATTCTACGGGAAGCCTTAACCTACCTGCGTAGGGGACACTTGTAAATTTGGAGACAATTGCATTAGGTATTGTTGGGAATTATGAAGGGCATGGCCAGGTCATAGAAAGTGTACAGATAAGAGACAAGTCAAGTAATTTATAATGGAGAATAATCTGAGTGGAAAGAATGACAGTGTGTTACAAGTATAAGTTTATAGCTGTAGAAATCTTCAAACATATTCAGATGTATTAGGCTATCACTGAAACTATGCAAATGTTTTTTCTTTGGTAATTTAGACTGAAAGTGAAAGTAAACCAGTTCCAAAGCCAAGGCCATTACCACGGAAACATGGAGAGGTAAATATAATGAATAATGTACAGGGCTCGCTTTAGCATGAAAAGTTTGGAATGTATGAGGCTAGATTTGATAGACAGCATGCATGTTAAATCATACATTTAATTAGAGGACATGTGTATAGTTTAGAGAGATCATTCAGTACCATCAGAGTAGACAAAAATTCATTGATTTAGAGCCAGTTGATGCTGAAAGTTTAAACACAGAGAGGGGTTTGTTTGTTTAAAGAAATATTTACTCCTTTCTTTAATATACATATATGTACATTTGATATGAAGTTTAGAATTTAGTGCTGTTCCATGTTCAATATAATTATGTTATCAGAATGATCGTTATGAAAAAAAATTTCAATAAACATTCTCAGACAAAATGTATCCTTTGGGTAAATTAATGGGCAATTTGAAAAGCAAAATAGTCAAATTATACAATTTGTCTAAGATGCATACCATCAACAAAACACTGATACATGTAAATACCATATACAAAATCAAAGGAAAAGAGTATAGAACTGAATGTTAGGATATATATTACCCCATCTAAAATGTATTTAAAGAAACATGTGAATGAAATAGTAAAACTTGAAAGCAAGTACAATTAAAGAGAATAAGGTTTTTCAACTAAAACCTTAAGTTTAAATTTTAAGAAATGATGTTTTACTAATTACTGTTGTCTGGTTCTGAAGGATTCTAGTAGATGGACAGTTAGACTGTTCCTCTTCTGTTAAAAGTAGAAACATAGAAGCTAGTAACATTTTATAGGACGAGGAGGAAGAAACAAAGTCTGTAGACTCAGAGAAAGACAAAGAAGAAGAAAAACCAGAAACAAAGTCCACTGAAGAGAAGAAAGAGGAAGAGGTCAAGAAGGGGTCAGAGGAGACTGAGGAGGTCAAGAAGGGGTCAGAGGAAAGTGAAGAGGAGAGTGAGGAAGAAGACAAGAAGCCAGAGATTAGCCAATCAGAAACACCAGCAACTGAAACTAACCAATCAGAATCCCCTGCAGTTGATGCCAACCAATCAGCAATAGAGACTAAAGAATCTGTTAGTTCATTGGTAGATTTTCACCTCATAAGTGTGTGTGTGTGGTTCTTAGTAGTCTGCCTGTTTTCTACCTTTCACTTGATGGAGTCTTCTGTTCTTTACATTAATTAGTTTTCTATACCTGTAATTTTCTCACAATTATTAATCAGTTTCAATAGCAGTATTTTCACTTCTGATCTCCTTGATATTGGTGTGGTTTTTTCACTGTCTCTTAACCACTGACACTTTGCTTTGGTTGATGAAATGTTGATTAGACTACTAAGTCTAGCATATTTATTAATACTGACAGTAGTTAACAATTAGTACTGTACAGTAATTTTAGTTTCTTGATGAACAGTCAATCCACTGGAAATGTTGAATAGATTTTCTACTAGATACTTCTTATACATATTTATATTTTATTTTTAGTTCAAATTTTGCACTTTATAATTAGGTGTATAGTGTAAGTTAGAAAATTCTGGTATATTCTTTGTGTTATAGTCCACTTGTATTGAACTTAAAGTCACTTATCAAATGTTTTCTGTGATATAAATCAATGCTTAGAGTAGATCAATGAAATGAAAAGAACTTCAGTCTGTAATTCTAAGTGATAAGGTATATGTTGACGTGGACTCTTGACTAAATTGCACCTCAGTGAAATCACAGTCAATATTCTTGTAGAACATTTACTCTTCATATCTCATTGTGTTTTGTGTTGTTAATATATCACTTGACACCGCAGTAGACTGTAGAGCAATCTGTATTAAATGTTAAGAAAGCCAATCTGTATTTAAACTTCATCAGAAATCACTATCATTTGACACCATTGCATAATTTTGTGAAACAATATTCTAACAGACTTTTTGAAATAATGATCAATGAAGGGACTCATTGAAGAATCTTAAAATGTATTGGCTTGAAGAATTCTTAAAAGTTAACACAAAATATTTTCTGAATTTAAATATGTAAAATTTAAAATTTTCTGAAATGATTCTGAAAACAGAGGGCAAATCATGCATTTTTTTTTTTTATAAACAATCACTTGTTCTAAAAAGTTACATGCACACTACTAACTGCTTTTATTTGGACAATGATATTAATTTTGGTTTTTAGAAGTATGGTCATTTAATTTGTTTATAACTTAATTGTTTTGATAGAGTAAGGTGATTAGATATGTGTCTGAGAATTTTAGTGAATACAGATTATTTTGATAATCAAACAAAAAGTTTATTATAGCATCATTCGGAATGATTTGGAAGAAAAACATTTATCAGCACATAGCATAACTTCTCTTTTTTTAAAAAAGTTGAAGTGAATTAATTGCTGTATATATTAAATGAAGATTTTTAATGTTCAATTATTCACAGGTTATATCAATTAAATCAATATATATAGTGAATTATTTTCTTCGGATGTTTACTTCACAGAAAAAAGAGGAAGAAGAAAGTGAAGAGGAGGAGGAAGAAGAAGAACCTGCCAAAGAAACCACAAAGACTTCCTCCAGGGTAAGTCAGCCAATCAAAAGTCTGAACATCCCAAGTCAGCCAATCAGAAGTCTGGAAAGAAAACCATGTCAGCCAATCAGAATTCTGAATATCCCTAGTCAACCAATCAAAAGTCTGTACCTTCCAGTCAAAAGTCTTGAAAGTAAACCAAGATGGGCAATCAGAAATTTGAATACCCCAAGTCGGCCAATCAGAACTCTGGAAGAAAAAAATGCTGTCTGCCAATCAGAAATCTGAATACTTAAAGTCAGCTAATCAGAAATCTGAATACCCCAAGTCAGCCAATCAGAAGTCTGATAACCCCAAGTCAAACAATCAGAAATCTGGACAAAAAAAAAAATGCAGTCTGGCAATCAGAAGTCTGGTTACCCCAAGTCAGACAATTACAAGTCGGGGAAGAGAAAAAAGACAGCCAATTAAAAATCTCAAAACCCAAGTTAAAAAATTAGAAATCTTAATATCATTCAGTCAATCAAAGATTAATATGATAACTGCTTGGTTGGTCAACCAATTTCAGGTCATCTAGTAGTCTGTTTAATGTGGAATTTTCTCTGTCACTCAGTCTAAATAAATTTTGTCAAGTAATTTAAAAAATGTTATCCCCTCAACCAAAGTTGAAATACTCCAATTGATCAATAAACAGTGATCCAAGACTGAAGTTAATGTGAAAATAAAAAATAAGAAGTCTGTATATTTGACTTGAAACCAGATCTTAATTATCTTAATGCCACTCTTACCATAATGCTAGTCATACTTGTCCTTTCAATTGTGAAATAAAAAGAAAACATGTTAATTAAATGCCTGATTACTTTAAGGCTATGCCTGAACCTCCTGTCCCAAAACCCCGAGCAGCAAAGACAACAGAGAGTGAAGAGGAGGAAGAAGAAGAGGAAGAGAAAGGAAAGAAGAAGGACAAAGAGAAGAAGAAAGACAAGAAGAAAGGTAAATGCTATTCATCACACTCAGTTTATGGGCTCTCATTTTATATTCATTGTGTCTCAGTGTTTCATGTTAACAAGGAAAAAGTTTAATTAAATTCATATACATGTACCTTAAGAGTCATTGTCAGATTAGGATGAAAGCAGCATTTTGTTGGATCTGTCTCTATTTGTAAATTGTTTACTTTTCATTAATATGTACTAAAGTTAAAAGATGAATGGGATAGAACTTGTTTTATTAATAGATATACCACATTAGTGCCTTATGAAGATTTTTGCAATAATAATTAAATCTGCCATTATATGTTTATATCCTTCTTTACTGTGTTCTAAATAAGGAAATAAATGTTTTCTTCAGTGTTTATTGGATAGGATTAATGTAATTTAAGCCACATTAATATGTTGCAGATAAAGAAATGTTAATTTCTTTAATAGGCAAGAAGGAATTAAAAGTGTTTGGTAAAGTGTCCACAGGACTGTCAGATGAGGAGGAGGAGGAGGAAGAAGACGAAGAAAAAGAAGAAGAGGAACCAGAGGAGGAGGAGGAGAAGGAGGAGGACACAAAGAAGAAAGACAAGAAGAAAGACAAGAAGAAGGATAAGAAGGTAGGATAAGAAGGTAGGATAAGAAGAAGGATAAGAAGGTAGGATAAGAAGGTAGGATAAGAAGGTAGGATAAGAAGAAGGATAAGAGGGTAGGATAAGAAGAAGGATAAGAGGGTAGGATAAGAAGAAGGATAAGAGGGTAGGATAAGAAGAAGGATAAGAGGGTAGGATAAGAAGAAGGATAAGAGGGTAGGATAAGAAGAAGGATAAGAAGGTAGGATAATGGGGGTAAAATGTAGAAGTAGGAGAGGATCACTAATTTTCATGGGGTTTTTATTTTCATTGTTTTCAAGGTATGAAGATACCCATGAATTAATGTCCACCACGAAATGTGATTTTCAATATACATCTATTTCGACTCAATAATTCTTAATCCATGAAATCAAATCCCCACGAAGCAATATTATTTCCTCAAGCCATGAAAATCTGACTCAATGAAAATATGTGATTTAACATGTATAAGTAGAAGAGGATTATAGGTAAGGGAATACAGTTAGAAAGGTTTGATAGTGAGGAGCTGAGTTTATGGCAAGACAGCACAAAATACATACATTGAATATACTGTAGCATTATTATATCTATTGCCCTTCATTTGTGTTTGTGTATAGGACAAGAAAAAAGACAAGAAAGATAAGAAAAAGGGAAAGAAGAAGAAAGGAGAGGAAGATGAGGAGGAAGATGACAAAGAAGAAGACGACGAAGAAGAAGAGGATTCTAAAGGGAAGAAAAAAGACAAAAAGAAAGGTAAAGCTAATGGTAATAAAATCTGCTTTCTGATCGATTTGACAGACTGGGTTACCACAAGATGCAGGTCATAGTTTTATTTAGTTTGAACCACCTTGAGTAAGCCACAGTTTTATAACACACACAAGAAAATGAAGGAGAGCTCGAATAAGATAAGCCTGCTGCTATATCCCAGTCAGATGTTTTATATACAGTCCCTGAAACGTTCTACTTTCCCATTTTTCCGTTCGCTCACCGTTCGTTCACCGTTCGTTCAGCGTGCGTTCACCGTTCGTTCACCGTTCGCTCTCCGTTCACTGTTTTGCGTTCACCGTTCACCGTGCGCTCGCGTTCACCGTTCACAAAGCGTTCAGCGTTCGCTCTTCGTTCCGTTCACTTTGCGTTCACCTTGCGTTCACCGTTCACCTATCGTTCAGTTTTCATTGTCATTCGGAACTCCGAAGTGAAAGGACTTATCTTTTTGTAGTTAAGGAGTTACAGGTTTTTTTAATTTATTAACTAACATATCGTATTTGAAGAATAATTATTTCATGAGGAAAAATATCTACGATGTATATTTTTATTATTCTAACTTAGCTGTTAGGTTATTTATTAAATTACTCTGGAAAATAAATGTTGTTACAAACACATTCTGTACCTATGTAGAACGATGCTGAAATATTAAATTTAACTAAGGGCAATGTGCAAATACTTCAAGCACTGCAACATTTTGTTGTTTTGTTAAAGACGACAAATCGTTAATGGAGATATAATTATTCAAGTCAAATAATTACGCAGCAAAATTACGAAAATATTTATTTCTAATACGTTTTTTTTCAATTACTACAGAAAATATAATAGAACTAGTTCTGAGAGTTACACATAGTACTGCGGATATCCTGTCAATTTATTATCTTTAGAACGAATTAAATTGATAGTGTGGTTAAAGGAAATATTTATTTAAAATGTAATGCACTACAGAATTTCTCTACTGTAATATGTAAAGTCTATAGTTATAGAGAAAAAAAATCTTTCTTCACCGTAACTTTATATGTTTGCCATTCGATATGATTAATACCCCCCCCCCCCTTTCCCCCTAAATCGGTGACTTAGTCAGTACCGTATTTTCAGAATATTTTAATTAACATTAAAAAAAAAAAAGCTACGGTCTTTTTTAGAACAAAAATTTCAGTCTCAAAACAAACATGCATCTTAAAAAAGTCACAAAACAATAGTAGATCAAAATGTACACGTGTCGGCGGTGGTATTTGAAATTGGCAGAGAGTATGTTTCACATTCAAGTGTTAATGCCCAATGTATTTACTAATTTATTATTCAAATGTTGGAATCAAATCTAGAAATGATAATAATAAATGTTATAACTTGTTGGAAATACTCGCACTTCGTCTTCGATGTGACGAAACTTTCACACCTGCACACCTGCACAGTGTCGAATGATTTTGATTGACAGGACAAGCACGTGGAGTTCGTGTGAACTTGAAGCAGGAAAATAAAAACGAGTATGACTGTCAAACAAATGGATATGATTTGTTGATAAAAAAAAAAAGTTACTTTCACTGTCTGATATATTTAGAAAAAAAATTTCAGAGGTTTTGTTTGATATAGGTACAAACATTTGGTGAAGCCTGAAAGGAGGGGGGGGGGCTAAAACTGAATATTACTCACTCTCTCTCTCTTTCATTTGTCTGTTTAATAAAAACTATAACACCATATTACTTAACTATCAAGTTCTGAAAATTGAATGTATAACAATAATATGAATATGTATCTTTGTATCATCTTGTCCGAGTATAATCACGGCCATCTAGAGATACATGTAGACGTCTGCTCAATAAATCATAATGAAAAATAGAAATGACACATAATATATTATTGTATTAAAAGTTTAAAATATGAGCGTATAAATGTAATTTTTTTTTTTTTTCATAACTTTACACGAAATCGCCTTGACACGGAGATATTTATATATGAATATAAGTTACAACGGCTTTAATTCATTCTATAAATCATAAGTTTTCTCTGATTTGTTATCAAATAAGAATAAACATTTTATTTTCCAAATAAAAACAATATCTTTTATACTTCAGCGTTCGGCAGCAATTGCAATGTTTTAATGCGATAAAAATCGTGTGATTAAAAACTTACCGGTAATGTGCATGCACCGTCTTTCTTAGGACAATTTTGGAGAATTCATTTTATTGACTTATTTATTCATTCATTCATTTGTTTACTTATTTATTATTTGGTTTTTTTTTGGTGTGTTTTTTTATTGGCACCTGACATTATAATACAATAAAATAGTTTCAATGCAAGGAAAAGATCAGAGGCATTCCGAATATATCGTTCATCTTGCGTTCACCGTTCGTTCACCGTTCACTTTGCGTTCGCGTTTGCGCTCCGTTCGCGTTCTGCGTTCGCTCACCGTTCACCGTTCACACATCGTTCACCAAGTTGCGTTCAGCGTTCACACATCGTTCACTCACCGTTCGCTCTGCGTTCGTTCAGCGTTCGTTCACCGTTCGTTCAGCGTTCGCTCACCGTTCAAGTGGGAAAGTAGAACGTTTCAGGGACTGTACATGTATATGCAATGAATTATATTTATCAATGAAATTTTATTATATGTACATATGTATACATTTTAATTTTTAAAGAAAAATATTACATGATATCCCATTGTTCTTTCTCTGAATATATCCGTGTGTCAGTGCAGTCAATAAAAAAAAGTTAATGACTCAACCACAATAGCTATATGAAGTCAGTAAGCAGCGTGAATATTTTACAGACAAAAAAGACAAAGATAAGAAGAAAGATAAAAAGAAGGATAAAAAAGACAAGAAGAAGAAAAAGAAAGGTGAAGAGGAGGAGGAGGAGGAAAAGGAAGAGGTAGACAAGGAGGAAGAGGAGGAAGGGAGGAAGAGTGAAGAAGAAGAAGAAGAGGTAATGACAAATATTGACTGTAGTTACAAAGCCACGTGATTATTTTAAATAACACTCCAACCCCCCAACCACCCAACTAGTAAACAAAAATATTCACAATAATTGTAAACCTTTTGATTACAGAAAGAAGATGAGAAGAAAGATGAAGAGAAAGAAGAAAAGAGTGAAGAAGAAAAGAAAGAGAAAGAACCAGCCAGTAAACCCCCAGAAAAGAAGGTACAAGAGACAGCTAGAGGTTGTGGCTTAACTGATTAGAAGTTAAATCTATTATTTTTGCTAGGAACACTGGTTGTTGAGTTTTACAAAAATAAATTTCATAATTAATGCCATTTTCAATGTCAATAACATTTAATTAAGCTAGTTATTTCACTGCTGGTGTTAAATTATTTTGATTTTTTTTTTTTCAGTCAAGAACTTGTACGATATTATGACGAAAAAGTATGCAGTCTTTTATGAAAGCATTGCAAAGGGGAAGAACTCTTCTGTAGAAAGCTGAACCCGAGCTGCGATACAGACAATAGAAGACGGGAAATGATGTAACTGACTCTACATGGAACGAAACTAACAGGGTGACAGACAACAAAACTTAGCTCTTCTGGAGTTGTATTATTTAGATTATTTATTTGGCCTTTGTTATTAACTTTCCTTTCTATTTAAACATTTAGTTCTAAATCTACAAAAGTTAAGCCATTAGTCTTTAGAAAAGTCCAGCTCTGTTTAACTCATCTGGGATGCATCAAAATTTCTTAGGCACGGAAAATTTAGAATTATTTAGGCAGAATTTCATAGATAGGAATGAATTACATGTATAATCATTCTTTATACCTCAAACATGGAAGTGTGATTTGAAATTAATGACCTTGTACTAAATTATTGCTGTGATTTTTTTAAATTAATGATAATTATGTAATAATTAATTTCAACATTGACTGTATAGTTACTATATATAATCACCATAGAACACAGTGACCTGGAATTTATTGACAGTTTATGGTTTACACAGTTTTTCTTTGGAATCTCTTGTGAAGTGCCCTGTTGCATTCACATAATTCCGTCCAATGATTTCTTACATTAAATTTAACCTTTATCATACTATATAATACTTATATATTGTTATTGTAGTGTGCTCTATAAAACAATTTTTAAAATATTAGGATCTTTGAATCCTGTAGAAATTTTAAGATAGATTCATAATCCTTGTACCAATGATGCATTTTTTAAAATGAATACCAGTATTCATCTAATATCAGATTTGTGACACCATTTCGTAACTGAAGAAAACATGGAATTTAACCTGCATGTTTTTGATGATCATCTGTACTTTCAACCAATGAAATCAGGGATAACAAACAATGTTTTGGTATGTAAGTCAGATATGATGAAACATCAGCACAAAATTAGTTTGGACAAGATTTTGTATTTTTTAAATAAGATTCAAAATTTTTCAATATTCAAGAAAGGAATAATGCCAGGATCAATACTGACACACAATGACAAGCATGACAAGGGTTAAATACATAAGTATAATGAACTTTTGCACTTGTGTAAAAAAAAAAAAAAAACTTTGTATGTGATTGGTTGTATAATGAAGAATTGGTTGATTATTTGAGTGCTCTGTTTTTGGTGCCTCATAGACATATATACATGTTTATTTTATTTATCAATGCCTCGTATCTGCAGATGGTTGTATAACAAATGGCCTCCACACATAAAATTGATTTCGTTTAATTTATACATTTGTCATGTACATATTATTGATTGTGTTATGTACTCCTGCAAATTAGATTTTAAATGATTGAGAAAAAAGTGAACGATGATATTAATTCTACCAGGCTGTTCATTAATTTTCATGCTTGATATACATACATATTGATCATACAACACCAAAGACATATTTGTCAAAGCAAGTGCCCTTACCGTCAAGAAAAATATTTTTAAAAAATATGGGAAATGGTAGATACAGATGTATCCTAATATCAAAATATATAATTGCTGGAGGGTATGATTATTTTTTTTCAGTTTATTATGGTGTTTGTGTTTGTTAAGCCTTAAAAAATGACATATAACAATGAATTCCTGAGAATCAGATGATAATTGATAAGTGTCTTTTACTCTTTCTAAATGCTTGGTTAATGAAAAAAAAAAGCTGATGATCAGGAACATAAAAATCTTCCCAATTTTTTCCTAATAAAGGGGGAAAATTTTGGAGGCCTTGAAAGACAGTTGCAGGGGGGGGGGGGGGGGGGGAGATCAAACATAACAGCTGAACAGATATGGATCACATCATATTGCTTGTGTTTGGGCATATCTGAGTACATGTGTACTTATATCTGATTAAGATATTGTGATGTAGGCTATATAGTATTTATATATATGTGATACTGGAAAATGAGAGCTAGAGTTTGTAAAAGTGAAATAGTGACATAAGGATGTAAAATTCAATTAGAAAGATATTAAATAAAAGAACATTTCATGTGAGAGAGAGAGAGAGAGGAAGAGAGAAAGGAGGAACAACTTGGCATCATTGCAGCTGAAAGTAGATTTTAATTTTTATAACCAATTTTCATTACAAATAGACAAAATACTAGTATTCAGATTTGAACATTTTTCTATGAGAGCTGATGTAGAGTTGTTAGGATTATGTATAAATTTGGAACTGTTGCAGATTTCAACAATATCTATTAAAATGATTTATATATAATACAACATGTCTTGTCACTTTGAGAAAAGATGTGAATGATGATATAAAACCAATTCAAGCCCGGTGTGGCCAACTGTAGACAAAAGATGTAGTAGCCATGGGTACTTTTGTAATGGGTAATTGTAGTCAGCTGTAGACACTGGACTTTTTTCTAGAGAGTATCTATGTGGAAGGTAATGGTAGTCAGCTGTAGACACTGGACTTTGTTCTAGTGAGTATCTATGTGATGGGTAATGGTAGTCAGCTGTAGACACTGGACTTTGTTCTAGTTAGTATCTATGTGGTGGGCAATTGTAGTCAGCTATAGATACTGGACTTTGTTCTATAGTTAGTATCTATGTGGTGGGTAATAGTAGTCAGCTGTAGACACTGGACTTTGTTCTATAGTGAGTATCTATGTGATGGGTAATGGTAGTCAGTTGTAGACACTGGACTTTGTTCTAGTGAGTATCTATATGGTGGATAATGTCAGTCAGTTGTAGACACTGGACTTTGTTAAAGTATCTATGTGGTGGGTAATGGTAGTCAAATATAGACAATGGACTTTTTTCTTTAGTGAATATCTATGTGATGGGTAATGGTAGTCAGCTGTAGACACCTGACTTTGTTCTAGTTAGTATCTATGTGGTGGGCAATTGTAGTCAGCTATAGATACTGGACTTTGTTCTATAGTTAGTATCTATGTGGTGGGTAATGGTAGTCAGCTGTAGACACTGGACTTTGTTCTAGTGAGTATCTATGTGATGGGTAATAGTAGTCAGCTGTAGACACTGGACTTTGTTCTATAGTGAGTATCTATGTGATGGGTAATGGTAGTCAGTTGTAGACACTGGACTTTGTTCTAGTGAGTATCTGTATGGTGGATAATGTCAGTCAGTTGTAGACACTGGACTTTGTTCAAGTATCTATGTGATGGGTAATGGTAGTCAGATATAGACACTGGACTTTGTTCTAGTTAGTATCTATGTGGTGGGTAATGGTAGTCAGCTGTAGACACTGGACTTTGTTTTAGTTAGTATCTATGTGGTGGGTAATGGTAGTCAGCTGTAGACACTGGACTTTGTTCTAGTGAGTATCTGTGTGGTGGGTAATGGTAGTCAGCTGTAGACACGAACTATTTTCTAGTTAGTATCTATATGATAGGTAATGGTAGTCAGCTGTAGACAATAGACCTATTTTCTAGTGAGTATCTATGTGGTGGGTATATGTGGTGTTTAATGGTAGTCAGTTGTAGACACTGGACTTTGTTCAAGTATCTATGTGATGGGTTATGGTAGTCAGCTGTAGACACTGTACTTTGTTCTAGTTAGTATCTATGTGGTAGGTAATGGTAGTCAGCTGTAGACACTGGACCTTTTCTCTAGTTAGTATCTATGTGGTGGGTAATTATAGTCAGCTTTAGACACTGGACTTTGTTTTAGTTAGTATCTATGTGGTGGGTAATGGTAGTCAGTTGTAGACACTGGACTTTGTTCAAGTATCTATGTGATGGGTAATGGTAGTCAGCTATTGATACTGAACTTTGTATATAGTGAGTATCTATGTGGTGGGTAATGGTAGTCAGCTGTAGACACTGGACTTTGTTCTAGTTAGTATCTTTGTGATGGGTAATTGTAGTCAGCTATACACACTGGACTTTGTTCTAGTTAGTATCTTTGTGATGGGTAATTGTAGTCAGCTATACACACTGGACTTTGTTCTAGTTAGTATCTTTGTGATGGGTAATTGTAGTCAGCTATACACACTGGACTTTGTTCTAGTTAGTATCTATGTGGTGGGTAATGGTAGTCAGCTCTATAGACACTAGACCTATTTTCTAGTTAGTATCTCTGTTATGTTTAATGGTAGTCAGCTATAGACACTGGACCTATTTTCTAGTAAGTATCTCCGTTATGGTTAATGGTAGTCAGCTGTAGACACTGGACCTATTTTCTAGTTAGTATCTCTGTTATGGTTAATGGTAGTCAGCTGTAGACACTGGACTGTATATGAATGGTTATGTTGTGAATGAGCTGGCTGTTCACAGAATCATCCTTATCTTAAACTTAACTTTTCTCCATACAAATGTGTTTCTTGTTTTAGGCTCGTTCGCTATTCAAAGCTCAATAATTATATATTATGAAAAATCAAAACAATTCTATCTATATATAAAGAAATGAAAGAAGTGTTAATTATTTATATATAAAGAATCAAAATAACTCTTTCTATAGATGTATATGGAGATTCACAACAACTTTATATCTACATGTATAGAGAATTAGAACAAATCTATAAATAAAGAATCATATCAACTCTATCTACATATAGAGAATCAAAACATCTCTATCAATATATAGATAATCAAAACAACTCTATCTATATAGAGAGAATCAAAAAACTCTACCTATACATAAAGAATCAATATAACTCTATCTACATAGAGAATCAAAACAACTCTATATAGAGAATCAATACATCTCTATTTAATTTTTTTTTGTTTCATGATGAACATGATGAAAACCACTCAACAGAAGGGAAATGTAAAAATAAAATTCTTTTTCAGAGTTCTAATACTAAATTGTCTATCGTTATCAATTTTAAACAACAGTAAAATGTATGCAGAGATCAGAATTATTCTTCCATGGTTCTTTTTTTTTTATATAAACAATTTGTGATGGATGACAGTGCTAACAATAACCTACTGTTAATATAGACTTTCCTAATAAGCTGTTTGCCACAGTACTTGTCCAGTAG
Source organism: Saccostrea echinata (assembly GCF_033153115.1). Lineage (NCBI taxonomy): Eukaryota > Metazoa > Mollusca > Bivalvia > Ostreida > Ostreidae > Saccostrea > Saccostrea echinata. Next base: position 2,935,579 of record NW_026889756.1, on the reverse strand, counting down.
TGGAGGAATACTCCTTAATTAACTTCGTCAGGGATGTCCCACTTGGCCTCAGAAGATAGTACCTAGTAACATAATAATCAATGTATTGTACGTGTTGACCTGTTTAATGAGGGTTTTTCTTCTTCTCATTTTCAATGTCTGCATTGACAGACTATATCTCCCATATGTTTACCTTTAAATGCACATTTTTAAGGGCAGTGAGCTATTCAAACATCTGGCACAATATGCTGCTTAAGATAATATGTAAACGTGGCAGTTTTCAAAATTTTATCTGTTTTACCTCTCTTGATTCTTAAAAGGAACCTATATAATTATTTAAATTTATGAGAATGATTGATAGATATAAAAAGGTATAATATATATTACACGACTTACAGAGTAATTGACATGAAAAACTAATCAATCAACTGAGCGGGGTTCAAATTTTTACTCTCTATAGATAAATATTTGAAAATTCAAACACTGCTTGATGGCTGTAAATTGATCACAATACATCATTTTGAATTGAAAAGATGTCGTCGACAAAACAATAATTATATATTATATGTAAAATATATTCAAATTGCTTGGTCCGATTGTTATAAATATTTATTTCTGTTTTTTCTTGAAAACCAAATCTCAAAAAAACAATTTATTTTTCTACATCTTTATATATGTATACAAGTATGTTGACTGTGTGAGGAAAATAGGATATTTAAAAAAATTCAAATTTCCCGCCAGTAACTACATAAGTAGGTCATCAAAACGTAAACAAACATTACACATTTCTTGGCTACGGGCGATTACTCTTGTTTACAACTTGGAGTTCGGGGGACAGACGTGCAGACAAAGGCAGGTAGGGAATTGTATTCTAAGTCCCGGGAAGATTTTTTTGTAAAGAATTAAGGGATATTTAATCGCCTTCTTTTTCTCTCAGTTACGAGGTTTAGTATTGGTCTTTTTCAAAGTAACTGCAAGGTAACTGGTTTCTCATCATAGACTAAAAACAAATGGCTTAAAAAATAGACTATCATCTGTTTACTAGTCGTCTAGTGACTAATTTTGTGATAGTTCAAAGTATGTCTGTAACTGTTTAATATTAAATAAGCTTATAAAATAGTATATAAATGTATTTATACAGATTAGTGTTAAAATATACTGACAAGATAGGTGTCAGACCGAGTATACATTCAAGATCAATATACGCAATGTTTCGGAATGTTGACCTTAAGCACCAAAATTAACATTGTGAAAGACAAACGGATATTAATTATATATTTATAAAGGAATCAATAATAGTTAATTATTTGTGTGTACATGCATTTACTGTAGAAAGGAAATGGATGTTGTAAATGTATATACAAGGATTACTCCCTGGGGCAAGTAATCGACCTTTATGTTTCTGGCAGTCTTGTAGAGGCCAAAGTCCATTTTTTATTCGGTGTACATCACGTAGGCATTTAGGCCTACACTGCGATGAATAGTGGTATATAATATCTTGAAAACTACTAAACATGTTCATGTCTTTGCACAAATAAGTGTAATTTATGTTTCTGTGTGTTTGGCCAAAAAAGTATTTTTTAACATAATTTTAGAGCCTGCATGTATATCACAGGTCCTTGCACAGGCACATGAAGCATGGATCAACCCCCCCCCCCCCCCCCCCCCCCCAAAAAAAAAAAAAATAAATAACTAATAAAATATAAGGAGTCTTTATTTTCTAGAAAATATGTGATTCCTCCATCAATTCTATCTGTATGTCATTCTGTGCAATTTTTTGGTTTAAAAATTGCCATATACGGTATAATAAAAATTAATACACCAATTGCACAGAATGACACGTATACAGAGAGAATTGGCGGAGAAATCACATATTTTCGCGAAAATAAAGACTCCTTATATTTTTAATTAGTTGGGGGTGGAGTGAGGGGTTGATCCACGCTTCAGGTGCCTGTGGTTCTTGTGGACAGCTGGGACCGTGCTTCTATGGTGCAACACAACCACTCCGTAATGATTTTTGAAAATTATTTAAGGAATAACTGTCTAATTTTTTGGATTCATGATGTGATCAATCGAGTGGCTTGCGTGATAATTTGCATAAACGCCGAAGGCGTTTATGCATAAAATTATCACGCAAGCCAATCGATTGATCATCGTCATGAATCCAAAAAATCTGACAGTTATTCCTTATATTTACATGCTCCTGATTCTGCAAATTACCGTGCTAATAGCCCCGCTTCTGTCTCTATTTGTCCCGCCCCGCACGTGATTTTTTCATTACCGCGCCTATCGATGAACCAGTAGATTTATGTAGAAATAAAGTATTTTTACAATTTGTAATTTTATCTCGGACAAAGACATTGAAAATGTAAATATTTTAATATAAATATACATGTAATTTCGTAGAAGCACGGTCCACAAGGACCTATATGATGTATATTACATTTTCTTAAATTATGACTACATGAAGTTAATATGGTCAAAATATGACTATTATCATACCTGAAAAATATAGTTACACTACATTATCAATAGTTTTACTTTGTTTATATTTTGTTCTGATGAAATATTACATGAAGTAATCAATAATACACCTAAACTGTGTATGATACTTTTCACATACATTGTAAAGTGATACGCCTACAGGTCGCAAAACGGGACGGAAATTCAATTTTTTTTTCAGATGAATAGAAAATGATTCTCTATTTAAAAAAAAAAAAAAGAGAACAGCGTATATGCCATACACATGTTATCGTATATTTAAAGGCAGATTCCTATGTACTAACTCAGCGAAAAGGGGAGGGGGGTACACGTATATATACCATAATTCACACAAATGAAATTTTGGCATATTAAATCCCAATTGATCTTTACTCAAATATTTTCAATTTATAGTTTGCATGTTGTGTACTTTTTCTTCTTAATTTAAATGCACACTTTATATATATGTAAATAATTAATTGTAAAATAAATAAATATGTAATAAATTAATCAGTCTGATTTTTTTAAAAAAAAGAATCCCATGGTTGGTCCTTGCATCAAAGAAATATATACATCAATGTTTTGTAGATGAATATGGAATTTATTTCACGAGTGGGACAGGATTTTTTGATATTTTCACGAGTGCGAAGCACGAGTGAAAATATCAAAAAATCCTGTCTCACGAGTGAAATAAATTCCATATTCATCTACAAAACATTGAATTTTCTGTTTATTACATTTTCTTTGATTTTCCCTTTGCCTCTGTCTTTTCTTAACACAGTGTCATAGGCTTGACGTCATAGTTAAGCGGTTGAGACGTCATAGTTTAGCAGTTGTGTGATTGAAAACATTACATAGCATGGATGTTCATCTTCGCTAGCCAAGGGTTTCCGATCCGAATAGATTTCGGATCGGAAACCCTTGGCTAGCGAAGATGATGGATGTTTAGCAACATATTTATGAAGAAATTTGCAGTTTTAGCTCTATCAAGATACTTAGGTACTATCTCTATCTTATGACAGGCCAGAAATTATTTTTTACTTACTTTGATATCCTTTCACACTGTGAGAGAATATCATTTTGGTATCCTTTCACACTGTGAGAGAGTATCACTTTTATTCAATAAATAAATCACAGTATTTCACTGTTGAAAATGTAATAAAATACTGTACTAGTATATGTATGATTGCATTGTGCTCAAGATATTGTCGACACAAGTTTTCTTTCACCACGTGTGCATGCCTGTTGACCTATTTAGATACCTGCACACATGTACTGTTTACTTTTAACATGTATGTCGTGGTCGCGTCTGGTGTCGTGGCCCGATATGACCCAAATGATAGCACATATCTATAGATATAATTATAAACTATCTGCACTTGAGAACAATTTTATCTAGAAACTATGACATCCAATGATTAAAGAAAAAATTGAGAACATTTAAAACCGAATTTTAATTATTATGGAATGTATACCTTATAGACTCGAGAATTAAGGGCACTGGAACACTTATGCTCTAAAAATGCCCCATGCATTGTTATTCTTAACATTTTTATGAAACCGGGGTGGAAGTGAAACAACAAAAATCCATTCCTGGTTAAGTGGGTTTTATTGTAGTTTTGGTGTGATTTTCTATATGACATTCATTCATTTATGACCCTGCAATGCGTTTAAAAGTTATAAATACAAGAACAATAACTCTGCATGCAGATTTTTAACAAGCAAAGAAGTCATGAAATCAAATAAAACCAAAATTTACCAAAATAACTATATCCTTTCATACAACAATATTTCCCATAAACTTATTATACATAAGCTTATGATATTCACAGTTTCTGATGAACACAAACTAAATAATTCACAATAACCGGTCACTCATGCAAATCTTTCAAGTTACATGAATTGGACAAATAAGAAAAATTGAGTTTAAATAATTCAAAAATAATTTTGCGTGACATCAATATTGAAAAGTAACGGGTAATTTATTTTTTCTACCAACACACAATTAACCTTTACCTCCCATGAGGTGCAAAGGTCTGGTATGAAAATAACCTGCATAGATGTCTGAGTAATACATGGTGTTCTAAATGTAAAATAAATGATATGTTGTTCAAAGTAAGGAATTATTTATTAAAATGAATATTTTAGAAATTGGTATACTTCAAAACTTTATAACTTCAATGCACTCATTTTCTCCTTTCTAATTTCATTATATTATTTAGGAATAAAATAAACTCTATATTTAATACTATTATATTTACATAAATTATTTACAGCTTTCATACAAATCTCACAGAAGACATTCACTCCCTCATACTGCCTAACATTCAAACATTCACTCAAAGTAGGTAAAGTAGGGAAAATATAGAAATAGTGAAAAACTAATTAAACACTAACCTGATTGTAGAAAATCACTTAATCCAAAAATATTTTCAATTTAAGAAAATTAAAATCAGCTCAAAGAAAACTTCAAAGCTCTAATAACACCCTCACACCCATCTGTACGCTTGGGCATGAAAACCAGTAATACTGAACAATAAAAAATTCCCTCCTAAAAATCATGTGACCAGTCCAGAATGACCACTTACTGAAAAGATCTATAAATAGTAATACAGCTAAGGTAAATCCTAAAGAAGGATAACTAGTACTTTACCTGTCTGACTTAATAAATAATAGAATAACAAAACACATGTTTTGCCACCATTTTATTTTAGACCCCTTTCACCCTTATCAATAGACGAATTCTAAATGGGGCTAAATCAACAAAGACAGATATATTTTTTTAGACGAAATCTTTCCTGAAAACGAGTCAAAAGTGACGTTTTCCTATAGAATTCAATAGAATAGCGTCGAAAATGTTACGACAACGATGGCATGTTTGGGATTTAATAACGCAAAAACGATGCAGACGAATTTTATAAAATTTTCAGAGAATGTACAACGAAAATAGGAGATTCAAATAACTAATTTTCATAACAACATATTTAAAGGTCAACAACCCCGCGACCTACGTTAATACACCTACACTGTGTATGATATTTTTCACAATTACAATTGTAAAGTGATAGGCCTTCAATGACGTCGCAAAACGGGACGGAAATTCAAATTTTTATCAGATGAATAGAGAATGATTCTCTATTTTATAAAAATGACAACAGCGTATTTGCCATACACATGTTATCGTATATTTAAGGGCAGATTCCTATTTACATGTACTAACTCGGCAATAATTTGGGGGGGGGGGGGGGTACCGTAAATTAAATTCGCTTTGCACACAAATATAATTTTTGCTAATTAAATTCCAATTGATCTTTATTTAAATATTTTCTATTTCGTTAAATAGTTTGCATGTTGTATACTTATACTTCTTAATTGAAATGCACACTATATGTATGTAAATAATAAATCACTCTGATTTTTTGAAAAAAAATTTCGTATTTGGTCCGGGCATCAGAGAAATATATAATACTAGTATACATGGTATATGTATGATTGCATTGTGTTCAAGATATTGTCAACACAAGTTTTCTTTCACCACGTGTGCATGCCTGTTAACGTTGACCTGTTTTCTTTAGATACCTGCATACATGTACTGTTTACTTTTAACATGTATGTCGCGGTCGCGTCTGGTGTCATGACCCGATATGACCCAAATGATGGCACATATCTGTAGATCTATATAATTATAAACTATCTGCACTTGAGAACAAATTTATCTAGAAACTATGACATCCAATAATTGAAGAAAATATTGAGAACATTTAAAACCGAACTTTATTGTAGAGTTAATTCTTATATGGAATGTATACCTTATAGACTCGAGAAGGGCGTTGGAACATTTCTGCTCTAAAAATGCCACATTCTTATTCTTAACATTTTTACACTGAAACATAACAAAGCGTTTTATTCAATGAAAATTATTGAATGTTTTTTTTACAGGGAAATTTTTGCCACCGTTTTATTTTAGACCCCTTTAACCCTTATCAATAGACGAATTCTAAATGCGGCTAAATCAACAAAGACAGATATATATCTGTATCTGATAAAATTTAAAGTCGTTTAGGGCAAAAAATAAGTTAGATAACACTGTATTTAAAAATAAACTTCTCTCTTTGTAGAAAACTTTAAAAAATGCTGAATCTGGAAAATGTAGCGGCATTCTTTCTGTTCTTCTTGGAGTGCTACCATATCTGTGGTCATCTAAACATCCTGTTCCGGATCCGACTACTTCCCCGGAAGGATCTGGTCCGGATCCGCCTCTACTTCCTGTTTGACTTGTTGACGGTGTTTTCCTCTTCCTTTCTGTTCTTACAGAGGCTTCAGTGGTTGGCGCTGTTACAAATAGTGCAACATCTGTATTACGTCCTTTACTGGGAGAAGACAGGCCCCGCCAAAAAAGTAGGACCCTTAGTTATGCTAAAGTGGAAAATTTAACAGTGTTTAACCCTTAAGATTTTCTAATAAAATTAATGTCATGTTGAACAAGCATTCTGAGAGTATTGCATTAGCAGTATTGCATTAGCAATACTAGTCCCCTAGTGTAATCTGGTTCCCGTTAAAAATTGAAAATGCCATAATTCCGTCAAAAGTCAATGACTCCGAACGAAATGCAAACTTGATCTATAACTCATCAAGGTAAAGTCACATACCAAAAATCAGCTCAATATCTGCAAGCGTTTAGAAAAAAATTGCGGAAAACCCTGAAAAATTGAAAAGGTCGTAATTCCGTCAAAAATTATTGCAAGAGGAACGAAATGCAAACTTGATCTGTAACTCATCAAGATACACTCACATACCAAAAATCAGCTCAATATCTGCAAGCGTTTAGAAAAAAAGTGCGGATAACCAAGTGGGACAGACGGACGGACAGACAGACAGACAGACAGACGGACGGACAGACTCAGAGGAAACCTATAGTCCTCTACGGTTTCACCGGTAGGGGACTAACAAGCATTCCGAGAATATTGCATTGGCAATACTAGTCCCCTACCGGCAAGTGTAATCTGGTTCCCGTTAAAATTGAAAATGCCATAATTCCGTCAAAAATCAATGAAGCGAAACGAAATGCGAACTTGATCTATAACAAATCAAGGTTAGGTTACATACCAAAAATCTGCTCAATATATGCAAGCATTTAGAAGATAATTGTGGAAAATCCTTAAAAATTGAAAAGGCCGTAATTCCGTCAAAAATCAATAAAGCGAAACGAAATGCAAACTTGATCTGTAACTCATCAAGATACACTCACATACCAAAAATCAGCTTAATATCTGCAAGCGTTTAGGGAAAAAATGCGGAAAACCAAGTGGGTCAGACTGACAGATAGACAGAGGGACAGACAGACAGACGGACGGACAGACTCAGAGGAAACCTATAGTTCCCTCCGGTTTCACCGGTAGGGGACTAATAAATCCACAAACTTGACAGACACTCGGTAATATATAAGCATGATCACTTTGATCGTCCATTGTGACCCCACCCTACCCCTGGGGGCCCTGATTTGATCAAACTTGATAAGGGCATTTTGTATTTCAGGCCTTTATTGACCCTTTTTGGTACAGGGTCCTGTACCCTTTTAGTTGTGAATTATAGTTAAAAAAATGTCAAAGTTTAGATATACAGATGACTTGCATTATCTTTAACTGTTGACTGAAAAGTTAGATTTCAGACTTTTTCCCTATTTTCATCTTTTAGAGTCAATATTATGTCAAAATTCAAGTTATTTTTGTATCAAAGCACTGAAAAATTACTTATCATTTAGGAATTTTTACCAAAATTTTGGAGGGAAAAAAACGAAAAACGTCAATTTTCAATTGGGAAAGGGTCCGTTTAACCGGACCTGAATGCAATGGAAAGATTGGGGGAAAAGAACGAGGAACTGTGCTTATTTATCCTAACAACATCAGGGGTCCTGCGTGAACACGTCGCCGTCCCATGGGTTAATGATTCAGGGCCCCTGACGTTGTGAGGATGGGGCCTAATGTACTTTGTAACGAAAGCAAATTGGTTATTTGCGGTTATTACACATAAGTGTAGTTTAAATAAAATATAAAATAAATCCGATGTTACAACAAAACACAAAGAGTTACTGAGCCAATCTTTAAATCAGTCAGTCATTGATTTTTTTTTTCAGATTGTTAGCTGGAGTTCCCTGGACTGGACAGCTAGTCAGTTTAAGGAGGAGTGGCATTTTGACTCCATCCTGGGGACTGCTTTTGACGTCGGTGTTCATTGCACCATGGCTTTCTTTCTCGGCCAATACCTGTCCACGGTACAAATCTTCGTCTGTCTGTTTTTGGTACAGTGTTCCCTATTGGCTGTTTTATGTGGACCCTGGTTTGCCTGGAGCTGCCCATGGGCGGCCCCGAAATGGGTCCAAAAAAGGATCCGCCCCCTCAGCGAGGAGGAATGTCGCTTAGGTCTCGGAAAACAATCTTAACGATCCTCCATGTTATATAGTTCTGGTTTGATTATGTCCTCATAGCATAATGTTGTTAGTCATTTTCAGTATTGTGAACCTGACATTGCTTATCTATGATTTTTAAATAAGAAATAGAATTTCTTTTAAAAAGAATATGTCATGTTCATTACTTATTATATTATCGAAAATTTCGGTTAATTTTGTAAAAACAGAGAGAAATAGGCCTTCTTTTTTTTTTAATTCTGTGATTGGTGTCCATGGACATATACATGTATTAAAAACATCAGGTCCACCACAACGACGGAAATTTTTATTTTGACTCTCATGTCCGTATTTTGTCGACACAATCAGACGTGAACACAAATTACATGATAATTGATATACATGTAAGTAATTAATATAAGTAAATGTACTTTTAATGAAAACTAGAGTCAAATGCATAGATAAGAAAACGCGAAGAAAGAAATCTTATTTTTTTTAAAACAAGAGAGCAGTATTTACATGTATTGTGATTAATGTAAATCAGTATTTGATTGTAGATTTACTTTTATTCTATGTTGTTGTACTTGTCTTTAGTCATATTTTACATTTGCTAAACAAGGAATGCATTTTTTCAAAGCCTTTTCGTCATTTTGTATTTTAATATATGCTAATATTAGATTATTAGCAGGACTTCATTCGTGTCCATATTTATAAACATTACTTTATGTTCCTAGAGTATTATATAATTCATGACCTGGAGAAATATAATCACATGACTGTGGTGAATGGGGGTTTTAATCTTTCAGATTCCAAATATTTTTGAATAAACTTTTTTTTGTTGGTATGTATAACACATGTGCTAGTCACCTGTATTGTATACATGTAGTTTTCTTCCTACTTTTTTTTCTTCACATTTATCAATCAGTATGTTTCTGTATAATATTGAAGTTCTAAATGAGAGCTTGATTCTTTTTTGGTGAGAATCCATTAACTGAATCTAGAAACGGGAAGAAACTAGAGAAATGGGTGTAAGATAGATGTATGTGTTAAAGAGCACTTGAAAATGACTTCATATTTCATATCTTCCTTCCTCATACGTCATAATTACAGTTACGACCCACTCATTTGATACTAAGTGCTGTTAATTTTTTTTTTTTTTTTTTTCATTTTGTTTCTTTTTTTATGTGGTTATTTGTGTTTGTGTGCTTTGCTTTTTTTCCTACATGTATTTTAAAGTATTTGTTGCCGTTTGCTGTTTGAATGAGCATAATTTTACGCATTTTATCACTTGTGCTATACATTAGATTATTGGTCAATCTTGGTCAATCTTTCATGTCAAGTGCTGTACGTCCTAGAATTTATATGTTAAAGTTTTTCGTCGTTTGAACTGATGAATATTTCTAATGAGAAATAAGTTATAATTAAGTATTAAAGTCATATATGGCGTATTTTTGATAAGTTCAGACTAACTAAAATTAAAAAGATCTTTCTATTTGTTTTATTACTTTATATAAAGATAGGACTTTCTTGTGAATTACACCTGGTAATTCCTATTTACGAAGCACATTTTCACAGACCAAGTGTTCAGATTTATGAAAATTTTATCTTAAGTGACGGAGCTGCAATGCTTTTTCTATATACCGGTGTGTTTAAATTATGTAATTGTGGAATACAGATCTAAACGTCTCTGTGTGGTTATAACGCCCAAAAGTGATTTAAGTGTATAGACAAAAAGTTGTTTGATTTTGATTTTAACTTTATTTTCTTTTATTTCATGCAGTTTAAACACTTTTAAGTCTACTACTCTTTTTTATATTATCTTCCTGCTTTCACTTTCTTTTTATGCATATGGAATATTTATCTTAAAGATATTAAAAAGAATAGAATATATGTTCAATTTAATATGTGAATTTATGTGTTATTTCACGGAGAGATTGCTTAAAAAGACTTAAAAAGAAAAAAATATTTTACTTAGAACTACTTTTAGAATTCATCTTTCTGTCATCATGAACAAATGGGATGTCATGGTATCATATATATATTATTGTGCATATTATTGTTTCAAGAACGTACATAATATACAATTGTATATAGTTTTACAAATGTATGATTTTGTGGGAAATTTTTCTTATGTATTCACAATGTTTTGTTGAAATATAATAACACGCCAGGATTAATACATGTAGTTGAGAAAAGAATAATGATAGATGTGATCAAGGATGTATATTATGCATATACGATGCAGTATTTTTTTTTCAAAATCTGAACTATACGTGTACAAATAGACCGTTACAGTAGTTCTTTTGTTGTCGACTGCAACTAAACAATGCAACGTTTGTTCCGTTTGTTTTTCGTTTTGATTACGAGTTTGACTTAATAAACTTTCACTGTTATGAGACTTGTGGTTTTCTTTTGTGTATCAATGTTAAATAAACTTTTAAAAAAATATTATAAAAAGTAAATAAGTACATATAAAAAAAAATAACATACCGATAGTTAAGGATAAATACATGTAACACAAACAAACAAAAAACGATGCATGGGTCGGTATACATTTTTTGACTGATTTTGATTAGAAATGACACAAATAATAAATTCCTAAAATATTCTGAAATCGTTACATATTCTTTGGTGTTTAAATTTAAAATGCCATTTTCGATATAAATTTATACAAATTTTTACGCACACTGTACGACATTATTATAAAATCTTACAAAATTTCTTCACTCTGGTTAACTTTATTCATATTATCTATGCGAAAATAAACCTATAACACCTATTGCTGATTTCTGGTGAAAAAAAGTTTGGTTGGTTATATTTCTCCTTAAATAATTACAAGAATTGATTTAAGGGGGTTTGATCCCGAGATTTTGAGCAGATTTTTGTCTGGACCTATATTTCTAAAATTCTGCATCTTATTTTAGTTAACAAATTTGGATTTTACAACGCCAATTTAACTATATTTAATTAAAACCTCACGATTGAATTCCATATATAAAAACCATTAATCGAGGAACTTTTTTAGGGATTGGAATTTTTTTTAAAAGAGGAAAATGATCATTTTTTTCGGAGTTTATACAGTACCGGTAAGTCCAGATTCCTATTTTTCCATGCAGGCTACACACAGAGTTATTTTGTGCAGTGAGTTATTTATTGCTGGTCCCGACTCATATATATTAAATTGTTTATTTTGAATTCTTTCGCCATATTGTGTCAAAATAGCAAATATATTGTGAAACTTCAGAGTCCCAATTTTAGCTTAAAATTAACATTTTTAAACTAATATCTAAAAATTGACATCATAAACCTCCACTTTTATAATGTTCTTTTCTGAATATATATAATAACGTTGCCCATTCTGCTTAAATTCAGTAAAAGTTTAAGATGTACCTTTCAATACTTTTATTGCTTGTTAAATTTTTTATTGCCAGAAAAATGATATTTTGTGAGTACAGAAAGGTCCAAAAATTGATTATGTGAAGTAATTTGAAACTTTTTCTTTGTCAAAATTTATATATCTATATAAAGCAGAAAGGCCTCAAACTGTCTATTCTGTGAGAGAAAAAACTAATCGAGGGCCGTAGGCCCGAGATTAGTTCTTTCTCTCACAGAATGGACAGTTTGAGGCCTTTCTCCTACTTAAAACATGGTTTCCTTTGTTCTGAAAATTTAATTAAAAATGTACAAAACTGGTATCAGATATGACATGTAGCACACATACAATGACAAGTTCAGTGTTTACAGAATGGACTTTCAAAGGTTAGCTAGGGGTGCACAGCAATTTGTTGAATAGCCATTGTGTTTCCAGATGCAAATAACGAAAGGTGTCTTTGTCTCAAGAATGGACAGTTACAGGTGGATTTTGGGGAATACTAGTATTTATACAAGTTTGCGATGCTTCAAAATCAGTTTTTAGTTTGCTTGTAAAGGCATACATGTTTTCCTCCGCCGGATGGAAACAGTATAATTATGATACAAAATTAATGAACCAAAAGCTGCACAAAATCAGTGATATTTGGATCTGGAAATAGAAAATAGTAAGAGTAAAAGAAAATATTAGCCAAAATTTGACCCAGAAATGAACTTCTTCTCCGACAGATACAAATGATCAAATTCGAATCAAATCTGGAAATGTTTTATATTTGAATTCAATTTTTGAGGATATATTGACTGCAGCAGTGTAATTGTAAGATACAAATTGTGTTCTGAGTGTTGGATTAGGCATGCGCCAAACATAAACCTGAAAATGTTTTTCAAATGAAATCTGGAAATGTTACAATTTTAACTATTTTCTACGGAAATATTAAATGCAGCAGTGTAGTGTTCATGGTGGGGTGAACATTCTGGGTGGTGGATTTAATATTAGGCGTACTTCGATCTTAAAATGAATTATGCTCGAGGGAATGATTCTGAAATTTAAATCAAATGTGAAATTGTGTCATTTAAATTCAAGTTTTGTGAAAATTGAGTTTTGAGTATTGAAATTATGTGCATTATTCATGGATTTAAAAGTGTAAAATCGAGTGGATGCTGTGCAGACATTGCGTTCTGGATTAACTTAGATCTTCGCAAATTATTAACTCTTTACAACTTACTGAACTGTGACGCAACATACACTTAATGTTCACGTCACAGAAATATATGGAACGCCATAGCTGCCTTATGTGGTTATTTCATAGAAAGATGGTGCTTTTTTATGTTATGCTGTGGTTATTTCATGTGAAGATGGTGCTTTTTTATGTTATGCTGTGGTTATTTCATGTGAAGATGGTGCTTTATTATGTTATGCTGTGGTTATTTCATGTGAAGATGGTGCTTTTTTATGTTATGCTGTGGTTATTTCATGTGAAGATGGTGCTTTATTACGTTATGCTGTAAAAAAATATATGTATACGGTAAAAAAATTGTTTTCAATTGTCATTCTATTTCTAATGATTTAATGGATCTTTCCACCACAGTAGTTATTCATATTCTTATTATCTGAATTTTTATTTAAAAAAAATCGTTTGTCTCCATAGACTTCAATGCAATTTCTATTAATTAAATACTGCTTAGTTAATTACGTTTTTGAAACTTTCACTTGGTAAATCCTTTTCTACTGTAAAGTTCTTTGAATTAATATCAGAGTATTATATACGTGATTGATATTTAAGGATAGAGAATTAGTTCCTATTAGGGATGGAAAACCTTAATAAGACAAGTCTACCTGATCATTAAAACTATGAAAGGACTTTTTGTATTATACAATAAAAATTCTTGCATAATTCTCTTATTCTATTAACTTTTCAAGTACATTATTTACAGTGATTAATTATCACAAGTAAATGGCAAAGGGGAATAACTCCTCTCAGTAGAATACAAATTAATAGAGCCCTGGCCTGGACTAGAACACTTGACCAAATGGTCTTGATGTTCAAAAATCTGGTAAAAATACCCTCCTTATTAAAACTTTTACCCTTTTTGCCTCTGATATGCCCAGGTGCAGAGAAGATTTTTAAAGCATTAATGCATTTTCACTATATAATCAAAAGAGCCCCGCCCTAGCACCAGAACCCCTGACCCAGGGGCCATGAATTTCATAATTTTGGTAGAGTCACTCTTGCTTATCATAACTATGTATTCAATTTGTTTCAATAATACCCAGGAGTAGAGAAGAAGATTTTCAAAGAAATAATGCACTTTCACTATATGTTCTATATAGCCCCGCCCTAACACCAGAACCCCATGACCCTGGGGCCATGAATTTCACAATTTTGGTAGAGTCACTCTTGCTTATCATAACTATGTATTTAATTTGTTTCAATAATACCCAGGAGTAGAGAAGAAGATTTTCAAAGAAATAATGCACTTTCACTATATGTTCTATATAGCCCCGCCCTAACACCAGAACCCCCTGACCCTGGGGCCATGAATTTCACAATTTTGGTAGAGTCACCCTTGCTCATCATAACTATGTATTCAATTTGTTTTAATGATACCCAGGAGTAGAGAAGAAGATTTTCAAAGAAATAATGCACTTTCACTATATGATCTATATAGCCCCGCCCTAGCACCAGAACCCCTGACCCTGGGGCCATGAATTTCACAATTTTGGTAGAGTCACCCTTGCTCATCATAACTATGTATTCAATTTGTTTCAATAATACCCAGGAGTAGAGAAGAAGATTTTCAAAGAAATAATGCACTTTCACTATATGATCTATATAGCCCCGCCCTAGCACCAGAACCCCTGACCCTGGGGCCATGAATTTCACAATTTTGGTAGAGGGCTCAATGCTTATTACAATCATGCCAACAGTTTGACTGCTTGATGTCCTGGAGTAAAGAAGAAGATTTTTAAAGAGTCGCGGAGTAAGGAGTTGATCCTTACGTTGCGGGTTCGAATCCCACTGTGGGACGTGGAGACCGGTCCTACGGATGAGACCGTATAAACCGAGGTCCCGTGTCGCAGTAGGTGCCGGCCCGAGAAAGATCCCTCACTGCTCAATGGCTGTAAGTGCCGAGTATAGGTCAGAATTTGTAGCCCTCCACCGGCAAGTGGTGGCGTCTCCATATGAGTGAAAAATTCTCGAGAGGGACGTTAAACAACAAACAATCAATCATTAAAACAATATACTCTCGCTTCGAATTTTCAAATCAAAAAGGCGGTCGCAACTTTCACTTTGGTATCAACAACCTTGTTATTTCCGGTAGAAGATATTTTAAAAGAAGAATCAAACCATCGGCGGAAGAACTTTATCCGAAATAGTTAGGATATAAAAATTCGCGATTTTTTGTATTTTCTTTATATATAAACCTTTATAAATTCGGCCGCCATTATAATTCCAAAATGTCCGATATGCAAATCAGCAGAATGAACACCATTTCTCTATATGCGGACAGTTTTTCAAAAAGAATGGACACTTATAGGGCTGGGACGATACAACTTTTTCTATATCGATACATATCACGATATTTGAGCCACGATACGATACGTATCACGATATGTTGAATTGGTTATAAATTTTTTTTGTATTGAAATGAACAAAACCTTTCTTCAAAAATAAGAATAATTTATTCAAAGAAGTTGTATATATGTTGTAAAACAAAATTATCTTACACAAGTGGTGTTAATTATTATGTATTTCATATTTAGCATATTTATTTTATAAACTAAATCCTAAATGTTAAGTAAACAAAGAAAAACCTAACTCAGAATTTTTTTTGCGATATTTCGATATTTCTTCATACGTATCGATATGCGTATCGTCCTCACACAGTATCGATATTATCGATATCTCGATATATCGTCCCCGCCCTAGACACTTACAGGTGACTTAATGGATTGTATGGTGAGTAAGCTCAACATTAGGCCATAGAATGGACAACACAAACAAAAGGTTTACGTCACAATCATGTTTTAAATTTTAGATAGAATAACCAAAGATTGACTAATTTGGATTAAAAATACTGATTGGAGGAAAAACTTGGAAAAAGTGATCAATTTGTGTGTTACAAGACACAACTGTGGTGCAAAAAAGTCAAACACCGTAGCGCCAAAAGAAGCATATTGACCCCTATTTTTTTGTCTTGGTTTTAAATTAAGCTTTGTGTGTAGTTAATAAAAATATACCCGTTTTACAAAAAATTCTGAAGACTTTTGATAGCAGTATTCACCCCCCTTAAATAACCAAATAAAAAAGTGGACTTAAAAAAATTATTAAAGAGATCGAGTTTTACATTTTCATAAATAATACTGAGGATAAATATTTAAACTTTCTGCTCTGACAATGCAAGTCATTGAACTGAGGTAGTGTACAAGTTATTGAATTACACGAAAAGAATTTGTACTAGTTATTTATTTCATGTCAACATCGCAGAACTTCCGGTAAAACAATATCTTGAAACACACGTGCCGTGGGAATGGGAAAGCAAAATAAAGCACAGAAATCTTTACCAACAAAAGCAAAAATGAAAGGTTTGTAGTATTGTAAGATACTATATAGATTCTCCTACTCGTTTTTACTTTATTTTATCGGCAATAGTGTTTACCAGGTCTGGTACAATCACTAGATTTAGCTACGTAGCTTGAATTACCTACATAGCTTTATTTACCTACCAGAAGTTAAAGTAGAGCTCTTTATTTACCTACTAAATCAAACTTATTTCTCAAATTAGCATTTTCCCCAGAAAGTGCAGAAAATTGTACTTTGATGCAGTGATAATTTTCAACTTTGAACTCGTCTGAAAACAATTCATGAAAAAATCACTCTTGGAAATGTGTCTTTTTCTGCGCAATTGCAATCAAAGTTCTAAAAGTTTTGGGGCTATGTACAACAGTTAATTTGTGACCTAACAGTTACTTCTTGAGTGATATAACAAAGAAAACCAGTTTTGGTTAACACGAGCACGATGTGAAGTAATCATACTTATCCACGCCTCATCGCACATAAGGTGGTGTACAGTTAATCAAACAATGAAAATACATATTTTCCTTAAAAGTGTTGAAATGCAGCAATGTTAAAACTATCTTTGCTTTGGATTGCTTTTAATTAATACCTAGAATAAATATTAGTAGACATTTACTTGGGATTTTTTTGTCTTTTTAAAATAAAAAGCAAAATTGTGAAAAGTTGCCTTGAAATAGCTAAATAAAGCTACATGAGGTAGGTAAATAAAGCTACAGTAGGTAATTTAAGCTACGTAGCTAAATGTACTGATTGTTCTGGACCTGTTTATGTGTCATTTTTCTATTAAACGTACTTAACTAGTAAGAGACTGAGAGAAATTGTTCCACTTTTTTTTAAAATTCTGCTTTACAGATCTAGAAATGTTACTCTAAGTGAATTACAACATGTAAGTGTTGGAATAAAATACATATTTAATCCCATTTTAGGAATAAAGAAAAGAAAGATTGTAGAATTAGAAAAAGAAAAACCATCCAAAGTTACAGATATGGGTGAGATATCAATTAAAATCACTTATCAATCATGTGGGTTTGATTTTCTTTTAACAGTGACTGTTTTTAATTTCCATGAACATGCTTGGTATACACTATAACAATTTCTTTTATATGTGGTGATGTTACAGGCAGTGACGATGAGAGTGTGGTTGATGACAGTGACATTGATTCTGGTGATAGTGATTTACATAGCAATGAAGGCTATGAATCAGATGTTAATGAGGAAGAGAGTGACGAGGACAGTGACGATGATGATGAAGAAGAAGATGATGAAGCAGATGACAATGAAGGAGATGAGGAGGAGGAAGAGGAAAAAGTAGACAATCAAATGGTCAAAAATAAACAGGACAAAAAGAAAAGGAAACTGAATTCACAACAGGCAGATTCTTCTGAATCAACAAGTAAAATCTTCAAGCAACATTTTAAAACACTGATTCTTATACCTGTCAATTTCCATAATAATTATGTTTCTTTTTTCTCTCTCTCTCTCTCTCTCTCTCTCTCTTTGTAGTTATTTCATGCATTAGAAATACTTTTATAGTGAATTTTTTGTAATGTGTCTTTTGCAGAGAAAAAGTTGAAAACAGAAGCTGATTCAAAGGAAGAAGAGAAATGTAAGCTTTCTATATGTATATATAGGATGATTTATCAAAGATACATTGATACTAGAAAAATACACTTCATGGTAAATCATGTATAAATTGCTTGATGGTAGACCTTTACAGTGATTGGAAGGTCATCAAGGTGAATGGGACAATGGCGCAACTGTCAAAGTTTTTAATGGGCCATTTTGAAAATGAATGGGCCATCTACTTATTCTGATGGGCCATATTAAGAAAAAACTAAATGAAAACAAGCGTCAGATTCGAAAAGAAACACGTTTCTTCATTAACGAAATTTTATTTTTCACATATGCAGTGTAGCACATTTAAATGAACCTGCAAACAATATAATTTTCGTGTATTTTGGATCAATAATGTCAAAATTTCAATTAAACATTGGAAATGAGTGAGTTAATGTACCTTTGTTGTCCTATATAAAGCAAACTTCCACCAGAGTTCGTTTGTACCAAACCGGAGACGCAGGTAGTTTGCTATATAAAGTGCTGCATGTAACAGGAAGCAGTTTTGCTGGGTTTTAACCACTGAGATTTGTTGTATTAAAATGGCTACATTTTAAAACGAAAGTATAATAAGCAAGAAAGTCGTATGCAATATATTTCCAACTAACATCGCTAAAATTTGAATGCGCACCTTGGCTCCACCAAAGGTCGATTTGATACGCCAATTTTCACTTCAATGCGACTATGGCGTGTGGCGCAAGCCCTTCCCAATCACTGCCTTTATAAATTGCTTGATACTGATAGAATATTTACAGGTTATACATGTGTTATAAATTTTAAAAAATTCCTAAAACTGTTAACGTTTTCTCGTGAGATATGTAGGATGTGTGTGTTCTTACACATGAATAATAGGAGATTAAAAATACATGAGTAGATTTATTCAATAATGCTTCTAGTGCCAGGGACAACGGTAGGGGGCGGAATCCTGACCGATACCTCTTTCTCCTCACTAGAGGGCGTTGTCTCCGACCTCTCTCTGAAGGGGATCGCTGACATGGGCTTCACCCACATGACAGAGATACAGGCCAGCACTATTCCCCACCTATTGGAGGGCAGGTGTGTATACTTGTTTATCTCTGTAAGTACTAGATGTACATGTAGGTAATACTGACCCAGCTTTTTCACTTGTGAACTTTTGTATCTATCACTGATCTGTTGAAGTACCAGTAAGGTTGAAGTCAATACCACTTTCATTTTATGTATTTTAAACTCAAACTCTCAGATATCTGAAAGTTCTTTTCTGAGTCCCATCAAGTTTGAGATAACGAAGTTTGATTGTTTAAACATTTATCCCATCATGATGTGTTTACCATTGATATTTAACTGGATAAATCTGTATTCTGATGCCTCATAATGATGACATATAAACACACACAGAAGTGTGCCCATATATATAAACATGGTAGACTGAGGAAGAATTTCAAATAATATGTTCGATAAAGTTATTGACAAACAAACAGATTTTATCTTTTTAAAAGTAATTTTGTTTTTATTTTATTAAGGACTATTTTTTAGTGGCGTAATGTTGTTTTATGTTGTTAGGGATTTAATGGGAGCAGCCAAGACAGGAAGTGGTAAGACGTTAGCCTTCCTGCTGCCCGCAGTAGAACTGCTGTACAAACTCAAGTTCATGCCTCGCAATGGTAAGATAAATAGACGTCTAAAATAGAAAACTCAGATCGATCGTTGTCAGCTGTAAGAGATGGTTTTAGAAATGCTTAAAAAATTTCTGTTCTCTCTAGATATTTCTGCATGTTCATTTTTACGTCTCTTGTATACTTTAAATTACCCATGAAATAACATCCCCTCAAACCAGTAAAGTTTTGATTGTCTACAAACATTGACCTGTAGGAATTAAATGATTCCACAGTATTGTCTTGAGAGAATGGAACACTGTCCATAGACATTGACTGTGTATTTACATGTATTCATAGGTACTGGCTGTATTATAATCTCTCCCACTCGGGAGTTGTCCATGCAGACTTTTGGGGTCCTGAAGGAGTTACTGAAATATCACTGTCACACTTATGGTCTGATCATGGGGGGCACGAGTCGTGTGGAGGAAGCCAAGAAACTTGGCAAGGGGATTAACATCCTTGTCGCCACACCTGGTCGATTACTTGACCATTTACAGGTAAGTGCTAAAGTGTTGGTTACAGGGGAGTGCTGAAGCCATGACAACATGTTAGCATGCTGAAAATTTTCCATCATATCTCTGTTTATCACAGAATGGCAATATTGAACACAATAAATTCTTCTTAAATCTTTTCATACTGTAACTGTTACATTTGAGAAACTGTCTGCCATTCTTTACCTTATTCCCAGAGGATGTGCTTGAGAGTTGTAGTGCAAAACAGTCAAAAATGAAAAAAAGGAAATGAAAATTTCTCTGCATGTTTGTAACAGAGACTTTTATGTGCCTCTGCTGGGGATTGAACCTGGGACCTCTGGCTTGCCAGTCTAGTGCTCTACCGATTGAGCTAAAGGGTTAACCCACTAGCCCAAGCTAGTAGGAAGCTGTGTATCTGTCACTACCAAATGTATACAACATTACTGCATCACTTATGTAAGCTTTAACCCCTAGTACATCACTTCTTGAATATGTAGACTTTGCACAATACCTCGGCAGTTAGATGAGACTAGAGTTAACCTATATTATTACTGTACATGTGTTGATGTCAATGATGACAAACACTGCGCAAATCTGATTGATCTCATCATCGTCTCCAGTATCTCACACGAGTCCTGTTGAGATGAGTTGAGATCAATATGATCTCTGTGTTAACTGAGACATTTTCTTGTACTCTAGCTTCTGTATTTGACTTATCACATCTAGTAACTTGCATAAGCCCTGTTGATTTGAGCATAGTCTGTGTTCACAGAGGCATTTTATCTTATTTGTTATAGGTTTAAAGCCACTTTATTCAACACTAATGGATGCAAAAAATTGCTATGAATTCAAACTATATAAGGAAAGTTTTTCCTTTAGTAGGACATAAGTTTTCTTGATTTACAAAATTATTTCCTACAAGAGAAATGATCAAATACAGTCTCAAGTGCAACAAAAACTAGAGTTTTTGAATTTTTGGCTGCATGTACTCATGAGCTTGGGATTGATGAATTCTAAGTTCAGAAACTGTTGTATAAGTACCTATTTTTATTTCAGAATACCCCTAACTTCATGTATAAGAACCTCCAGTGTCTGATTATTGACGAGGCGGACAGGATCCTGGAGATTGGATTCGAGGAGGAAATGAAACAGATCATGAAGCTTCTGCCAAGTAAATACTGTCTACAGGATTAATTTTCGCCTCATGTTATTTTGTCCTTTTACACTTGCAAATTATTTTGCCCCATTTTAAATTCATCCAGGCACAGTAGGGTGAAAGAGATATGCTGTCTTATTTTAATTTGCCTCGTTTTATTTTGACCACTTGAGCCAAGTGCAAAAGCAGGAAAAAAAATGGGTGAAAATTTCCCTGTATACAGTAAGCCTCAATAGATAGTATCGTTTATTATATTTTATTGTTGTCTGAAAATACTTATTGATGGAAGAAGAGCAAAGGCTATGGAAGTTTAAAAGAAAAAAAAGAATGTAAACCTCGTGGATCCTTGTTGAATGGCCTCTTACTGTGTTGGACGTAATCTTTAATCTTTTCCTCCACCACCATTTACATGTACTGCCATTTCATGTTTTTTTTTTTTACTGATTTAATGATATAGATATAACTCCATATTGTATTTACAAAGGTGAGAAAGCCTTACCAATGCTTACAGATTCATCTACAGTATAAATTTTTTACATTGATTATTTTTGTATCACATCAGAGAGGCGTCAGACAATGTTGTTCTCAGCCACACAGACAAGGAAGGTGGAGGACCTGTCGCGGATTTCTCTGAAGAAGGAGCCGCTGTACGTCGGTGTGGATGACAGGAAGGACAGCGCCACTGTGGAGGGTCTGGAGCAGGTAAGCAAGTCACAGGATTAGAATAAAAGTACTGTAAATATTGATACTGGCTGTGCATAATAGGATAGGGGTAAAAATAGGTGATAACAAGGGGGACAGGGTAGTGGTAAAAGTAGATATTGTGTTTGTAATGTGAGTCAGAGATAACTGCTGGTGAAAAAAATAGAATTTCTTTTCTTTCTATTGATGGAGATGAGAAACAAACAAATTGGATTTTTTTCACAATTTTCAGTTAATAGCTAGGTAATTTGTAAGGTATATATTGTGATTCAGTTTTAAAATTATATATTTACATTTTGAAATGTTTTCCTTTATATTACGCTATCTAAGCAAGGGGTATTTATTTCTGTGTAAAGACAGGTTCATTATGTGTCCTCAAATTCATTGTTTAGTCATAAATGATTGACATAATTTTACAGTGATGCCATAAGTGGTAGACTTGTTCAAAACATTCAATTTATACCATTGAGGTTTGAAAAAATTAAAATCATTTTATGGGTGTAGAACTTTTGTACAAAATATATGTTGTAAATCAGTTTCAAATGTAAATATAAGTAATAAGGTATCATTTTTAAACATTTATCGGGATTTAAATGTGGGTTGGCATGTGATCAAATCTACCATAAAGCCCTTTGGGCATTATGGAATTTGATCACATGACCAATTCGTAATTACATCCTGATAAAAGTTTTAAAATGATACCTTATTTCTTAAATGGAAGAAATATATTGATTATTAAGATTTTTCAGAATTTCTTGTAACGACCAAGGGAGAAATCAAGATTTTCATTAAAATGAAAAAAAATGTTTGTTTGTTACCAGGGTTACGTCGTTTGTCCGTCAGACAAGAGATTTTTACTGCTCTTCACCTTCCTGAAGAAAAATCGGAAAAAGAAAGTGATGGTTTTCTTCAGTTCTTGTATGGCTGTCAAATACTACCACGAGCTTCTGAACTACATAGATATACCAGTGATGTGTATACATGTAAGTGTGTGTTGAACTTTACCCTGAGCTAGTAAGCAACATCAATATGTAAATGTGACGGTTAAGAATGAATTGAGATCTATTTTAAATTTACTGGTGTCAAGCTTTTATAGAGGAAAATCCATTAATGGTAATGTTATTGATAAACTAGACAGGCATGGTTGTGACTGGTAGCCAGTTACCTCAATAGATAGAGCACCTGTCTAGAGAACTAACGGGGGTCCAGATTGAACCTCTGGTCTAGCCCTTCACAATTCCTCCAACTGAATCCTGATCCCATACTTTAGATAATCAAGAAGCTTTGAAATTATGCTTTGAAATTATAAAAACTGGGTCAATGCTTACACAGCTAGAGTCATCTACAGCTTATTTATTGTAGGGAAAACAAAAACAGACAAAGCGGACCCAGACCTTCTTCCAGTTCTGTAACTCTAAGGAGTCCATTCTGTTGTGTACAGACGTAGCGGCCCGAGGTCTGGACATCCCTCGAGTTGACTGGATCGTCCAGTTTGACCCACCAGATGACCCAAAGGTTAGTGACTTGTAGAGGTCAGAAAATTAAACAATATTCAGTTTGTTTTCTGCAGTGAAGTAAACAAAACTATAAAAAAGGTTACTGTTAAAGTACAAACTAATAAAGTTCTATATGTGAAGCATTTTCATTTTTTGTTTCAATTTTACTAAAATTATGATGAAAATAATTTGAATTTTTCTAAATGCCTTTTTTTTTAATAAAAAAAAAAGCACTTCAGTATCTTGAACAACCAGGATCTTTTATTGTTTTAGTTTCTATTGTGATCTTAATACATGTATATTGTGTGCTCGTTCAATTATTAGTGAATGTGTATTTTCAAGATATGAGCATTTTATATACGAATATGTAATCAAAACTTGTGAACATTTAAACCAAGTATTGACACATTACGTGTAACTGAGTTGGAACAAAATCAACAAATAAATTCAAATTATATTTTAATGTTACTGCAATTTTTTTTTTTACTTTCAAAGCTGATTTTTGTTTTTGTTGTTTATTTATTTATTTATTTTTTTAAATGCAATTAATTGACAGCTGCATCTACCTTATCCTATTCTGTAGTTAGGAAAGTGTAGCTCTGTTATCACCTAATTTCGAGGTTTGACTCGACAGCAAAAACCACCATGATTGATATTTACTAAAAAATGATAAACCACAGTAAGTTTCATAATTTAAAGCCTTTGTTTTTGTAGGAATACATCCATCGTGTTGGTAGAACAGCACGTGGGGAGGGGGGTATTGGTCACGCTCTGTTGATTCTACGTCCTGAGGAGCTGGGATTCCTGCGATATCTGAAACATGCCAAGGTCCCACTGAATGAGTTTGATTTCTCCTGGAGTAAGATTTCCAACATACAGGCACAGGTAAGAGGAAACTTGTATTTGTGTTAAGGAGGATTAATTAACCATGGAATCATTAAAATTTGTGGGGGCCAATTTTTGTAGATTGCTTAAATTTTACTGATTTACGGGTACGTAATTTCATGTTTTCTCTTAAACCTACAAAATGAAATATGATTTTATAACCCTAATTTATGAATTCGAGGAGGATGTTAATTCGTGGATGAGAGTACCCACAAATTCCACAAAAATTGAGCCACCACGAAGTCTAATGGTTCTACAGTAACTGGGGAGGCTGTAATGGAAGGAATGTAATAGATTTACTTGATAAACCTTTGTATAAGAAACTCTTAAATGTGCTATAAAAATCAGCAAAGAAAACCTCTTTGTTTAAAAAAAAGAATGTTGACGAAAATATAAAAGCTCATGGTAATATGGATCTCCTGAAATACTGTTTAACAAACATGAGTTTTTCAACTTCTGAGCTGCATGTATTTACATGTAGATAGACAATACAAATGAGCAGAAGAGATAATTTAATACTGACAGAACTACCTCCTTTCAATCATCTATTGTATTATTTTGAGGACTGATTTTAGTTTTAGCTCACCTCGACGAAGTCGAGATGAGCTTATGTTATACCCCCGGCATAGGCGTCAGCGTCCGCGTCCCGGTTAAAGTTTTAGGAGCAAGTCCATTCTCAAGTTACTATAAGCTCTACCTGGACCAAACTTGCATGGATGATGCATCTAGGGATGGACACTACCACACTTGCTTCGGATGCTGGATCTGACCTAGATTTTCCAGATGAGTGACCAGGTTAAAGTTTTTGGAGCAGGTCCATTCCCAAGGAACTATAAGCCCTACCTGAACTAAACTTGCATGGATGATGCATCTAGGAATGGACACTACCACACTTGCTTCGGATGCTGGATCTGACCTAGATTTTCCAGATGAGTGACCAGGTTAAAGTTTTTGGAGCAGGTCCATTCCCAAGGAACTATAAGCCCTACCTGGACCAAACTTGCATGGATGATGCATCTAGGGATGGACACTACCACACTTGCTTCGGATGCTGGATCTGACCTAGATTTTCCACATCAGTGAATTTTAGCCATATTTTAACTAAATTAACATAGATGATGATGTATCTAGGGATGGACACTTCCAGAATTGCTTTGGATTCTGACTCTGATATTGATGGATATTGATCTTTGGATGTACACTAACTAGGAAAAAAATATCATGTGAGATTTGCCTTACTTATAGATAACATTCGTCGAGGTGAGCTAAGTAATCTTTGATTACCTATGTTTATAATGTTGTCTGTGTAATATTTGTATCTAGTTGGAGAAACTGATAGAGAAGAATTACTTCCTACACAAGTCCGCACAGGAAGCCTATAAATCTTACATCCGAGCATTCGCCTCTCACAGCCTCAAAAATATCTACGACGTCAACAGCTTAGATCTCCAGAAGGTGGCGCTGTCATTCGGATTCCGTAACCCACCCTACGTAGATCTGGGTAAGCTTTAGTACAGGTATAAAGTCTAAGATAGTGTACTATTAAAAGGTCCATCATAGTAACAGAAATTCCATAGTTACATTTTTTTTTGCATTGATAAAGCAATGCAAGAGTTATTTTTATTGGATTACATGTATAATGTTGTATGAAAGTTGTTGTTTAATTCAATTTTAGATTTTTTTTTCAGTAACCATGTTTGGTGTTATTTTGCCATTTTTATGATTTTATTTTTATCAGTCATTTGAAGTTAATTTAATCTTTCTTTCGGTGTAATTTACACCTCTCTTTTGATGATATTTTGATTTCACTTTTGGTATTTTATGACATGTTTTGGATTTTAATTTTTTTCGTTTCCCTTTTGATATTATTTTGATCTCACTTTTGGTACTTTATAACATTTTTTGGATGTAATTTTTTTGTCTCTCTTTTGATGTTATTTTGATCTCACTTTTGGTATTTTATGACATTTTTTGGATTTTTTTTTTCACCTCTCTTTTGATGTTATTTTGATCTCTTTTGATTTTAGATGTACATGGAAAGAAAGGAGGCAAAAACAAAGGTCACAGAGGTAAACCTGGAGGATTTGGTTACCATAGAGACAAGTTTGAACACAAAGCAAAACTGTATAAACCACTGAAAAGTAAAGGACACGGCAAGAGACAATTCAGTCGGTGACCCATGGAGGTTTATCAGACACTGTTGACATGGAAACAAAATTAATTGACCCGAGGTCCTTTATCAGTGACCTTTCAACTTAATGTGATGTGAGGTAGGAGGGGGTGAAGTTATACATGTATTTACTACATTGCTGTCTTATTTCACACCACTGACCAGGAAGTTGATTAGGAAAGCAAATAAATGTTAGCTGACATTTGTAAGAAACTGTGTTCTAATGGTTATAGAAGAAAAGGTTTAAATATGAAATCTTGTTCAATGTAAATTCATTGTACTTGTATATATATTTGATTTTAGAGGATGGATCATAAATGATAATGCAGATTTTTGTCATTTCTGAGTTAGTTAAGATTCTTAGGTACCACTTCATAAGGTCAAGCACCACTATATTGATAAATTTTTATTGATATTAACAAAGGAATAGTAATTTTTTAAAAAAATTTCTTCTAAATTTTATTTCTACAATTATTCCCCTTCTTGCAAAAACATTTGTATAGAACACATAATACTATTTCTTGTTATAACTTTGTTATGAATAAATTTTTGAATGAAAGAGTTGTAAATAATATTTACATTATTTAATGGTTATTGAGTACATGTATCTATGTAAGATTATATAAAAAAAACTTAAAATTCAGTTTATATCATATACATGTAATTAGCCAAATGAAGGAAAGGTAACAGTTTGCTTCAATAAAAGGAAAAAAGAAATGCCAGCAGCATTAATTTGTAATCTGTAATAAGACTAGTATAGTCTCATAGATCATGTTTACAATACAAACCTTCAAAAGAGCAAACTCGGGGGTCCCTTGAAACACTTGAGTTGGGATGAGATGCCTGTCAAACTTGTTGAGAGCTGTCTGTATTAATGCAGTAGTCAAAATAAATAGGTTTAGTGAAATGGTTGTATAAAGCATTAAAAAGCTGTACATTTTGATGATAAACAGTAATCAAAAGTTTAATTAAGCAATGCCAAATGGGAGTGGTGCCAACATGGATCTCTAAAATCATCGTTAGTGGGATCAGGTGCAGTTGAGAAGTAAAGGACCTGTGAACTGGCCACACCAGCCTGTCCAACCATGAGCCCTTTTGTCTTATCAATGAAATTGAGCCATTTACCTAACAATGTATTAAATACATTGATCTTAATGACAAATACGACTTGGTGACAAATTTGACATAAAACAGATTGTAATTGTATTCAAGGCCCTTTGTATTGACAACAGAATGTGCACATAAAATGTTGATTTAAATGGATTGTGGATACCCTTGTATTATCCACTTGTTTGTCATCATTATGTTTATCATACAGTTGTGTTTTTGCAAATAATGTATTTTTTCCTGTAAAATTTCCAAACATGAGACATGTGTCAAACTCTCAGTGGGATATATAAATTCAACGTAAGAATAAAAGTGAAAATTTTGATAAGAAGAAGGTCATCAATCTAAATTCTAAGAGAAAGTCGGTTTTTCTTGTTGAAATGTTTGAATAAATTCTGCTTCATGAGTATTAAAATATGTCTGTTCATAAAGGAGCTAAAATTCAACAGATTGCTAGAGGTCCTTGTTTCTGAACTGCGAAGATGTTGTCAATGAGGAAATCAAACATCTTAATATCAACGTCAGAGTAACTGGGTATAGGATCTGAACGATTTTTTTAAAATCACAGATACCCAATCACAAGATATTGAAATGTACGAGTCACCTGAAGAAACAGTTTTCTGTTATATCGGAAAGCCTGTGCTGAATTTTACTAAAGGTCGTAAATTTTGTCGATGACGTAGGCGTAAATTTAATTCATCATGAAAAATTGCCATATAAAGTGTTGAAAATTCATACATCACTCTACATCAATATATCTGAGAAGTGGTGTAGATCAGATGTGGATAAATAAGAATTCCAAGGAACTTTTAGAAAATTGGAAATCACAAAATTTTACCAAAATCAATAAGGTCAATAATACGACTTCAACACTTTATACAATCATTCACCACGATATAATAAAGCCCGGGCTTTTTGGCACCATAAAAAGCTGCTTTTTCAATAGAAATGGAACTCGTTAATGTAGTTACATTGTCATTAGGCATTTACAAAAGTATTTTGTTAAAGAAACATTCTGATTGTACACACAAGTACTCTGAAGTTAATACTAAAATGATGCTTGAGATTCTGATTGACAATATCTACGTAGGTTTTGGAGATCAAGTCTTCCAACTGCCTGAATCTCCTTGAATACCGATTGCGCCTCGTTATGAGCAAACCAATTTTTATATTCATTTGAAACTAAGAATTTATTCAAAAACTTTTACATGAAAAGAAGTGTCTTGTTGTGGCCTTCAACTCAACATATAGATATATCGACGACGTTTTCTGAATTAACTATTCATTTTCAGTCCTACATTGATTCGACATATACCTTTGAATTTGAAATTTAAAAAAAAAATCACGAAGTCTGACAATCACTTTCGTATTTGGATATTTTAAAAGAAAAAAAGTTTATGGAAACCTATGAACAAAACATTATGATAAACGTGATGCCTTCCACGTTTCTATCGTCAACTTCCAATATATTTAGCAATATACCCTTAGCACGTGCATTTTGAGTTTTTGTCTCCCAGTTGATTAAATTCTCAAGGACACGCTCTATGTACGAACAATTTCTAAAACGAGGCAAACTATTGACAAACAAGTTGATGAAACAGAAATATCAAAAGTGTCGTTTAGAGTCAACATTTTGCAAATTAAATGGTCGGTACAATGACTGTCAGCAAGTACTATCTATCATTAAGACAAATGCTGACTGACGTTTTTCATACGAATTGTTATGCGATTATTTTCTTACTGAATTGTCTGCGGGTGTTTCCGTTTACCCGATCATAACAAGGAACATATGGTGGGTGTGACCGGTTGACAGGGGATGTTTACTCCTCCATAGCACCTGATTCCAGTTCTGATCTTTTTAGAGGTCCAAGCAGATGTTTAATTTATTATATGAATTAATATTCCATTTACAAATCATGCATGCAACATTGTCATACAAATACAATGAACGTAAAAGACAAAGTAAGTATAGAAAATTTGTGTAGATTGTGAAGACACGGTACATTGATTAGGACATCGTAGACAAGATATACAAGAAGTAAGAACAAAATATACAAGAATTAAGAAAATGGCAGTATTCATATTCATGGTCAAAATTTTCCTGTTTAATCATGAACGAATTTTGTAAATTTCACATTTCTTCAATTTGATGTTCTACATTGTTCTAATCTTCAAATTAAAAGTTGGTTTTGAATTGGCAAAAAAAAAAAAAAAAAAAAAAAAAAAAAAAAAAAAAAATAAATAAATAAATAAATAAATAAATATAAAAATAAATAAATAAATAAAATAAATAAATAAATAAAATAAATAAATAAAAATAATTATATAAATAACCAATAATTAACAAGTATCTCACAACTAATAAAATGTACTTGGAAATTTAGTACGAGTTGTACTTAATGCAATTTTGACAGGTTGTCTAACGTCCAGTGAATATAAATGTTTAATTTTCTTTCTTTTGGTAATATTTGTACACAGTAACAGTAGAACTATCCTCACTTCCGACCATTAATGTGTCCTGGTCATCCAAACAGAGAGCACGTGGTTTCTTTGGACATTGATCTGGTGGGAGTAAAAGTGACAGGAACTGACCATCCATATCCAGCAGGTGGACACTAGGGCAATTTCTTCCAAACAAAGGACAGTAGCTGTTGCACACCAAGATATGTCCTAGCTTGTCTGTACAGATTCCATAAGGATGGAATCCGGACTGAGACTGGTGACCAGAATAAATGAAGCGATGCTGTCCACTTCTGGTCACCACCACCACGCTATGGGCAGTATAGTCTGATGTACAGATGTCACCGTTGATGTTCTCTGTGATGTAGGTTATACTCTTATAAAGGTTGTCCCCTTCCTCACCCCTCTGAGTCTCCTGGAGTTTCTTCCCTTTTTTACTGTATCTGGTCACATTTGATTTTTTATTTTTATTCATCCCGACTAGCATATCTCCATTGATGTGGGAGGAATGAATGGCCCCTGGTTCCCAATCATCAGTTGAAATTACTCTTGTGGTGTTAATTTCGCTATTCACTCGGAAGATTGATTTACATTTGGCATTTGTGAAGAGTAAGTGGCCCTCTGTTGTGACTGTATGGTAACCTATGACATCTAATACGTTAGTGGATATTTTCTTCAAAATATTTCCCTCCATGTCAAAGAGGATGAGATTCCCCGAACTGTTACTGCCCCAGAATTTCCCCGATGACGAAAGAGATAAATGATTCGCTGGTGTACAGACGTTAATTTGTCTTAGTTTTTTCAGATCTAATTCAATTGAATGAACAACTTGAATCTCACAAAGCGATTTTGTCATTTTGCTCTCTCCTTCTTTCCCTTTACTCATAGGTGGAAAATTCTCACTTGAATTCATTGCTTCTTTGTTTTGAGAAATAATCAAATCTTTTACTGGCCAATTTATTTCTCCAAACTGTTTTTCTATCTCCCTTTTATCGTCAGTACCTTTAATAAATGTCGGTAATGTTGGATGATCTGTTATAGATTCTTGCATGATTTCCAGTGCTTGTGAAGACAAATTCTGATGGAATGTTAAAAGAGTGGATGGCTTTATTGATGCAGTTTCCATCTTGTTTTTTAGTTCTACAATTAAGGCTTCCATTTTAAACCTGTCTTTTAATATATCTGTTTCTTTTAAATATGATTCTTTTATTGCATAAAGCTCAGCAATCTTATCGGAGAGGACGGTATCCACAACTTCTTTCATCTCCTCAGCTCTTTGCGTCATGGCTGATACCGTCAGATTAAATCTTTCCTCATCTTTTTCTGTTTGTTCTGTCTGGGAATTTGATTTTTCTTCACTGATCTTTGTCAGTCGATCTTTGCATTGCTGTAGTTTTTCATTATAGACAATCTCTAGGTCAGACATCTGGTGATTTCTGTGATTTGAAGTAGAGCATTTGGAACAAAGAAGATCCCTGCAAGAGTCGCAGTAGATTTCAAGGTCTCTTGTTGGATGAAGTGGACATTTTTCTACAGGCAAGGGTATTCTTCTGTTTGTATGAAGAACAACTTCATGGTGTCTGTTTTTCTCTTCTTTGAGATGGACATCTCTGTGCTGCTCACACATGCTCTGTTGGCAGTCATTGCAGGAGAAGCTGGACTTCTCTTCACATATTGTGCACAGTGTGTAATACTCAACAGTCCCAGATTCATTGACACTATTTTCAGCCATATATTTCGAGGCAACTGCATTTGAAAAATAAGTCAATGCATTATAATATTTAATAGTGTAAATAATTAATATAAAATGATTTTAAAACAGTATCATACAAGAGCTTCCATATTTTTTTTTTCAAGCAAGTAACATGATCACTTGATTTTAAGGAAGGGTGTAATACAAATTGTAAGTCAATTTCATTGTTCAGGAAGATCCCCTACAATTGTGAGTATTTTTTTTTCAAACGCTATACATTTCATAGCTAAATATCAAAGAATCAAAATACTGTTGAATCAATTTAATTCCTTGGGGTCAACGTTTGCCGGCAAGCAAAAGTTTACTTGTTCGTCAGGACGTTATTTCGTAGGTAACTCGTTTATACGGTAGATTTCATGACACGATATTATTGCAAAATAGACGTTTGTGGGGATGTCAACTCGTGGGTAAGTGTAACCTACGAAATCCACGAACATTGGTCCCCAAGAACAATGATGATTCCATAGTAATCGATTTAAATTTAAACTGGCAAAATAAACATAAGGGAAATTTAGTTCGTAAAAGTTATTTATATATACACCATTTATTGATAAATGAGTATATGTTAGACTTTTGATAGCAAATTAATAGTTTTAATATATTCATGTAACTTCGATCTGACAAACTTTGTACTTTATGGCAGATGACCAATTTGTAGATAAAGACAATCTTATTTTAAACGAGCAATCACTTTATATTCCTTGTTCAATAATTAACTTATCGAATAAAGCGTTTATAAACAGTGATAAAAATGACGAAGATAATATATTAACTGATGGGTGGATGGTTTGCATGTCACATGTGGAAATTTTTTTTTCCCCATTATATTCTTTATTTTCCCTTTAATATTGTATATTACAAGATTTTTGATGCATAATTTGTACTACTTGTATTGTAGTTTTCATTTGTAGTGTATGTTTTGCATCTTACATTTTTTTCCTATTATAAAATTCAAGAATTCCTAACTCTCTTATAAAATATAGAATAACGCAGGACGCTTACACAACTTTTTAGGAAAGGAGCCAGAATGGGGTCAAGATTGAAAAAAATAGCCACCTTTTAGGAAATTTTGGGATAACCATTATCCTTTAAAATCATGATATATTGGGTTTCTGGTCTTTGTTATCAACTAAATTTTGTTTTGCAATACAAAAGAACATGAAAAACAAATGAAGTTATCATATCTATCCGGATATATTTTCTTTAATTTTTGGGACTATTGGAAAAATTAACACATTCAATTGGGCAGAAAAGAACATTTTTGAATATTGGGAATTGGGCCCATAAACGACCCAAATTATAGACAATCGAAAGTCCTGTAACGAACGGTATATAAGCTCAAACACTCTGCCTTTCAAACAATACAAATCAGAAGCAGGGCAAACACGGACCTCTAAAACATCAGAGGTGTGATCAGGTGCCATGGAATAGTGAGCATCCCCTGTCGACCGGTAACAACCGTCGTGTGCTAATAGCCTTGTTATGATCGGAAAATGGCGAAAAAATCCGTATTCAGTGTGTAAATAATGGCACAATTAGTATTGAATACGTCTATCACCATTTGACTTAATGTTAGATTGTATTTGCTGACACAGTCATTGTTTGGACCATAGAACTTGCGAAATGATGATTTCAAACAAGACAGTTGATATTTTTGTTTCATTAACTTGTTTGTCAATAACTTTCCTCGTTTTAGAAATTGTATGTAGAGCATGTTCTTGCGTATCGAATCAACTCAAAGATATAAACCCTATATGCAGGTGATAATTAAGGGTATTTTGCTACGTAAGTGAGGGAAGTTGACGACTGAAAGTTATCACGTTTATCATAAAGCTTGGTAGTTAGGTTACCATTAACGTCTTATTTCTGGTAAAACATCCAAATATGAAACAAATGTGTCAGACTTTGTGGTATCTTTTAATTCAAGCTAACTGTGATATATCGTGTCTACATATGAATAGGAATAACTTTTGTTAATTGACAATACATCGTCGATTTATCAAAATGTCGAGTTAAAGGCCAAAACAAGTGTTTTCATCTTCTCATGCATAAGATTTTGACTATATTCTGCTTCATATGAATACAAAAATAAGTCTGCTAATTACGGGGCTCAATTGGTACCCATGGGAATTCCCACAGATTGTTGGAAGATCTGGTCTCCAAAAACCACATGATATTGTCAATCAGAAACTCAAGCAATCTTTTAAATATCAACTTAATAGTGCTTGTGTGTACAATCAGAATGTTTTTTTAACAAAGTAATTTTGCAAATGACCAATGGCAAGGTAAGTAAATTTCAATTTTATTAAAAAGCAGCTGTCAATGATATCAAAAAGCCTGGATGAGATCCAACATTACTAAAAAAAGGAACTTTATGTTTACCTGTACGTAACCCTAAAGCTTGACATAGGGATTTTTTTTTTCGACATTTAAATAAAAAAGATCGGAAAATTGAAAAAAATTATGCAAATACGAGGGTTGTCCGTAAAGTTCGTGGACAACATTGATATTTACTGACAAACATTGACAAAATATATGAAACTATTATTTTCATTAAATTGATGTTTCAGTTTATTAATATGCAAGTTTTAATTACAAACAAAGCACAAATAGTTATATTTTATCAGATACAAAAAAGATACACACTCATACCCGGAGCAGTAAAACGAAAATCCTTGACGTTACTCGACGTCGAATGCTAAATACATTTAAGTTTTCTCAACGCAGTTACCGTTTCACCCAACACATTTCTTATGTCGTTTCAACCAGTCATCAAAAATGTGCACAAACTGCTCTGGTTTCATACATGAAATAATATTTAACACTTCCTGTCTCAGATCCTGCAAATCATCAAACCTCTGTCCGCGTAAAACGACTGTATGTACGGAAATACGGCAAAGTCACGTTACGAACTTCATTTTTTACAGCACTACAATCTCGAAACGATGGTCTTCCTTCACGCATGTCATCCAGTAAACAGTCTCTTTCATCCGAAAATCTTCTGTGCCACTTAAACACTAAAGAATAGATTACTTTGCCATGATTTCCCGACTGTTTAAGGAATTTATGGGTCTCTGTTGGTGTTTTTCCGATGTCTACACACAATTTTATCACTACTCTCTGCTCCACCTTTTCCGAAAACGTCCCTTTTTCGAACAATGACGAAACTATCTTAATAAACTCTGACCTCGATTTCTCTGCCATTTCGAAACTTTGAACGTTCAAATTTTACAGGTTTGACGTTATTACTTTTGTCATCCTTATAATGTAAAAGCCATCCAACTTTCCGCGGAATTTTACAAAATACAAATGAAATGTATAAAGTGATTAATAACTTTTTAATGAAAACTTTGTTGTGCTCCGGGTCACCATCCCAAGTTTAATAATGAAGTCAAAATTGTAATTATACACTTAAAATTGAATAAAATTTTTCATTTTGTAATTCACATATAGTAAAGGATTATAAATATGCTAATAATAAATATATATGACGCAACTTTTATTTAAACTTTAGCTTGTCCACGAACTTTACGGACAACCCTCGTAGTTTTGGAAAGGTGTTTTAATTAGCTTGTACCGACTTCCACTCAGGTGAACATAACAATCTTGAGTGAGGGGTGGGCATTTGTTATGCATTGCGCCTATCCCCCTTTCCATACTTTTTTCTAACTGTATTGTTTTTTTACTTTTAATTTGATATAAAAACATTTAAGTCTTGAAAGCCTGATCCCTCGCTTAAAGTCCTCAACATGCCCCCAATAAAATTTGGAGTTGGAAGTTTTTTCCTATTTAGAGGGAGGGGCTTCTCAACAGAAAAAAAACCCATAAGATGATTGATCAGGTGTGCTGTAGATGTGTAAAATGGTTTCAGATTTTCCAACTATTTGTTGAAAATAGCTCTTTTGTATATAAACCTGGTTTTGAGAACTCCTCTTTCATTTTACCTATACATAAACGATACACGAAACTCTCTATCTAGTTAGAGTTTACTTGTACACTTAATAAAATCAGACCCAAACTGTATTACGAAATGCATATTGAAAAAATTTACGACATATGACCAAAAAATCAGAAACAAAAACATTAGATAGATTAGAAAGAGCAGTACAGTTATGTATTGTTTGAGTAGTGACATTGACATTAGCCTGATTTTAGATGAACATAGTCCTTCACGAACTATACTCGGCGCTCAGCGCTATTTTGCAATTAGGGATCTTTTTCGTGCCTTCTGTGACAGGACTTCGATTTATACGGTCCTATCCGAAGGACATATATCCACGTCCCTCAGTGGGATTCAGATTCGAACCCGCAACGTAAGGATCAACTATTTACTCTATTACCCAATCCTTACAAAACTTTTCTATAGATAACTTAAGTTTTCTATAGAGGTTATAGACCTCGAATAAAAAATATACATTACAAATGGAAAATTATACAATACAAATTGAATACTTTAAGAATACAAATGAAACAATCTAAATTATAAATATTAAGGATCGAATATTGCAACATTTGACATTTATAAATGGAAAGAATGCAATATTGCAACGCTTGACATTCTGGAATATAAATGGGAAGGATAGAATAGAAATAGAAATGGATGGAGTGTATAAGTCTTTGAGTTGATGCAAAAAATTGAATGTGTCAAATCTAATGCGTGCATTTGAGCTTGTAATTTATTTAGAGTTTATATCAAAAAAACCCCTTAAAGAGAGAAACATGGTAACATACCTTTCTGTGGTAGAACTACAGCTGATCGTGGTTGCCGAAGGATTTTCGACGTAGTGTCCACCATTGCATGAAGTAGTCAAATATCTTTTTGATAGAAAAATGTAATTTCAAATCACATGATCACTCGACGTTAGCTTGAACTTCTTCTAATGATGTTAAGTGTCTACTTCATGACAATGGATACGTAAGAAACTCTCAAGTAGCTTTACAAGTATTCATCCTGTCACTTCTGTTTAAATATCACTTCGTCTACAATTACATTAAACACTTCACTGATTATTTTTTTGATTAAAATAAAGTTTACCCTCGTCAAACTTAAGGGAGCCGACTGGGGTTTTATTGTGTGAAAACTACTATAGAGAAACTCTTTGATTTTATACTATATGTACCTTACACTGACTTCAGTATACAAGCATAGTTTAGTGAAAATCTACCGTCTGGTTATTTTTAGGTACCATCTCAAAATACAAGTAAATTTACTATAGGATTATATAGGAAAATACTGTTTTTTCGCACTTCGGAGCAAATTATACAAATGCTATTATAGACTTTTTGCTAAAATTATATTATTTGATTAGTAATACTATATTGTACATTGTATGCAAGGAACACAAAATTCTACCGTCTCAAAATGTCAAAATTCATGATTTTTTCCTGTTTTTATGGAGTACTACAGAACATGACAGATACCAAAAATTTATATAAAAATAATAAAAATAATTGTGAGATTCTCAATTTCAAATTTCAAAGCACATATTTTATACTTTTTATTTTATGACATAATTAATTACCCCTCTTAAAGCAATATGAGCTGCAACTTTGATGTCAGAAATTTTTGTTGCAAAATTGTAATATATATAATTAACTATGTCAATGACAGAAAAAAGAACGTATATAAACTTCTGTTGTTCATATAAGCGATGGAAGAACTATTTATAAGCTTTGATTGAAGCAAAATACATTATTGTCGTCCTGTACAATATTGATTTCTTATATCGCTATATATTTTATTGCAGAATCCTTTATTCTGAAACAATTTGATACTTTATTTCTGTCTAATTGATCAAAAAGGTTTAAATTACATACAAATTTATCATAATAACACATTTAAACAGCAAAATAAAATTCTAAAAAATGCATCTCATATTGTTTTAAAGAACTTTGGTTATTCATAATGTCAAAAACACACTATTACGACGTCTATCTACCCATCATTTGAAAAATCGTTTAAAATATCAGTAATTTACAAACGTAATTAGATTTTTAAACCTGAGATTTCCTAATTTTGTTAATTTTTATAAATTATGTAAAAAAAAGTTGCTTTAAAAAAGTAAATACGCTTAATTTTACTATGCGTGAAGTATTGCGCAATGAAAACCCCAATCGCCCCACTTAAAAGAAATTGCGCGTAAGGATAAAGCAGATGGACAAGGCATGTATGACACATAAACTTAATGATATATATATATATATATATATATATATATATATATATATATATATATTTTTTGGCTTTTCATTTTCACTCGAGTTCACATGAAGTAAATAATATAAGGCTATATAATATATGTATTCATGTGAAGTAGAATTTATTCAAAATCTAATACATGAGAAGAAGAAAACACTTGCTGTGGCCTTCAACTATCAAATAAGAAATATAGTTACTTCCATTCGTATGTCGACTCGATATATCTCAGTGAGCTTGAATTAAAGGATGCGAGAGAGACTGACAAAAAAAAGTTTTAATGGAAATCTAACGATAATCGTGAAGACTGTCAACCGTCAACCTCCCTTACTTATGGACGAAGGACCTATTTCGAAATTTCGCGCCACTGCGCAGAAAACCGTGCATATGCCTTGAATCAAATTGACTTAATTATGTATTGCAAAAAGATAAGAAATATACATTTTTAATTCTTTTAAAGATATTCAAACGTTTCCTCTCAATTCAAAAATATTGTAAATATTTCGATTTATATTCATTTGATAATTTTATAAATAAATGATTTATTTGGCCAAGGTATTTTCATTGAAAAATTCCCCCCAAATGTGCCCAACACCTGAGTTTGAAATCCCCCCCCTCCTCTGAAAAATCTAAGCCTATGACCCATTTATTTTTTTTTGGCATATTTTGCTGGTAAATTGTCTTGTTAACATTGTCCTTTAAAGTATTCAATATATAATGAAGGGCTTTTGAACAATTCTGAATCATTTTAAACTAGTAAAAATTGCATTGCTAGATAACGATGAACGTTAAATGAACCAAATTCACATGACTGATAACGTGAAAAAAGATAATCAGTTTTTGAAGAGTTATCTGCCCTTGATGCAAAGAAGAAGATTTTAATTTCGTCAAAATATCTATGGTAAATGATTAATTTTATTCCTTATTATAATAATGAGATAATGTATGCATATTTTCACCAAGAGCTTTTTATGAAATTCAAAATACTTTTCACAATATCTTAATAACATATGCATTGCCCATAGACTTCAATGTAAAATTCAAGGTGCAATTAATGTGACAATAATCAAAATTTTTGTAATTTTCTTTGGTGGAGTATTTTTATTTCACAACACCATCAAAATGATACCATAAGGACCGTTCATTTATTAGATACAAAATGTGGTTGTTATACATTGAATACCTTAATATGAATAAAAATTCTATCCCAGATTTTTTTCAATGATCACTCTTATACCCTACACTGACAATTTCCATCGCCAACTTTTGAAACGCTTCCCATTAAAAATCTACATCATTGACCATATGATTTTTTTTTATTGATTTTAACTCACCATAAGTCACTTTACCTCATATTAAAATTTGAATAAAAAATCTATTGCAGAAATGAATTAGGTCCGTCGTCGTTATGTAGCAATATACCCTTATCACCTGCAAATAATGTTTATGTCTCTCAGTTGATTGGATACGCAAGAGCGAGTATGATCTACGAACGAACACTTTCTATAACGAGGCAAGATACTGACAAAATAGTTGATGAAAGAAGAAAGACAAACAGTTTCATTTAAAGTCATAATGTTTTCGCAATTTCTATGGTCGATACAATGATCTTGTCAGCGAATACAAATACAGTACTGACTGATGTTTTTCAAACTTATTCACATGCCATTATTTTCACACTGAATTGTCTACGGATATCTTCGTTTTTTTTTTTTTTTTTTGAGAAATGCTGTACACTTTATTCATGAATTCATGATCAAGTGATCGTAACTAATTAATATTCATTATTATGGTTCAAAAAATCCACATAAATTATTGATCAATCAAAGGCCTAATTATCTCACACTATGATCCCCGAGAAAATAAATCCTTCATTAGATTTGTAGCTGACGGTCTACAGAAAAAAATCGAGTTCATTTTGATACATATTGCTTTAGGTCTTTCTTGTTTAGGCCTAATTATCTCACACTATGATCCCCGAGAAAATAAATCCTTCATTAGATTTGTAGCTGACGGTCTACAGAAAAAAATCGAGTTCATTTTGATACATATTGCTTTAGGTCTTTCTTGTTTAGGCCTAATTATCTCACACTATGATCCCCGAGAAAATAAATCCTTCATTAGATTTGTAGCTGACGGTCTACAGAAAAAAATCGAGTTCATTTTGATACATATTGCTTTAGGTCTTTCTTGTTTAGGCCTAATTATCTCACACTATGATCCCCGAGAAAATAAATCCTTCATTAGATTTGTAGCTGACGGTCTACAGAAAAAAATCGAGTTCATTTTGATACATATTGCTTTAGGTCTTTCTTGTTTAGGCCTAATTATCTCACACTATGATCCCCGAGAAAATAAATCCTTCATTAGATTTGTAGCTGACGGTCTACAGAAAAAAATCGAGTTCATTTTGATACATATTGCTTTAGGTCTTTCTTGTTTAGGCCTAATTATCTCACACTATGATCCCCGAGAAAATAAATCCTTCATTAGATTTGTAGCTGACGGTCTACAGAAAAAAATCGAGTTCATTTTGATACATATTGCTTTAGGTCTTTCTTGTTTAGGCCTAATTATCTCACACTATGAAACTCATTAGATTTGTAGCTGACGGTCTACAGAAAAAAATCGAGTTCATTTTGATACATATTGCTTTAGGTCTTTCTTGTTTAGGCCTAATTATCTCACACTATGATCCCCGAGAAAATAAATCCTTCATTAGATTTGTAGCATATTGCTACATAATACATATTGCTTTAGGTCTTTCTTGTTTAGGCCTAATTATCTCACACTATGATCCCCGAGAAAATAAATCCTTCATTAGATTTGTAGCTGACGGTCTACAGAAAAAAATCGAGTTCATTTTGATACATATTGCTTTAGGTCTTTC
This sequence comes from Saccostrea echinata, assembly GCF_033153115.1. Taxonomy (NCBI): domain Eukaryota; kingdom Metazoa; phylum Mollusca; class Bivalvia; order Ostreida; family Ostreidae; genus Saccostrea; species Saccostrea echinata. The sequence continues at coordinate 2,894,228 of NW_026889756.1, read as the reverse complement.
TTGTTTAGGCCTAATTATCTCACACTATGATCCCCGAGAAAATAAATCCTTCATTAGATTTGTAGCTGACGGTCTACAGAAAAAAATCGAGTTCATTTTGATACATATTGCTTTAGGTCTTTCTTGTTTAGGCCTAATTATCTCACACTATGATCCCCGAGAAAATAAATCCTTCATTAGATTTGTAGCTGACGGTCTACAGAAAAAAATCGAGTTCATTTTGATACATATTGCTTTAGGTCTTTCTTGTTTAGGCCTAATTATCTCACACTATGATCCCCGAGAAAATAAATCCTTCATTAGATTTGTAGCTGACGGTCTACAGAAAAAAATCGAGTTCATTTTGATACATATTGCTTTAGGTCTTTCTTGTTTAGGCCTAATTATCTCACACTATGATCCCCGAGAAAATAAATCCTTCATTAGATTTGTAGCTGACGGTCTACAGAAAAAAATCGAGTTCATTTTGATACATATTGCTTTAGGTCTTTCTTGTTTAGGCCTAATTATCTCACACTATGATCCCCGAGAAAATAAATCCTTCATTAGATTTGTAGCTGACGGTCTACAGAAAAAAATCGAGTTCATTTTGATACATATTGCTTTAGGTCTTTCTTGTTTAGGCCTAATTATCTCACACTATGATCCCCGAGAAAATAAATCCTTCATTAGATTTGTAGCTGACGGTCTACAGAAAAAAATCGAGTTCATTTTGATACATATTGCTTTAGGTCTTTCTTGTTTAGGCCTAATTATCTCACACTATGATCCCCGAGAAAATAAATCCTTCATTAGATTTGTAGCTGACGGTCTACAGAAAAAAATCGAGTTCATTTTGATACATATTGCTTTAGGTCTTTCTTGTTTAGGCCTAATTATCTCACACTATGATCCCCGAGAAAATAAATCCTTCATTAGATTTGTAGCTGACGGTCTACAGAAAAAAATCGAGTTCATTTTGATACATATTGCTTTAGGTCTTTCTTGTTTAGGCCTAATTATCTCACACTATGATCCCCGAGAAAATAAATCCTTCATTAGATTTGTAGCTGACGGTCTACAGAAAAAAATCGAGTTCATTTTGATACATATTGCTTTAGGTCTTTCTTGTTTAGGCCTAATTATCTCACACTATGATCCCCGAGAAAATAAATCCTTCATTAGATTTGTAGCTGACGGTCTACAGAAAAAAATCGAGTTCATTTTGATACATATTGCTTTAGGTCTTTCTTGTTTAGGCCTAATTATCTCACACTATGATCCCCGAGAAAATAAATCCTTCATTAGATTTGTAGCTGACGGTCTACAGAAAAAAATCGAGTTCATTTTGATACATATTGCTTTAGGTCTTTCTTGTTTAGGCCTAATTATCTCACACTATGATCCCCGAGAAAATAAATCCTTCATTAGATTTGTAGCTGACGGTCTACAGAAAAAAATCGAGTTCATTTTGATACATATTGCTTTAGGTCTTTCTTGTTTAGGCCTAATCTCATAATTAGGCCTAAACAAGAAAGACCTAAAGCAATATGTATCAAAATGAACTCGATTTTTTTCTGTAGACCGTCAGCTACAAATCTAATGAAGGATTTATTTTCTCGGGGATCATAGTGTGAGATAATTAGGCCTAAACAAGAAAGACCTAAAGCAATATGTATCAAAATGAACTCGATTTTTTTCTGTAGACCGTCAGCTACAAATCTAATGAAGGATTTATTTTCTCGGGGATCATAGTGTGAGATAATTAGGCCTAAACAAGAAAGACCTAAAGCAATATGTATCAAAATGAACTCGATTTTTTTCTGTAGACCGTCAGCTACAAATCTAATGAAGGATTTATTTTCTCGGGGATCATAGTGTGAGATAATTAGGCCTAAACAAGAAAGACCTAAAGCAATATGTATCAAAATGAACTCGATTTTTTTCTGTAGACCGTCAGCTACAAATCTAATGAAGGATTTATTTTCTCGGGGATCATAGTGTGAGATAATTAGGCCTAAACAAGAAAGACCTAAAGCAATATGTATCAAAATGAACTCGATTTTTTTCTGTAGACCGTCAGCTACAAATCTAATGAAGGATTTATTTTCTCGGGGATCATAGTGTGAGATAATTAGGCCTAAACAAGAAAGACCTAAAGCAATATGTATCAAAATGAACTCGATTTTTTTCTGTAGACCGTCAGCTACAAATCTAATGAAGGATTTATTTTCTCGGGGATCATAGTGTGAGATAATTAGGCCTAAACAAGAAAGACCTAAAGCAATATGTATCAAAATGAACTCGATTTTTTTCTGTAGACCGTCAGCTACAAATCTAATGAAGGATTTATTTTCTCGGGGATCATAGTGTGAGATAATTAGGCCTAAACAAGAAAGACCTAAAGCAATATGTATCAAAATGAACTCGATTTTTTTCTGTAGACCGTCAGCTACAAATCTAATGAAGGATTTATTTTCTCGGGGATCATAGTGTGAGATAATTAGGCCTAAACAAGAAAGACCTAAAGCAATATGTATCAAAATGAACTCGATTTTTTTCTGTAGACCGTCAGCTACAAATCTAATGAAGGATTTATTTTCTCGGGGATCATAGTGTGAGATAATTAGGCCTAAACAAGAAAGACCTAAAGCAATATGTATCAAAATGAACTCGATTTTTTTCTGTAGACCGTCAGCTACAAATCTAATGAAGGATTTATTTTCTCGGGGATCATAGTGTGAGATAATTAGGCCTAAACAAGAAAGACCTAAAGCAATATGTATCAAAATGAACTCGATTTTTTTCTGTAGACCGTCAGCTACAAATCTAATGAAGGATTTATTTTCTCGGGGATCATAGTGTGAGATAATTAGGCCTAAACAAGAAAGACCTAAAGCAATATGTGTCAAAATGGGGTACGGCGGAGCCACAAAAACAAATTACGATTAAGGGTATTAATAAACTATTGAAACTTAGGATGGGTTACAATATTCCTGTTAGTTACTGAAAATTTATCATAAATGCACACTTTCCACCCTACTGCAACCAAAAGTTTGCGTGTTGGAAGGGATGAGAGGGGAAAGCTGAGGAGTGGGGACATTAGAGTCTACTCTACAGCATTTATCAATGTGAAATCCTCCCTCCCCCCGAAGTTCAACTGGCCTGCAATAAGTGATGATCAAGATGACTGAATACAACAAATAGGCTAATTTAAATTCAAAAGTTCCCAACATTTCGACCATTATATATTGTCAGTATCGTGTTCTGTCCAATCTCATTTCGACCATTATATATTGTCAGTATCGTGTTCTGTCCAATCTTGTTAGATTTCAATCTTATCGATACCTTTTACCGTCAAGCATTTGAGACTGAATAATTTGTTTCTGTTTACGTTTCTCCTCTCTTGTTGAGCGAATCTCGGCGTGAAGCAGTCCAAACAAAATGACGTCATTTCTTAAAAGGGCCACTACTCTAATTTCAAAGATATAACATAATGGAGAGTGGTTTCCGTAATAGATGATTTTACAATATCGAAATGTAAACGCAACGCACTGGCCACGTTGTCAGCTATTAATTGTCATCTAACGGACATAGACACATAGTCGGTAGTCACTTGCTGTGTGAAAACAAAGAAATATGCCACATTTCAATTCGAGGAAAACTTAAGTACATATATAGCGTGTAAGTGTCTGTCTCGATTCATCTGCTTTTTTTTTGTCATGACACTAAAGTATGAGGCGCCGTTTTGGTATTTACTGTGAAGTGATATCACCTATTGGAATAGGTGATATCACCAATTCAAGTTGAATAGGTGATATCACCCATTCGAATAAGTGATATCACCTATTCGAATAGGTGATATCACTTTTTGGCAGTAAATACCAAATCGGCGCCTCATACTAAAACATCTCTCCTAGTCATCTCTCCTAGGCTTTGTTAGGACGGACAATACTTATCGTTAATCTGAGCAAAAAGTTACTGGTTTCATGCGCGGATCTAGAGGGGGTACGGGTGAGGGGGGTCCGGCAGAATTATTAAATGTATATACTAAAGCAAGTAAAACCTTGCCCCCCCCCCCCCCCCGAAAACGCGGATCCCTGTTAAGTTGGTATGTAAAGTCATAAAGATGAAGCTTAAGAAGTGAGCGGCTACCCCCCCCCCCCTCCCCCCCCAAGAAAAAAACAAAACAAAACAAAACAACACAAAACAAAGCAAAAAATAAATAAATAAAAATAAAATAAAATAAAATAAACCGTACAGTTTTTTTTTCATTTTGGAAAGGAGTTTACGTGAGGGTGTGTATGTGTGTGTGTTTTCCTTGTCAAGAAATTTCTGGGTTAGAATTATTTTCGACTGGGGTCGACCCCTCCCCCCCCCCCCCCCCCCTGGAAAAAATCCTTGATCCGGGTCTGGATTTAATAATTTTCTTGTTGTTGTCAAACAAAGTTGCTCTTAGACTAGGCCTAGCTGAATTGTGACTTCTGTTTTAATCATCTTAATTTCTACTGACAAACAATTTATAATTGAAAACCTCCTCATAAAAACAATTCAACCTAAAGGAAGCCTTAAATGTTCAAATTACAATGTAATTATCGCAGGAAATGTTTAATACCTTCGATCACGATGATTGGTTTACATTAACCAAGCAGAGCTAGTCACACTTCAAATAAGATTTCCGGTGTGTGAGCATGGAGAGCGAGATAGAGTGTTCTATGGTTTATATGCGTCGCCTGTTTTAAAGAATAAAAAAAAAGCAAATAATTTAAGAGATTATAGTTCATATATTTGTCTGTAAAGAAAAAAAAAATAACATCAACTAATAGAAAGACTTCGATAGAACGGCCATTTTCAGATAAAATGTGACAATTAGATAAAAGAGATTCCAAAAAGAGTTCCAATAAATAAAGGACCTGTATGCTGCTCTTTCTATGTCTAAATATGGTGCTGTACACTTCTTTTAAAACAAATTTGGATAAAAAAAAAAACATCTAGAGTATATGTTTAGCAATTTTTGAATATTTTTCGTATCATTTGATATCTATTTAAAACCCCTTGTAATGCATGCTGATTTTTTGTCTGTGAACATCTAATGGTACTACAACGTTAAATTAAGAATATCTTGAAAAGTTATCAGAAGGTAAGGTACGTTGTGTATGTCCTTAACTGAATAATAATTAACTGAATAATGAAATTGAAAGTTTTAGATACAATTATTAATCATTTTACTAATATGTCAATCCAATTCCTGACCAGTGCCCTTTCCCCAGTATTTCGCCTAATACCATGCTTAAATGGAATAAAAGTATCTGTTATATATTAAAAAGATTTGCTTGGCACATTGATTTAATAAGAAACCAACTTAATGAAATAAATATTCGGTACTACTTCTACATGTATATCATTAGTAATACACGAGAAACATTTTTAAAACGATGTAAGAGATCTTTCTCTTTAACTTCACTACCAGCCTCTCTGCATATATGATCCCTATAACCAAATAAAATACGTTTCATAATTTAATATTTCTTTGTTCGACATTTTATAGAATTATGTATTAAGATTATTTCGTGAATGTTTTCAAGCATCATCATCAAGTTATCATGAAAGATCTATATTTACACCACTCTTCGTTTCTGGAATACTTCTGTATATTAAACACGTTGTCAACGAATCCATCCCCCCTTTTTTATGTGTCTTTTCTTCCCAAAATAGACAGAAAAAATCCCATATTATACTGTCGTGTTATATTAAATTCATAATAATGTGTATATGGTAGGCAGAAAGGCTTAAAAAATGTATAGATCTTTATAAATGTATTTGTTTCTGATGTGTATATTATGTAGAAAATAATTAAAATGATGATTAAAAAGCAACTAGATTAAGGCAATAAAAGATAGTTAAATATTTACTTACAATGATGTATGCAAAATAAAAAAAAAATCTGGAATTTGGGGGATTGAACCGGAAACCTCAAACACAAAAAACAGTTCAACGAACACAGCTATAGAGTAGGCAGACTGATTTCAACTCAGGCGTCTTTTGTGTATATTACATAGGAGAAGTGTAAGAGTCTTTAGGAAGAAAAGATAACAGAGGTAAATAATCAATTTTAATATGTAGACCTAGTTAAAGGATTTTAATAAAACAATATACTATGATGAGAACATAACCCCTTTAAGATGTCTCTGGTTTAAGTTGGTTCAAATACAAAAAAATCTTTAATGTTTTTAATGCTCACTGGATAGTTTTCCAAATATCTCATGCAAATACTTTTGATTTCCATTAATAAAAGTCTTCTAATTAGAGGCGCGTTTATGTGTATGATCAGGTTCATACAAGGGATATATATATATATATATATATATATATATATATATATATATATATATATATATATATATATATATATATATATATATATATATATATATATATATATATAGGTTTCCCTTTTACTCTGTCTGAGTTAATGCTTGAAATGATTATTAAGACACCTCTGTCCGAGGGTTTGTCCCACAGTACTTAAATTTTCTCGTATCTAGAGATGGGGACTGGGTAAGGTACTTCTTCCACCGTGTTTCTCCTCTAGGTTCCCATTGATAAATAAGAACCGGGTATCTCGATCTTCTTCAGATTTACTACACCCAGAACTTAACATCAATTCCCTAGGATACTTGCCACTGGTGTTTATAACATTTATACTTTTATTTTGCCGTTACCCTTAAGGTTTTCCATCCTATATCCTTAAATATCCCTCACATACATAATAATCTGATATTAATTTAACGCATTGTACAGTAGAAAAGGATTTACCAGGAGAAAGTTTCAAAAATGTAATTAACTAAGCCTTTATTAAATAACAAAGATTGCATTGAAGTCTATGGGCACAAGCGATGTTATAAAAATAAAAATTCAAATAATAAGAATATCAATAAATTCTGTGTTGAAAAGATGCATTAAAACATTAGAAATAGAATGGCAATTGAAAAAAAAATTACCAAATAAGTTTTTAAAAATTGATTTTTTTTAATATATTAAAAACAGAGGGAGATTACTCTTACCAAAATTCAAGGTCATAAATTGGACACACCCCACCCTTACATGCTAATAGCAACAAATGAGAATTATGCCTAAATATACTGAGTATTCAACCCCTACATATCTGTTATGTATTCAATTTCACCGAATCTGTTCCTATTAGGGATGGAATACATTAACTTTATTGCTGATTCAACATCCAACTTCTTCAGCTAGCTTCTGAATGCCTGACTTTCCCAAAGCTTTGCCTTATATGCCCTTTGGTTTGGCTTGTCCATTCCAAATGTTGTCAGGTCATTCCACTATTTGAAGTCTTCAATGCGTTTTACTCAAATGTCCCCTAATCATTACACCTATATATTCCTAGGCAAAAATTTTGACACACTGTTTTGGCCCTGCCCTAACCCCGGAGGTCATGATTTGAATAAACTTGAATCTACACTACCTGAGGATATTTCTGTATCAATATGACTAATAATGGCTTAGCTGTTCTCGAAAAGAAGGATTTTAAAGATATTTCCTATATATTCCTATGGTAAACTTTGACCCCTTTTGTGGCCTGCCCTACCCCCAGGGGTCATGATTGGAAGAAAACTGAATCTACACCAGCTGAGGATACTTCTTTTATAACATGACTAGTCATGACATTGCTGTTCCTGAGAAGATTTTTAAAGACATTTCCTATATATTCCTATGTAAAACTTCGACCACATCTTGTGGCCCTGCCCTACCCCCGGGTGTTATGATATGAACAAAATTGAATCTAGAGTATATGATGAAGCTTTCACATAAGTTTCATCTTTTCTTGCCCAATGGTCCCTGAGATTTTTAAAAGATGCCACCAAATTTTCACGGATTCCTAATTATCTCCCCTTGAAAGAGGGTGGGGCACTTCTTTTGAACAAGGATGCATTGTGGCAAGTTTGGTTGAAATTGACCCATTGGTTCTTGAGAAGTCAAAAATGTGAAAAGTTTACAGACGACTGACGACGGACGGACACTTTTTGATCAGAAAAGCTCACTTGAGCCTTCGGCTCAGGTGAGCTAAAATATCTGTGATGCGTATCATTTATCAGTGGGATACTAATCTCGGCTGAGATATTGCTTGGCTTGTTACAAAATATGTGTACTTGGACTGATGCTAACATCGCAGGATTTTCAGATTCAACATTTGCTGGAAACATTTTACATTTATTTCTCTCTGAACTCAATATTTGTAAGAGTGTTGGTTTAAACTATATTTACTCTTTGAAATAAACATCACGACTGATTGCCTTTGTAAAACGTGTTTCTTTCTACATCATCAATCATGATAGAAAAAGGAATAAATATTCCACAAATTCATGCTGGTCTTACTCATCCACCATTTTGACTTGTTTGATGATGACACTCACTAATCCTTCCTACACTCTAATTGTTGGTAGATTTGGTGACCTACGTATATATACATTCAATATGAAAGTAAACCTATGGAACGCCATAGCTGCCTTATGTGGTTATTTCAAGAGAAGAAGCTTTATTATGTTATGCTGTGGTTATTTCTTGTGAAGGTGGTGCCTTTTTATGTTATGCTGTGGTTATTTCATGTGAAGATGGTGCTTTATTATGTTATGCTGTGGTTATTTCTTGTGAAGGTGGTGCCTTTTTATGTTATGCTGTGGTTATTTCATGTGAAGGTGGTGCCTTTTTATGTTATGCTGTGGTTATTTCATGTGAAGATGGTGCTTTATTATGTTATGCTGTGGTTATTTCATGTGAAGATGGTGCTTTATTATGTTATGCTGTGGTTATTTCTTGTGAAGATGGTGCTTTATTATGTTATGCTGTGGTTATTTCTTGTGAAGGTGGTGCCTTTTTATGTCATGCTGTGGTTATTTCATGTGAAGGTGGTTTTTCGCGTAAAGTGGTTTTTCATGTGAAGTTGTTTTTTTCATGTGAAAGGTGGTTTTTCATGTGAAGATTGTTTTTTTTATATGAAAGTGTTTTTTTTTTATTTGAAGGTGGTTTTTCATGTGAAAGTGGATTTCTATGTGAAGGTGGTTTTTTATGTGAAGGTGGTTTTTCATGTGAAGTTTTTTTTTAATATGAAGGTGTTTTTTTTATGTGAAGGTGGTTTTTCATGTGAAGGTGGAAAAAGCATAAAAATACATCCATAATCCGTCAGCATAAATTTGCATGTTCGATCGCAGTACAATAAAAGAGGAACTTTTATTGTCCCTTGGAAACCCATTTTCAATTCTTTTTTTTATATTTATGAAAGAAATATTGAAAATGAATACGAAAATGACATACGCAACGTAGTTTGAATTTTATTGTCTTTTTCCCTGGAGATGACGAGTTCCAGTACTTAGAAGAACTGTGTGCTACATTTTAAAGTCTATATATTCTGTCGTACACTTCTTCTAAAACAAGTTTTGATAAACATAACATCTACAAAATATCTTTAGGTATTTTTTAAAAATATTTTTCTTTGAATAATGAAAGAATTTTCATCATTTGACATCTTTTCAAAACCCCTGGTAATGCATGCTGATTTTTTGTCTACGAACATCTGAAGGGATTATAATCTTAAATTATTTTGAAAAATCATCAGTAGTCAGGGACGTTGCATATGTTTTCAAATCTTTTTTTTATGCCCCCGGATCGAAAGATCCCGGGGGTATATTGTTTTTGTCCTGTCTGTCTGTTTGTCTGTTTGTCCGTTTGTCTGTTTGTCCGTTTGTCTGTTTGTCTGTCTGTCTGCTGTCAACTTTAACCTTGCCCATAACTTTTGATTGGTTGGAGCTATGACTTTCATATTTCACATGTGTATTTCTTGTGACAAGACCTTTCTTTGGGTATCATCATATTTGACCTTTTGACCTTGACCTTGGAGTTTGACCCACTTTTGCAAAATTTTATGAGACTTTAACCTTGGCCTTAACTTCTGAACAGTTGGTGCTTGGGGTTTCAAACTTAACATGTGTATTGTTTGTGACAAGGCCTTCCTTTGGATACCAACTACTTTGACCTTGACCTTGGAGTTTGACCTACTTTTGAAAAACTTAAACTTGGCCATAACTTTTGAACAGTTGGTGCTTAGGGTTTCAATCTTCACTTGTGTATTCCTTGTGACAAGACCTTCCTCTGGATATCAACCACTTTGACCCTTTGACCTTGACCTAGGAGTTTGACCTACTTTTGAAAAACTTTAACCTTGGCCATAACTTTTGAATGGTTGATGCTAGGGCTTTCATACTTCACATATGTAATCCTTGTGACAAGATCTTCCTTTGGATACCAACCACTTTGACCTTTTGACCTTGACCTAGGAGTTTGACCTACTTTTGAAAAACTTTATCCTTGGCCATAACTTTTGAACAGTTGGTGCTTAGGGTTTCAATCTTCACATGTGTATTCCTTGTGACAAGACCTTCCTCTTGATATCAACCACTTTGACCCTTTGACCTTGACCTAGGAGTTTGACCTACTTTTAAAAAATTTAACCTTGGCCATAACTTTTGAATGGTTGGAGCTAGGGCTTTCATACTTCACATATGTAATCCTTGCGAGAAGACCTTCCTTTGGATACCAACCACCGCTTTGACCTTTTGACCTTGACCTAGGAGTTTGACCTACTTTTGAAAAACTTTAACCTTGGCCATAACTTTTGAATGGTTGATGCTAGGGCTTTCATACTTCACATATGTAATCCTTGTGACAAGACCTTCCTTTGGATACCAACCACTTTGACCCTTTGATCTTGACCTTGGAGTTTGACCTACTTTTGTAAAACTTTAACCTTGGTCATAACTTTTGAATGGTTGGTGCTAGGGCTTTCATACTTCACATATGTAATCCTTGGGACAAGATCTTCCTTTGGATACCAACCACTTTGACCTTGACCTTGACGTTTGACTTTTATTTAAAAAACTTTAACCTTCGCCATAAGTTTTGAACAGTTGTATCTAGGTCTTTCAAATTTCACAGGTGTATTCCTCGAGATAAGACCTTTCTTTGGGTATCAACATTTTTTATCTTTTGGCCTGGATTTTGACTTGCATTTGAAGAAACTTTAACCTTCGCCATAAGCTGCCATACGGGGGCATCAGTGTTTCACAAACATATCTTGTTTAAAATTGAATATAATCCCAAGCCACTTTTTTGATAAAATGCATTTTTTTTGTAAAACGGAAATGAAAATAATTTAAATAAGTCATATATCAAGGATACTTGAGTCCAAAACATTTTTACAATCATAACTAACGGCTTGAAGGAAACGACTCGCCGTTGCTTTTTTTAATTATATGAATTATTAAAAAATGACTTCACGCCAAATTGTTTATGTTTTTAAGCAAGGTGATTTCAAGCCAATGGCACCCTAATGATTTTACATGAAGGTTGCACTACAGTATTAAATTTTGCTTTATATTCTTACCAAAATGCGCAACTTAAAGTAGGTGGTCTTAATTAAGACAAAAGTTGAGAGGTATCTTTTTCACATCTTGTAAAACAATAAAAGAATTCTTTATAAAGATTTTAGTAGCAAACAATACATAGTCATCCAGCAAGGCACGTGGGTTTATTTCGGTCGAGAAAAGTGCAGGACCTAATCACTCCACACTCAAATACAGTATATAAAAATCAGCACGCCCTAAATTAATGAATCTGGTATATACAGGAAGTTTACATATAGTTTTTCATTTCATACAAAAATCAGCTCAAGTCTCGTGCAAAAATGCCCGAACCGGGAGCAGAGTTTCAGGAATTATTTTGCGTCAGCCATGAACCTTAACTGAAATACACCTAAACTTAAATAAGGTTATGACACCTGCATATCTAGCAAGGTGACTTCACGGCATTCCACGTTTATAGAATATCTAGAAAGGTGACTTCAGGCATTGAACGTTAATATGCATACAAGTATGTATCTAGCAAGGTGACTTCACACCATTGCAAATAGCAAGATCCGTGTGCTGTATACGGTATACCTCTTTATTTGAAGTACGATTAACTTTGGTATACCGATCCCGATGAGTACCCTCTGCCTCAGAATTATTTACATTTTCATATAAAATGCACTCAGTCTGGCAAACTGTTGGCCCCTTCACGGTAACTGCGGTACTACTCTTTTGCAGGACAAAATAATAATGTTTGGCGAAGTTTTTGTAGAAAGATAATCAAATGAAATATATTAAACATATTAAACAATTACTTTTACGTCAAATTTCACCAAACTATATCATTTTACCCTGCAAAAGAGCAGTACCGCAGTTAACGTGAAACAGTCAATGTCTTCTACTGCTCCCAGCTGACAAAGCAATTAACAACATTGTCTTTGTTTATAAGGCTCATTATTTTAATTTCATTTTAGAGGAAATGGGATAATTCTACAATACTTAGTGGTAATTCAACTTATATCAATAGCTCCTTTTCTAAGGAGGAAACTCTTTAAAATGTCTTGAATATTTTTAATATTCCCAACAATCAATATGAATTTGAATTAGATACTATACTGAATTCCTTACATTTATAACAAGAGGACCATGGGCTACAATGCTCACCGGAGTGATTTTGCACTGCTTTTCTTCAACAGATTTCTCCCTTGTAGTTTTCATCGTGGCTTCACCCTACCCCTGGGGGTTTTGATAGGAAAGATTTAACCTAAAAAAATATGTTTGTTTATGTTATGTTTGTTTCCTGTAACATTCCAAAAAAATCAAGGGTCGGTTGGTCGGGATTTTTTTTTTGCTTATGAATAATGGGATTAAACATCCCGGGACTGAATTAATCAGGTTTGTATTTATACCCAGCATTGCTGCCTAGCGTCAGAAAATGAACTTAAAAAAGTTGTGGGGAAAATTGTTGTTACAATAATGATTACTCTTTATATTTAAGGTAAATGTGGACTAAGTTGGCATATTTTATATTGCAAATAAAGCTACAATTAATATTAATATTTTTTGAATAAATGGAATCAGCTGATTGATCAAGCCAGAGCAAACGCAGATTTGGCAGGGAAACACCCCCCCCCCCCCCCCGTGGTAATTTAAATGGGTCGGTCGGGTTACAGGAAACAAACATATTTTTTTAGGCCTTTAGAATCTACACTATCCAAGAAAGCTTCCACATAAATTTAGTCCTGTGGTTCTTGAGAAGAAGATTTTCAAGATTTTAACTGTATATTTCAGTGTAAAACTTGGATTCCCTATTGTGATCCCTCTCTATCTCCAGGGGCCTTGTTTTAATGAATTTAGAATCTACATTAACCCAGAATGCTTCCACATAAGTTTCAACTTTTCTGGTAGAGTGGTTCATGAGAAGAAGATTTTTTAAAGATTTTCCTGATATATTTCAATGTAAAACTTGGATTCCCTATTGTGGCCCCGGCCTATTCCCGGGGTCATGATTTGAATAACTTAGAATGTTCACTACCTCAGGATGCTTTCACATAAGTTTCAGCTTTTCTGGTCCAGTACTAGTGGTTCTTTGGAAGATTTTTAAAGATTTTTCCTATATATTTCAGTGTAAAACTTGGATTCCCTATTGTGGCTCAACCATAATCCGGGGGTCATGATTTGAACAATTTAGAATTTAGAATTAGAATTAGAACACTATCCTATGATGCTATCACATAAGTTTTAGCTTTTTTACCCAGTGGTTCTTGAGAAGATTTTTTAATGACCCCACCCTATTTTTGTCTTTTCTTGATTATCTCCCCTTGGAAGGGGTTGGCCCTTTATTTTAACAATTTACACTTCCCTTTATCCAAAGATGTTTTATATTAACTTTGTTTAGAATTAGCCCAGTAGTTCTTGAGAAGAAGTTAAAAATGTGAAAAGTTTATTGACAGACGGACGACGGACAACAGGTGATCAGAAATGTTTACTTGAACTTTCAGCTCAGGTGAGCTAAAATCCTTTCAAACAAAGATAAATAGCGGGTTCCAATAAATTTTCGTGCTCCATGTGTCAAACCCTGACTACTATTTAGACATAGTGCATGCAAAGTACAACACTATTATATAATTGCTTAATGGACTTTTGAGCTTGAATACTGTTCGTTATATCCATATATTTCATTGCAGAACATTATTAATGGACGAAAGCAGATTTTCCCTAGCTTTTTTTCTGCATTATTGAGCCCCCTCCCACATATCATGTCATATCAGCATTATTTGATATCAGTGTGGGACTGCTAAAGATGAGATTAACTCGCTCGTACTATTATTTTTTTCCGTATGCAAAACTTATAAAATGGCCAACAGTTGAAGAATGGCGCAAAAAAGTAAACACATGGCCATAGATTCCTTGCACTGTAGGTGCTATTGATGGTACATCAATAAAAATTAACAAACTCCAAACAGAACCCCAACAACTGTATTTTTCTGGTCACTATCATTTCCACACCATTCATACCCAAGAAATTGTTGACAATTTCGGAACCATTTGTTTTGATGAGTGTGGATTTATGGGTCATCTTAATGATGCTCATCAGTATTCGGGAGAAAAAATATATTCTGTCACCCTGTTGTTATAGTATTTACGGAACAGCAAAAATATGAGAAACATTTTTGAAAGAAGAAGGTGTCGAAAAGTAAATCGTATCATGTCAATACATAGACCTCTTGTTTAACTATCTATTTGTAGATTTAAAAAGTTATAAAATATGAAGTAGTGTTTGGAGGTAAAAAAGAAGACAACCTCGCCGAATTGTGTTTATTGTTGCAGGGTTGGCTTCAAGAAGAGAAAGCATTAACATTTCACTACTCTCGTAATGTACAAATATTGTTAAAAAAATACATATATTTTCTATTTTATTAAGATATTGACCATTTACATGGTATAGATTTGTTGTCACTACAATATTAAAAATACTATTACTCAAACATTTTTTTTGTATTTATTGCACTAGATATACACCATACTTCGTAGAAATATGCATCACGTGTGCCTTCTTTGGGGTATATGCTATTCTGTGCAATTAAAGAGCGAAACGTTCAAACAAAAAGAGACAAAATAATAGTTTTAAAAGACAAAGGGTAATGCTCTATTATTAACCAGATGGCTTTGTTTGTCTTTTGCTTTATTTTATAGGTAAATGGCTCTGTGTATGATAAGATCCAATTTCAGTAGTTGGAGTTCGTCCCTTTAAATTGCAAAAGTCAGTTATCGATTGTAAAAGAGACTTACTTTGTGTCAAAAGATTAATTAACAACAGACATTGGATATGCGCCTTTGGTTTACAAATCTATTAGACTAGTATATTCTTTAAAGGTGCTTAGACACAGATTTGAACTTAATATTTTCTCAAATTTTCTGTATAATATCATATTGCAATAGCATTTCACACGAAAATATAATTAAAAACTTATTTTATCTGGAAATTATTGGAACTACGAATTCTGGGACGCGTTTGATTAACATATCTATGCACATACACAAATTTTCACTTTATCCATAATATTTAAGAAAAGAAGCGATTTTGTTATGCATTAATGAAAAATATTACATCTATAATCCAGAAAATTCAGAGTAGAAATGTTCGAAAGCAAAACCAGCTCACCAGTATTGTCAGTCCGTGCTCTGTGATGTATACAGAGTTTAACAAATTGAACACACCTGGTGAAACGTAAACTGTTTTTGTAAACAGGGCACGAGCTCTGTTATTGTTAATGTTTCCGATTCACCGGGTGTGTTCAATTGCTAAACTCTGCACACACCACTGAGCACGGACTTACAACACTGTGAGTGGGTTTTGCTTTAGAACATTTCTACTCTTAATTTTTCTGGGTTATAGTTTTAATATTTTTCATTAATATACAACAAAATTGCCCCTTTTCTTAAGTATTAAGAATAAAATTAAAATATTTGAAAGCGCAAGGATGTGTCAATCCAACGCGTCCAGAAATTTAAAGTTTTGATAACTTCGAGATGAAATAAGATTTTTATTATATTTTAGTACGAAATGCTATAGCAACATACAAGTCATGAAATTATACAGAAAATTTTAGAAAATATTAACTTCAAATCTGTGTCCAAGCACCTTTAAAGAAGAATTCAAAGAGAAAGCTCGGGAAATAAAAATAAAAATACATGCCAAGTATAGGTTTAGCTGCCAGTAGCTACCAGAGTTATTTGGGTTGTTTGAAATACTCCGATCACTAGTTATAAAAATAATAATTACAAAAAAACCAAGATGTGTTTGTGAAACACTGATGCCCCCGTATGGCAGCTTTTGGCGAAGGTTAAAGGTTCGCAAATGCAAGTTAAACTCCAAGGTCAAGAGATGAGAAATGTTGTTACCCTAAGAAATGACTTGTCCCAGTAATTATACCTGTGAAATATGATAGCCCAAACACCAACCATTCATAAGTTATGACCAAATTTAAACTTTTTAAAATGTGGGTCAAACTCCAAGGTCAAGGTGAAAAGATTAAATTAATAGTACCCAGGAGAAGGCGTTGTCATTAGAAATATACATGTGAAATATTTTAGCCCCAGCACCATTTGTTCAAAATTTATGCCAAAGGTGATGTTTTCCAAAAGTAGGCCAAACTTCAAGGTCAAGGTCAAAAGATCATATTGTATGTATTCAAACAAAAGTCTTTTCACAAAAAAATATCCGTGAAATATGAAGGCCCTAGATCTAATTGTTCAAAAATTATGGCCAAGGTTAAAGTTTTTTTAAAGTGAGTTAAACTCAAAGGTCAAGGTCAAAAGGTTAAAAATACTTATATCATTAGAAAGGTCTTGTCAAAAATAGATACACATGTGAAGTATGAAAGCCATGGCTCCAACTGTTCAAAAGTTATGACCAAGGTTAAAGTTAGAAAAGTTTTGGCAAAAGTGGGTCAAACTCCAACATCAAGGTCAAAAGGTCAAATATAAGTTATGCTCAAGGTTAAAGTTTTTGCGGACAAACAGACAAACAGACAGGACAAAAACTACATACCCCCGGATCTTCGATTACGGGGACATAAAATCGCCATTGGAGGATTGATTTTGAGTTATGGGTAATGTTAATAACCAGGGCAGTATGAACAATCAAACCTTTAAACATTGGATAGAAAAATATATTTTGTAGAATTTCAGTATTTCCAAATGGCAGTAAACATCAAAGGTCAGAGAGCAGCTTGGTTGCCCCTAGTAAGGCCCATGCTGCCCTTATCCCACCACTACTAACCACAACAAGTTAAGGCACATATTTGCAAAACGCAGGGTATTTCACTCTCAATGCATTGCCCGATTGGTAAGAGTTAAGACCAAAATCACCTGGCAGAGTCATGAGTAGGTCTTGTTCATTTGAACGATGGGAATTTCACCTAATTCATGACTTGTACAATTTAGATGATTTTCCTTGATCTGAATATATATATATATATATATATATATATATATATATATATATATATATATATATATATATATATATATATATATATATATATATATATATATATATATATATATATATTGATTGTATGTTGTTTTACTTCCCGTTCGAGAATTTTTCACTCATATAGAGACGTCACCATATACCCGTGAAGGGCTTCAAATTTAGACCTTTACTCGTCACTCAGGGCCATGCATTGAGCAATAAGGGTTCTTTATCGTGCCAACGCCTACCGTGACACGGGGCCTCTGTTTTTAAGGTCACATCCGAAGGACCCGCAACTTTCACTTCAAAGTGCCGAGCGCTTGGCGAAGGAACATTTGCTACCTATTTTTTTTATCGACCTAGGCCAGTCGCAGCAGTGATTGGAAAGCTAATGACAAGATAGCGGAACTCTCATCAGGTTTGACTTGAAGGGATAGAATGGAGACTGTTATATCTATGCTTATGTGTCTACCCCAAGATAAATTGATTAAGCTATGTAACATTCCCATGATAGGTGTTAAGAATGCTAAACACAAATTAAGTAATTGAAGATATGTAGCTGATTTTCTAAAGGATATCCGCTCCTCATCAGCCACAAAGAATAACTCTGAAAAAATTTTTAATAAAAAAGACTCAAAATTAAAATCTGACAATCAAATCTTTTCGTGCAACAATTTTTATTTCATTCAACTCAATATGATTTAAGGTTCTTTGAAGTCTAAAATCTGTATTGTAAAAAAGTTGACATTTGTACCCCACAAAAGTATAAAAATAAATACATCTTTAGATAAATCAAATTTCCTTTAATCTTGCCTTAGTTACGAAAGCTCGATTACCTTGATATGAGATTAGAAGTGATTTTTTATGTCTTCTGATGATACATGTAGCACATGCTTTAACACTATGTGTTATATAATAATTGAAGATCCTTTTATAATATGATTAACTTTAATGATGTAGAAATGTTGAAGAAATATCATGGGTAAAACCGTAAATACACGCTGTAAAAAAACGTAAAACCGTTAATAAAACCGTGAATTAACGTTGCTTTTTGAAAAGAAATGACATTTTTGTGAGCATTTTCAATAACTTTACTGCTGATTTTCAGAACCTGAGAATTGGACAGTCTTAATCATTATAATTGTTTAACTCTCCTTCCAAGGAGGTCATTGGCTTCCAACAGTGCATTACAGTAATTTACAAACATTTATAGGTGATATATCTTTGGTTTAGGAATATTTTTTACAATAAGTGGGCTTTAGGTGATCGCCATATCATGTTAAAATAGGTGGAATGACGTTTTTGGTTTTTGTTAAACGTCGGCATTCATATTTAGTGTGAGGTACCTTTGGCTAACAACAGTATATCATTTCATACCGACAAGCAAATAATGCAATTCTGCTTAAATCAATCTATTGGTTAAAAACGTGTACTTAATATCCCCTATTTCAACATTATTTTTGAAGCAGATTTCATACTTATTACATCAAATGAAATAACAGGTTCTATTTTACATTGACAGTGGCTTTATTTTTGGTCCTCTTGCAGATCTAACACTAACTAATGTTTCAAAAGAAATGGGGGCATCTCAGGTTGATAATGGAAACACAGTAAGTTTCAATAATTTCAGGTATATTTGTTTAGCTTATCATTAGCTTGGTCAGCTCATTTAAATCAAATATTTCATGTTATAATTTACGTGACAATGTAAAGTAAAGCCCTTCAAATTGTTGGAACTTTTATATCGAACTTGTTGTGTGTTTACAAATTTCATTGTGTTATGAACCTTATCAAATCATCTATAGTTAATGAATTGTCCGTAGCGGCTAAACAATGGACAGACATAATAGTGGGACACACGATTTCCAATAATTTTTTCAAAGCTTTTGTCACTACTACAGACTTTAGGGGAAGTCTGCACTGAATTGTGTATAACAATTTTCTGTTTCTTATGAGAAGGTGAATTGGCAAGCAAGTCATCCAGAGGTTATGACCCACACCTTTCCAATAATGTCACATTGGCGTCATTCAGCTAGGTGGATGAACAATTCCCCAACAAGTTGTACATCTATACATGGTTCATTTCAATGGCAATCCACTACCTCCACTACATTTAATACTAACACGTTATCAGTTCTCAACCCCTTATTTCAATACTATTCATTTCTGTAACATAAACAAATGTTGCTTTAGATCACACTCTTTTCAGCAGCAGTATTGGGGGGGGGGGGGCATTCGTCAACAAGTAATTTAACAATTGGGCAGGTGGAATGCCTCAGACATTGGTGCAAGATTTGTGTAAATGCAATATAACAGCTCAATTTCAATTTTGGCTTAAACTTTTTATACTTCTATACAGTCATATGAAAGTTTTTGTAGGTTATTGTACTGTAGCCTGGGATATGTCAATCACAGTGGCAACACTTGTCCTAAAGGGAAAAGCCATCTCACAAAGAAAATAAATAGAAAAGATTTTAAAAAAATCAATGTATATTTGGGTTTGGAGTCATGAAATTAGATTGCAAGAATTTAAATAAAATGCACTTGGGTGGTACACTTAGGTTTCAAGGACCTTGATATCTTGCCCGGATCATTACTGTTTCAAAGTATGAAATGTTCCTGTTTAGGCTGCGAGATATTAGTCCAACGTTTGTCAATTAATTGGTCTGATATAAGTATATTCCCAGATGAGTCTTGATTTCATGGAATAACTTACTTACAAGTGTCTATTATATATGAACATTAATAAACTTTGAAATTGACAGAAGGTCAGTTGGGTGAAATAAAATTAATTAAAAACTAACAAGTATACACAAAAAGCATTAGCACTGTATAGACAAGTTCATTTGGCGGAAGTCGGGGATTATCTTATGTCTGGCTAAAAAAAATTAATCTATCCTCAGTACCGGGGAAGACACCGGTACCTGAGGGACAAGCTTGATCTTTGCGGGTACCAAAGGCAAGCTTTTGGGCCTACCCTTGGGAGTGTTATCCCCAGGTAGTTTTTGCATACCAAGGGAGGCAGGTATAGAGTTAGGAGCCGAGCCAGAACTTGAATTCATTCATTTGTTGTGGACGCACGCACTCTTATTGGTACCAAGAGGTCTGTTCCCACCACGGTCACCTGTAGGGGGCGCTAACGCGCCAGATTCTTAGGGAGGTAATCCCGGTAGATAGGTAGCTTTTCCCTGGGTTCCGTTGGATCCTCTCATAACTCAGGAGAAGTTGAGAATGATTGAATTCAGGTCATCATTTTTACCAGTAATGAAGTTTGCATCTGGATTATAGTTAAAAGAAATTGGAAAATAAAAAACAATATTGAGGAATGAGGATATTGTTTTAGAACGCCAATATCTATCAAGCAGTTATCAGGCTTAAAAGTATATTGAACAAATACTTATTTGGAGCAGAGCAAACATGTACCTTAAAACATAAATGGTATCAGGTGCCATGGAGGAGAAGGTATGTCCTGTCGACCGGCATGACGGAGCAAGCAAAAAATCCTTACGCAATTGAGTGTAGAAATATTGACTTAATATCAAGCATGAAAAAAACTGGACAGTATTCGACTTAATAAGAGATTGTATTTGCTGACAATGTCTTTGTGTCGACCACAGAACATTCGAAATGTTGAACATGCCATACTGTTGATATCCTGGCTCCATCATCTTGTTTATCAATAACTTAGCTCATTTTAGAAATTGTTCCTACAAAGAGCATATTAAATGCATAGAAAAGATTGAACCAATAGATGGGAAATGTAAAGTTGTAAAATTCAATTTAAAAATAATTTTGTCAAACCCAAAACAGGTATTTTATTAAAATGGAAATTTCTTTTTCTGCATATAATAATAATTATATAAACAAATTTGATATAAGAATAATTTTAGATGAGAAAGCTTTGTCGATTGTGAAGATGCACTGATGAACACCTTACGCAGCACAGCTAAGGCTACAAAAAGGAGGCAGAGCTTAATTTTATACGGTAAATATACAGTAAATAATAAATAGAATACAAAATAGAAATCTTTTAAAAAAAAAAAAACTATAAAATTTTAAACTGTAGGAGAGAATTAAACTACATCAAAGCTTACTATAACATGTTTTCTCATCAGTTAAACCCCGCATAAACAAGTCACTGATCGCACTGCTCTTGTCAATATGACGTCATTCCGTAAAACGTGTTGCAGTTGGTATGCCGAGAAACGCAGATCAAGTAATATTTTAACAACAAAGAAATGTATTTTATAATGAAATGAAATATTATTTACAGATATTTCAGAGGTCATTGATTTGGGTGGAATGTCTTTTTTTGTGATTTTGGTCATAAATTATTCGTACATTTCCTGGTTAACTGCAACAGCCGTATATTTGCATGCAGGTACATTGGAGTGTAATCTAAGGGTCTTCATAAATCGAACTCTTGCAAGGGCATACGCTCAATGGATCATGGCAAGCTTCTACTCATAAACTCTAGAAGTACTAATCTATTTGAAAAGTGCGGCAATCCTCTTGAAATCTTGAAAATCAATTAATTATTTCTATATTTAATACAGCTGACCAACAAAAAATTCAGTATGCGGTCATACAAATATGATTTTAACAATGCAATAATAAAATCTAAATGGGATCACAGCACTTTTCACAAAATACAGTGGATGTTGAAAACATTTATAAATTAAACTTAGAATTACAACTTGATATGCCCTTCATAGTCGACCTCAATACTGCAGGTATATGTGTCACATCACGTGACAAGTCTAAATATAACATTTCATCGTTAATAATCATAATTAAATCTGTCCAATATAAGTAAGGTACCTAACAGAATCGCCATTCTGAAAAAGAATTAATTTTCATTAGAAAAATTGATATTTCCATTGTGGTCCTTAACTGTACTGCATAAGGATATGACTAAAATGTTGATGGTGCAGTAGTTGACAAAAAAATGGAATAAAGTATAAAAGATCAAGCACACTAGTAAACACACTAGCATCTAGCACTCCACAGTAAGGAAGTGGTAAAATATATTTACAGTCAAAAATCAAAAAAGTTTTTCTTGTATCACAAATAAACTTTAAGATTGAATCATATTTTGTCAGCTTTAGGTATAGATCTTCAGGTTGAAACGTTGGTTTTAAATATTGAAAACATTCCATTCTATTTCGAGATCATAAATTAAGACAGAACGCAACAAAACCATCTCAATTATTTTTTTATGGAGATTTAGTAAGAGTATTATTCAATGCAATTTTGACGGAGTTCACACTTCTACGAGATATAGAAATGTTTAATTTCCTTTCATTTGGTGGTATCTGTACAAAGTGACAGTAGGACTATCCTCATTCCCGACCATTAATGTGTCCTGGTCATCAAAGCAAAGAGCACGGAGTTTGTATGGACATTGATCTGGTGTGAGCAGAAGTGTCAGGAATTGACCATCCATGTCCAGCAAGTGGACACTGCAGCAATTATTTAAACGATCCTTATAGCCGTTACACACCAAAATAAGTCCTTGGTTATCTGTACAGATTCCATAAGGTATGAATCCAGATTGAGACTGGTGACCAGAGTAAGAATAACGATACTCTCCCAATCCAGTCACTACCACTACACTTTTGGCCCAGGAGTCAGACGTACAAATGTCAAAATTGATGTTTTCTGTGATGTAGCATACACTATAGTATATATGCTTTCTTTTATCATTTATCGAAATGTCTTGTAGCTTCCTCCCTTTTGGGCTGTATCTATAAATTTTCATGTAGTCGTCTCCCCACATCCCGACTAATATGTGTCCATTAATGCGAGAAGCACATATGGCTCCAGGTTCTTCGTCCCTTGTGCATATTAGTTTGGTGGTTGACATGTCACTAGTCACTCTGTAGATGGCTCGTTTTTCATTATCTGTGTAAAATAACTCTCCTTCTGTTGTCACTATGTGGTTACTACACACGCCCCTCATATGTATTGGTATTTTCTGTGCTAAGTGTCCTTCCAAGTCAGACTGAATGAGGTAACCAGAATTATCACTTGCCCAAAATTTATCCGATAGTGCTGATAAATGTGAAACACCAGATGCATCAATAGCTACCTCATTTACTTTTGTAATACAAGAACAAAGCTCTTCAGATGAATTTATTTTAATTTCACCAAACTGTGTTGCTATTTCATCTGTATTCAATGTACCTGTAATAAATATTGGAAGTTTTTGTTTTGCTAGGTTAGGCGTTTTAAGTTGAGCTAATGAAATATCAGTGTGGAATTTGAGTAGTTCACTAGGTTTTATTGATGGCATTTTTCGCTCGTAATCTGTAACAGTCGTTTCCAGGTAATAAATACACTCCTGTGTGTTCTTCTCTTGTTCCATCAGATCATTTAGGATAGAGTTCTTGATCTCGTCTAGCTTTTCACTAGCGTTTGCCAATATTGTGTCAACTGCCTCCCGCAGTTCATCTGCACACTTCTTCATAGATAACCTTAACTCAGAGATTTTCTTCTTGACAAATTCTCTCCTGTCTCCAAGTGATTTGATATTTTCTTTAGCTTTTGGAATGACTTTTCCCCAGATATTCATCAGTTCCGTCTGGCATAGGTGTAGAGTGTTATTGTAGATGGTTTCGAGGTCACTCACTACATGATCACTGTGATTTAGCGCAAAGCACGTAGAACAGATATAATTATGGCAATCATCGCAGTAGACATCTATATCTTGTGTGGGGTGGATACTGCATTTCTCTGACGGAACTTTTCTTTTCCTCTCCTTATAGAGAACAATCTCATGTCCAATGTTCTGCTCTAGATGTGGCTGCTTGCATTGGTCACAGATTCCCTGATGACAGGTATTGCAGTAAAACTCGGAGAAGTTCCTACAGGATTCTGTGTCACACTCAATAACATGCTGGGCTGAATTTGGTACTTGGTCCATGATTATCAATCATCAAGCTAAAATGATTTATTACAAATGATTTGCGTAAATAATGGAATTTTCTCACATGAAAGATTATCAAAACCAACATATTCTGAAAAAATAGATATAACAAACTCTTTACCTTTTTGTTTGATGTCGTAAATGATTCTCCTTTCACATTACTCTATCAGGCATGGTTTATGTCAGCCATTTGTAAAGCATGTTTGTTCAGGTCGATGTGATTACTTCTATAACATTTAAATCTCCAATCTTTATTTACATAAGGCGTGTTATTTAAAGAGAAAATATGGCTTAAATATTGGGCAGTAAAAAGATTATATTCTTTCACTGTGCAAAAGAAATGTGCTAAAAATTGAATTATAATTTTTATTTGACGTTTTCATTTATTACTAATAAATATCCTCTAAGTACGATTATTTTATAATATATATAGATCATTTTTACAGTACCCTTGTTCATATATTAAAGGATATAATCAAAAGGTTGTTAATAAGACATAAGGGGATAAGACATTAATAAGACATTAACCAAACATTACTTGAACTTACCGACACTTTACGTCCATTAATGGGTATTTTAAGGGGATGAAGGACACACGGACAGATGACTCAGCAAATACAATATACCTTTAAGTCTAATGCTGACTGGCATTATTCAAACAAACTGTTAGGCCATTATTTTCACACCGAATTGTCTTCAGATTTTTCCGTTTACCAGACCATGACAAGGAGCACATGATGGGTATGACCGCTCGACAGGGGATACTCACTCCTTTATGGCAACTGATCCCACCTCTGATGTTTTAAGATGTCCGTGTTTGCTCTGCTCCTTATTCGTTTCAATGGATTCTTAGCTTGATTACAATTCGTTACCTTCATATTTCAGTTTAACTACGTCTGCTTGTAATCATTAACAAATCATGCAATTAATAGATCGGTCCCTTCCTCGTTTACCAACGCTGTTGGTCCAATACGTTGGTGGCGTCATGCACAATCTGCTAGTACAGCAATATTATACTCGTTGAATACATGGGCAGTATAATTACGTAAAAAGGTCATAATCAACGTGCACATGTTGAGGTATCTTGTGAAATAGGAAACACAAAAATTATTTTTGGAATGGTTGTTGAAAGAAATCTTATGTGTGCATATTTTATTTTCCTTAAATATCTAAAGTCCGATTTCATAGTTGATTTTCCCGTACTCGAAAAAATAAACATAAGAAATGTAAACATCACACGTTTTCGTCATGTTGTCTTGTTTAACGGTGTCCTGTGCAATATTGGGGTCGATTTTACCTTTCAATTTTTTTTTACAGGAAATACATAATTTGAAGGATCTAAATTTCAATGTCAATTTTCAAATACAAAATAACGAAATATTTTGTAAATCTTTTGTTGTTGTTGATTTGTACATACTTTGTTGTTGTTGTTAAAGTTGTCATAATAAGTACACAATTTTCCCTTCGCAGATGCAGTGTGTTAAAAGAAACTTGGTATTTTAAATTTTTTAACTATATTCATCTTCTGAAATATCTCAAGATACCTCTCCACATACCAATTCTATAGTCTTTGCTTAAAAATTCCCAATAAAGACAGAACAAGTTGCTGTCCTTTAAAAAAAGGACTGCAATACGTGGACCATATGCATGTGTTTCTAAACGAAATTTTCCAGGTTTAGGGATTTTACAAAGGTGTAATTAAATTAATTTTTTTTGTAATTTTCATCGTTATTTAAGTCTGCTTAATTAGGCTGTAATGATAAAAAAAAATCATGACCCTGAAATGATATGAATATGAAATGTTGATCTAAGTATCTATCACAATTGTAATGTAGCCATTAAAATTAACAACAGAATTAAACGAGGCTTAAGGTAAGGTTGGCGATTACAGGGAGATAACTCTTATAAGTCACTTAAGCGTTTGAAACCGGCGGAATTTAAACCAGCGATACTAAGCATTCAATCGCTAATGAATTTCGTCTGTCAAACCATGAACAAACAAAGGACATTTCCAGTAGAAAATCGTATAACAATTTAAAGTGCTGGAATCTCGGAAGAATTTATCGGACATATGAAAGACGTTTAGCGTGATGCACGATTGATGACCCAATAAAAGAGGACTAGTAAGTTGTAAAGTCTTTGAAGTTCTTTACAAGTATTTATTAACACATATACAAACATATATACAGATCCGTAGGTTCTGGCCCGGGCCGACTCCCCGCTCCGCTGCTGTCCCTGACACGTCCTGTCAGCTTGGCATCCACGTGTAGAAGAGGTCCGTGCGACTGTCCCGCCGTCTGAAGTAATACAGACAGTAAGTCGTACCACGGGACAGTCGCACAGATACTACACTCTCCCCTGTTTTCTTTGAAAGGCTGGAGTCTACCACAGGAAAGAGGGTCCGGAACCATCTCCAACGTCGGGGCGCTGTAAACACCCTCCCGGGCTAACTGCCCAAGAAATACAAGTGCCAGAGCAAGCTCCAGGCAAAACCACACCCAGGATTAATCCTAGGTAACAAGTCCGGGATTACTCCCAACCAGGTGGTATGTCCGGGATGATCCCCAGACAATCATCCTACATCTGTTTAACGATAACCGAGTGGGCCAAGGTCATCAGGCCCACTCACTACTGAGAAACTGTGACACCAGTCACACCATCAGGCCCTGGAGGGTAAACTCACCCTCCGGCGTCGCCCACGCCTCCGCCTTTATCTGTATAAATGACATGCACTGTTCTCCTCCGGTGTCACACTGTCAGACGACAAGGAACTGCCAGAATCAAATGGGGTTGTCCCCACTTCCGCATCATGGTCCTTCGTGACCCCATCTATATCTTCCTCCAGGGTGGGGCCTTTGTCCACAGAACTCAGTGATCCCACAGAAACTTGACCATAGGCCGCCTCATTCGAAGGTTGGGCTGGTCTTGGGGAGAGAGGTGTAACACCGATATCCTCAACTGCAGAATCCAATAGAGACTCCTCCACCATCTCTACTTCCAGGCATGACACGCACAGGCTAACAGCAAAGCCTTGAGATTGGCGTGACTGCCCAATTTGTATACAGGTCTCCTTCCCCTCATTCTTGGGTGATACCTGATCAGAACTACCAGGGCTGGTCCTCCCAAAGACCTGAAACTCCCTAGTCCTATCCCGGGCTGGTCCAAGTGGCTCCGGAGTGGAGTGGGGAGCCACAAGCTGCCCCACTTCCTCGTCCAAGGATGCCTCTTCCTCCTCAGCTGAGAATAGCTCCGGCGATTGGGGCGTCTCAAAGCGGACCCTTAGCCTGCGCCGCTTGCGCCTACGCCGCATACAGGAGGGGGGTTGACTAGCCCCCTGCTCCTTACTCTCCGAGTCAGTCCTCTCTGGGGACTGCTCTGGGTTCATAAATCGAACTGCCTGGGAGGGCCCTCCCTGGGATCCAGGCCTTCCACTCCTTGGTCCCCTCTCCTGGGACTCAGGCCTACGATACCTCTCACCAAGGGGTCCCTTCATCCGGGCTCCGCCCCGCGGCCCATCAGTGGCTACTGTCTTCCCTGTAGCTCGAATGGGGCAAATTCTACGGAAATGCCCCACCTCTCCACACTTAAAACACACAGAAGGCTTCCGCTTATGAGCCGTCCATCTGGATGGCGGGGAACCAGCCCTCCGAGGTTTCGGAAAGGGGGCATATCCTTTCTGCCTCAAGGCCTCCTCAAGTTTCTCTATCCTGCTCCGGAGAGCTTCAAGCTCCTCCCTAGCATCCACATTTCCCATCCCAGGATCATCCCGTCCAGTGTCCTCACCGAGGATCAACTTCCGCACCTCTCTCTTGGCTTTAGGCCCATGTAGCCGGGAGTGCAGGTAGTATTGCATTCGCTCCATGGCTTCCTCCACAGTCCGGGGATGTCCATCAAGGGCGTAAAGGCCAGCGTCTTGGTCCTCGGCTCCATAACACAGCCTAGGTATGGCATGTGTGTGCACGTCCGGCACACAAGGGAAGGCTCACGTTGCCAAGGTCAGCACCCTGTCTGCCCACTGACGAAGTGACTCTCCTGGATTCTGATTGGCAGCCTGGAAGTTGAGTTGATGAGTGAGATCTGGGGCAGAGGAGCCAAAACGCTTCTCAAATCTCTGCAAGATCTCATCTAGGCGGAGCTGGCTACTGGTTTCCAACAGCAAGGTATAGTATTCGCTTGCTGCCCCCTCAAGGCAGAAACAAAACTGGTCGTGCTGCTCCTCCTCTGTCCATAGCTGGCTGCGAGATAACCTAACGAACTTGTGCAAAAATGCCTTCCAGCTGGTCTTACCATCATACCTAAGGTCCTTATACCGGGGCTTACCCCCATTGGCTGCCCTACTTGGGTATGGTGTGGTGCCCTGGTAACCAGATGAGCCATAATGTATTGGTGTACTAAAGTTGCAAGCCTGGTTAGCCGGGACTGACTGACTAGCATAGTATCCCGGATGGGCTGCCCCATACATGTTAGGTTGAACATGTGCTATCCTCTCCCCCTCCCTTCCAAAATGGCAGGCTGGGGTATTGGGATGGGCAGGACTACAAGTCATTGACACAGGAACACTATGGTGCTGCAGTGCACTGGGCACAGCCATACCATGGAGTGTGGCTGGAGTACTCTCGCCTCGATACAACACAGAATGGGCGTGGTCGGGTACTGGGGGTTGGGCATGCCTACCCCCAGGATTGATGTACACTGATTGGGGCGCATGGTAAGGTGTGCTTGTGGAACTAGCATATAATGATGTAGGTTGGGGTCTGGCAGCAGTCACACCAGGGTCTAAAGGATTTACTTGTGAATGAACCATTGCTGGGGACACTCCCACATTTACAGGGGCTGGGGCAGATATAGTGCGTGGCATTGAGCTACGGGGTTGCAAATCATCCCCAGGGAAAGAGGGCGCACCAAAATCTGCTAGACTAGGTTGGCTCTGTATGGGTGCGGGGTCCCAGGTGAGCCCTACAGGATCTACGGGCCTCACAGGCCTCTCGGGTTGCTGACTAAAACACGGTGTATGGGACGGAAGGGCGGGGTCAAGTGGGTGTGGTACAACCGCACCCAAGCGGCTTGGTCTATAACCCATGGTAGCAGGGCCCCCCAGGTTAGCTGTGTCTCCCACAAGGACATGGTGGCTACTACTAGCTGGTCGCACATGGCCTAAGGAATACGGATGGTTTAATCCCGAATTCAAGGGAACCTCCCTATATTCATATTTAGGTGGGCTACAACCCACAGTGCTACCAGGTGAGCCACACCTACACGGGCTACCTAGAGAGGTCTCCAGGGAATCACTGGTCATCATCCCTGGTGAGCCAAATTGAGACTGGGCAAACCGTACCTCTTTTCCTGACTTTCCATGTAATACACTACCCTCCCCACAGGGGATGCCCGAGTGCAGGCCGGGCATAGGTGTAGAGGGACCCCCCAGGGGCAACCCCCCTCCCATGTGGCCTGACATTGACTGAGCAAAAGGTGTGTGACGGGAGGCAAAATGCTCACTCCCGCTATAAGCGTATGGTGAATAACCCCCCTCCCCGGGGTATACCCCCATCCTACACGGAGAACGAAGATTGAAATTGTCTGACCGCCTGTCAGCCGGGCGAGTGCCCAGGCCTAAAGCCGACACGGCTTCCTCTACCGACATATCCATAATAAAATATCACAATAAATCAGATAAAATCACAGACAATACAAATTAATTCTGAAAGTTGATTCAAGAAATACATAAAAAAAAACCAACACGTGCTCTCACATACCTAGCAGCACCAAAAATGGCGGCTAAAACGATGCCTGAAAAAAAAAACTAACTTTGACAGCAGTACGGGAATCTCCCGGGCCCCGCGAGTTGGGCGCCAGTAAAGTCTTTGAAGTTCTTTACAAGTATTTATTAACACATATACAAATATATATACAGATCCGTAGGTTCTGGCCCGGGCCGACTCCCCGCTCCGCTGCTGTCCCTGACACGTCCTGTCAGCTTGGCATCCACGTGTAGAAGAGGTCCGTGCGACTGTCCCGCCGTCTGAAGTAATACAGACAGTAAGTCGTACCACGGGACAGTCGCACAGATACTACAGTTTATTTTAAATACGGAACTGTGCAAGTTTCAAGTCAGCAGGAGCAAAGAATCAGATGTATTGTAAATCATGCACTTCACCACTTCACTTAAACATGTTAAATGACATCATGAACGAATGAAAGAATAGATGTGGGAGCATCCTGTTACTCTATACACTCCGAACAGGGAAGTGAAGTCACGGAGCATTTGACAGTTTGATATAGTTGCATCAGACAGGTAATTATTAAACTGTTAATTTTTAAGTATTTGTAGTTCATATTCGGTATTACAACTTCGAATTACGGAAAGTTGTCAGCTACATAAACGGATTTAAACAGTAATGAATGAACAGATCAGGGTGCACGTTAATCCGAGATTCCTCGGACTCTATCCCCTGCTTTTATCTGTCTATATTATGCGCCTCGATTGACAATGGTTTTCTTGGGTGAAAATTTTCAATGTTACACTCTACTACATGCAGTATGACATGTGCAGCGAATCTCGGATTAGTTACATGTGACTAAAACCCTGCAATGCAGAAAAAGTTGTCATCCAACTTTTTTTAAAATCTCTCTCTCCCTGCCTCTCTCATTTTTTAATACAATCAGGAAAGCATTTTCATCATTTTTTTTAATGAAATAGTTTAAATTATTGATTGACACTTACTCAGATCTAGTGTATTTCTCACTGAAAATTAGTTCTCAATGAAAAAAAAGGCATGGAGCCCAAATCCATTTTAAAAAAAATATCAAATTCAATCTTGAATGCAGTTAACAAATAAATGTTCTAACTCTTTTAGTCAAAAGATACAAAGTGATATTTAATGTGCTGCACATGGATTTTCTGCCAAGATAGATTTTAGTATGAATTTTAATTATTTTATCATAAACTTTGATATGATTATCTCAAAAAGGAATTAAAAGTAGGTTAAAAAGAGGGGGATTTAAACTAAAAGTCATAAAGTCTGGGACTCCGTATCAAGACTTTTTCAATACTGTAAACCAACTTTCGTGACATATTTTAATTCACTAATATTTATCGCCACGAACCATTTATTTTGCTTTGTATTTGTAGAAAATGTTTCCTAAGTCGCGATAAATAATCGCCGCAGATTGGTTTCAAACTGACGAATTGTGAATAAAAGATGATGCGAATAAAAAAAAGTTCGTTTACGGTACTTTTCCTATTTTACTTCTATGCACTGGCTATATATGTTCCAGTATTGTTTAAGTTTTACTGATTGCTAAGCTCAGTTGATTGTCCTACTCTGACAGAGGTAAATTTTGGTTCTCTCAAAATAAATACATGTTTAGTTGGTACATGTAAATATTTACATTTCCAATGTCTTTCTCCGAGATAAAATTACAAATTGTAAAAATACTTTATTTCTACATAAATCTACTGGTTCATCGATAGGCGCGGTTAAAAAAAATCACGTGCGGGGCGGGACAAATAGAGACGGAAGCGGGGCTATTAGCACGGGAATTTGCAGAATCAGGAGCATGTAAATATAAGGAATAACTGTCAGATTTTTTTGATTCATGACGATGATCTATCGATTGGCTTGCATGATGATTTTATGAATAAACGCCTTCGGCGTTTATGCAAATTATCACGCAAGCCACTCGATTGATCACATCATGAATCCAAAAAATAAGACAGTTATTCCTTAAATATAAGTTTTGTTTGTTTTTTTTTATAAATTTAATTTTATTGATATTTTTTTTTTCGCTTTGAAGTAAACTTTGATGGGGGCTTATAGAGACAGCTGGCACAGGTTGGAATTACGACATAATACAGGTGAGCTTTTCTAAAGTACAGTCTGTATTTATGTTTTCCTCACCAAGTGATACATTAGTATATAATGTGGATCAGGCCGGTAGGAAGCAATTTCAGTTTGGGGAGGGGGGGGGGCACCAGGAAAACCAAACATTTTCATTTTAGATGGGCACTACCAATAATTAAAAAATTCCTTGACAAAAAAAAAGTCATCGGACGTTATTGAGGGGACACAAGCATATAATGGCTATGTTTTCTTTAGTATTCTATATATTGGCAAAATTATGGGGGGGGGGGGGGATGTGGATAGATTTAATTTAGATTGAATGGTTTTAACGAGAGCCTGGGAATACTTTCTGTAAATTAAGTTCTACATTTATTAGTACATGTATCTCATTTTTTAAATAAAAAGAGATCCAGATTATGCATGACTATTTATGAATAATCTTAGGGTGTGTTTTAGAAAATTCACTCATCAAGCTTTTATGATTGCATTCATCTAATTCAATCTATAGAAATGTATACATTAATTTTTATAATACATGTAGTACCATTATTTGTTATAAAGTGAGTATGTTGGAAATTCATTCGTTTCATCTGGGTTTTTTCCATTCCTTTCATTATATGAAAATGAACACACAATTTCAGATTATGGATCTTTGATTGGAAAAGAATCAGAAAAAGTATTTCAGTTCTTGCTTAGAAGATCTGTGCCATCTATTACAGTAAAGACCATTATATTCCACTCCTGAATGTTCAAGAAAGTTGGATGGATCAAGCAAAGTATGGAACCTGATATTCCAATACCAGTGGCCCTGGATTTGGAGGAGAATGGTTACCCAATAAATGTTATCCATGGAAACAACGATTGCACAATAACATTCTATCTACAAGCTGTTTTCCTTATACTTAGAAAAAATAAGATTCTGAGATAGATGATTACAGTACATTGCTTCTCCATCTTTGAACTTATATTCAGTAAAATAAATGTATGCAACAGAGGTATTAATTGAATGTGGCATATGTCTGCTTTAATGACAAGTTTCTATGACAATGTAGCATTCAAAAAGTGTTTGTAAAATTTCATGTAAAATGTTGTAGCAAAATATCCATAGATAATGGACAGAATATCTGTGTCATTATTGCATTGTTATTTTTTTCCCATTATTGTCAACTTTGCAGAATTTTACAATTTGACTGAAATCTGAAGTACTTGCACTGTAAACTCATTAAAATATGAATTTGTAACTTGGAATCCAATGTTATTTTCTTCTTACATACAGCTGCATTTATCAAGAACCTGGGACTGATCAAAGTCGCCCTCATGGTGCAGTGGTTAGAGCATTTGCTCTAGAATCACGGAGTAAGGAGTTGATCCTTGCATTGTGGGTTTTTATCCCACTGCGGGACTTGGAGACCAGTCCTTTGGATGAGACCATATGAACCAAAGTCCTGTATCACAGTATTTGCTGGCACGAAAAAGATCCCTCACTGCTCAAAGGCCATAAGTGTCGAGTAAGGGTCTATATTTGTAGCCCTCCACTGGTAAGGGGTGGCGTTTCAATATGAGTGAAAAATTCTTGAAGAGATATCAAACAAACAAATAAACAGACTAATAAATTGATTGATATGTAGATATATGTTAACCTACTGCTTCTAAGATAGCAGCTACCTAGATACTATGCCTACAACATTTCACTCAAATGATAGCATGTAACTTAGCCTCACTAGTCATAGATGGGTAAAGACATTAGCTAAGGATGTCTAGAAATTAATACATGTAGTTGAAATCCTTTGGAATGATTTAAAAATCAACAGGAGGTCAAAAAAGCTTTTATTGGTTTACTAAAACTGGTTTTCCAACAGCAGCATACTAAGAAACTAAGAAATTTAATAAAAAAATTTGTTTGACGAGTATGCCTTCTCAAAATTGTATCAATGTTTACTTTAAAAATGCAGAAAAAGTCTGATTTTTATATACAAAACCTGTTATATAGTCTCTGTTTCCATGGAAACTGTGTTGGGGACATACATATTTTTTTAGTTCATTGTAATGAAAATAATCCAATTAACAATTTCTTGGATTTTTGTGGAATCGGTAGATATAGAAAATGATGATTTTTACTTGTTGGTTGCCATGGCAACAGTTTCACTTTATTAGAGAAAATTGAAAAAATCCTCTTTTTACCCAAATTTTTAAATTTTAAATAACAGAAATAAAAAAATAAGATAAATTAAGCATAAAATATGATGATTTATGCCGTTTTGATTATTCTAATATGATAGTTTATAAAATATATCAATAGTTTATAAAATATATCAATTTCTTCATAGAAAATAACTTTACATGTGAAACGTCAAATACCTCAAATTTGGCGTCTTTTACTCAAAAAACGGGACGGGCAATATCTGTTGAAATCGTGTTAAATAATGAAGCTACTCTTCCCAAGTAAATAGATATACGACATATGTAGAATTTTTAATAAATAAAATTTAGAGGGAGTTGCAAACCTTACCTTAAGTGTGCAGGTATCGTAATCTCCATTCGCGGATCCAAGGAGTGGGGTTCGAGTGTTGGAACCCCCTTTATTTTTGCATAAAGAGGAAGAGAGAGAGATTTTTCTCGGTAATATATTTTTACATCTAGAATTTTCAATAATATAAGTTCTTCAATCCCTACCCTTTCTGCTCTCTAGATAGAGTCTTGGTTATTGCTTCTTCCATGTACCTTCACAATCCCGGCCCCGGGCCTCGGCCACCCACGCGCAACATGAAAGATTTCACTTTGATATCATCGGAAGATTCCAGCAAACGTAAGGCTATGCCATTTTTGGACCATCTTCTAAAGTAACTAGCTTTAAGAAGAGTGCATAAAAAGTCATGAAAGGGAGTATCCATAAGAGAATATTTATCTCCTTATATTATGGGGATATTTTAATTAATGAAGAGAAAGGTTCAAAATATCCCCGTAGTGTGTTGGGGAGGGTGGCTCACTTTTTCTTTAAAAAAGATCTTTTGTTATAATTTGAATATATAAGTTTTAATTTGCATTGGAGGCTTCCCCGCACTTTTTGTTGCGGGAAGGTTCAAAATAAAGAAAATGAAACATTTAAAAGAAAGCAAAATGTACCAAAAAGTAAGACGAAGCCCCCCCCCCCCCTGCGAAATAGGATTTTACAGGGTGGTGCACAGGTTATTTTAATTTATTTATTTATTTCTGCTTGTCTACTCATTTTGGAGGTTACCCCCTTTAAAACCGTTGCTACGGGCTTGAATGTAAGTGCCTGCAGTGTGACCTAGAACCCCCCACACCCCCCACCCCTTTTCCAAAAAGTCTGTATAGGAGCACTTGAGGGTCTCGATCCGCACTAAAAGGTCTCGCGTTATCTAAAACGATGCTAGGTTATCGATTAACTCGATCAATTTAAAAACACATAAATGATTAATTTTGTGTTTGTGTGTGTGTGTTTTTTCTCCCTTTTTAAATAACGGAATGGTTAATAAACAACACCTGCAATCGTAACTTCTCGGCAAAAAAAACGTGTTTTTCCGAGCTCGCCAGAAGGTCTGAGAAGATGCAATTGACAATTTCATCGCACGTGTGTAGACCCCGGCTAGCTATTTGGTCTTGCAAGCACAGGTGTGTGCACTGTTTGCTAGTGACGCTTAGACTGGTGACGGTATTTGCTACAGACATGAGGAACTATACACCAGTTTCATAACATGTGCAGTTTTTTTTCTAGTGAAAATTGGAGTAAATTAAAAGTTGAATATCTTGGATATGGGGTAACCCATATCTATTCTTGTTACAACGACGGTCAATGCATCCATGGACGAGTTCATTGGTTATACTCTGAAAGGTGGCACAGCTTTACCTTTCGTTAACATTTTCTACAATGATCTGCCCACTTTGAGCGATTGTACTTTAGCAAAGTTGATAAATTTTATTCCCGATTGGCCTATAGTTTTGTCATTTAAAATAAATCGGGTTATTTCGATACATGTAATGCATAACGGCTGGGACTTGACATCTGTACCAAATTTATACGGAAGATATCCCATCGTTGGAAAGATATATGGTACACGTGTAGCACAGATCTGTAGTGGGCAGATTTTTTTTTTTTGATGTTTCTCCCTCTCCCCCACATGGAATAACATTGCTACAGGCCATTATCAAGCTATATTTCGATTGCTGTCTATCAAATTATTTTGCGAACCTTGATGCACAAAACTCATGCCGGTATAAATATGGTAAAGACTATCTTTTTAAAAAACCTAATATCTTTAATTCAACATGTTCAAGCTGTTAAGCTATCTCCTTATGTTCTTCCTACTTATTTAAAATGCTTGTACCATAGAATGTAGTTTGTATAAAAGGATATATGTATTAAAGAGAAATTCAGATCTTGGTACCGCCAAAGAATACATAAATACGATGTGCAGGTTTTAGAGCGAGGTTTCCCAATGATTGGCATATTCTGATTCGAAAAGGGTGAATTGTTCTAAGGGCAAGTTGTCTTAGAGGCGAACTCTCTAGCATTCTCGCGCATGCGTAGCCTGACGTAACCCCATGGCATCCAGTTTAACTCCACTTATATATTTTCTGCGTGGACCTCAGGGTCCACGCAATAATACATATAAGCCCGTAAAGATGGAAAATAAAACTCCACAAAAACTCTGGCGTATAATTTGTCAATTACTATCTCCAACGAAATGTAAGAAACCTAATGATATAACTGCTTTGAAATATTTGGGACAAAAATGTGTTATTCATCCTGGAATTCAAGGTTTTGAAGCAGAGCAGATTTACGTATTCGGAGCAAGTTACATGAATCTGTTTTGTGAAGTACACGATAAGTACGTATACCTACAATAACACCAAATAGAGTTATACCATTGAAATGTAACTTTTGTGGCCTTCAATTCGACATTAAGATGTATCGAAGATGCATTTTCATATAACAAAAATTACTTTCATTCATATGTTGATTCGATATATACCAGTGAACTTGAAATAAAAGGCACAACAGAGTCGGCCACATCTGTTTCATATTTGGATTTTTTTTTTACTGACTATAGACGGTAAGGGCCAAGTAACGACTGAATTGTATGACAAGCGAGATGACGTCAACTTTTCCATCGTCAACTTTCCTTTTTTATTAAGTAATATCCCGTTATCACCTGGATATAGTTTTTACATCTCCCAACTTATTCGATACTCAATAGCATGCTCCAAGTAAGATCAATTTTTAAACCGAGACAAGCTACAGATAGATAAGTTGATGTTACAGCGATTTCAACAGCCTCGTTTAAAGTTTGCATTTCGTAATTCTATGGTCTTTATAATGACCTTGTCAGCAAATATAACCTATCATTTGGTCGTATTTTGGCTGATTTTTTCATGCCAAATGTTAGGCCTATGTTTTTATACTGAATTTGACTACGGGATGTACCGTTTATCTGATCAATACATATTGCTCACTGCGGGTGTAAATGATCAACAGGGGATGCTTACTCCTTTTAGGCACCTGATCAGACCTGTGGAATTTCCAGTGGTCCGAGTTTTATGTCCTCTTCTCGGATCTGTATTGTTTTTAGATTTTTTTTTCAGATCGATCACTGTTTGTTATCTTCATCCTTATCATTCTGATGTTATATATTTTTCTATGTTTACTAAAGACCTCAAATGAATACATTTTGAAATAATGAAAAAAACAAATCTTATAATTATTCCTCATCCATGACCACATTCACAAAGCCATATTCAAATGCTACGGCTACGAGTCAAGTTAGGCCAGTCTGCTAACACTGCGCAACAGCACAAGAACATTTGAAGTTCGGACTGGAAATATAGTACGAGTTGTATTTCATTTTCATAACTAATTTAATTGACAAAACAGCTTAAATCTCAGATAGCGATTTGGCTCCTTTGCTATCTTCTTCTTTCTCTTAACTCAAAGGTGGAAAGCTCTACTATAGCCGATTGAATCTTTGTTTCGAAAAACATTCAGAAACTTTATTGACCAATAAATTTCTCTTTAATGAATAAAGCATTGCAAAAAGAGATAAATGAAAATTAAGAATGAGATTTCATCAGATCATTTCTTGTCTGTCCCTATGTGATACCTCTCTCTCTCTGCAATTAAAAATGTGAGGGCGTAATGCCCACCTAGATTTTTCGTCTTTAGGCACTCTTATTATTCTCTCTTAAGATATTTCCTATAGCGTGTCTTCTTTTACATTAACATCTGTAATGTAATACCTCCTCATATAGGTTGTTGCAAATGTCCTGTACACTGAAGAAAACTATTTTCATAAACATAAAACTACCTGCACTTTCAAAATAATTCTTTGGATTGTATTGACAGATAAGTTAAAATTATCAAAAAGACTGCCAGATATCAATAGGTCAGAAAATTCGGGGAAGGTGGGACCTGTGTCCTTTCTTTTAATATTACAAGTATGAACATGAGAGGCTACATCCTCTTAAATCGCAGTCCATCTATCCTCACCCCCAATACAAGTAAGAACAAATAATAAACGTAATTTTGATATTCTTTTTCAAACAGGTTAAACTAAACCTACTTGAAAACTTTTTAAAAAATTACTAATACTTGCTATTATTAAATTCTAATGAAGAAAGTGTATTGGATTTATTATCCCTTGTTTTGTGTAAAGGGATGGCGAATTTAACATCAAGGTGCCTAATTTAATCACCCTAGCGCAAGGGAAAACACCAAATAGATCTTTACTTTTTTTTAAAAAAATATAGATAGAAGCACTGTTCGTTAACTTGAAAAATGCTGCTGCTTCAGCGAAATCGAGATTATTACTTAACAAACACACAAAATCCTTCGTAAAGGTCACTGATTTTTCAGGTGGAGTCACATTACTTGAAATTTAAACAAATAAAGAATGAGAATTCCAGTTCAGGTATTCAATGTATAACGACCATATTTTGTATCTAATAAATGAACGGTCCCATATTTGTAATTATGGTATCATTTTGAACGTGTTATGAAATAAAAATACTCCACCAAAGAAAATTACAAAAGTTTGATTATTGTCAAATTAATTGCACATTGAATTTTATATTGAAGTCTATGGACAATGCAAGTGTTATTAAGATATTGTAAAAAGTAATTTGAATTTCATAAAAAGCTCTTGGTGAAAATATGCATACACTCTCTCTCTTTACTAAAATATGAAATAAAATTAATCAATTGTCGCAAATATTTTGACGAAATTAAATTTTTTTCTTTGCATCAAGGACAGATAATTCTTCAGAAACTTTTAAAGTGCAAAATGACCAGTTTCTTTTATGTTATCAGTCATGTGAATTTGGTTTATTTCTCTTTCATTGTTATCTAGCAATGCATTTTTAACTAGTTTAAAATGATTCAAAATTGTTCAAAATCCTTTCATTATACATTGAATACCTTAAAGTAGCAGTACTTTTACAGAAAGCACAAGATGTATAGAAACAATTTATGAATTGAAATTTCACTTTCATTGAGGGTATGCCCTTGCGATATTGAAATTTGTTTAAACCTCTGCATGACCTCTATGCAGTACACATTATATACCTTTATCGCGTGACTTCCAAATAAGATGACTGTGCTAGATTCACTACAGAGTGGTGCATACTATGTTATTTCAATCAATATTAAAGTCATGTGATAAAATAATAGCTATGCAAAAATAAATTCTGTTTACAAAGGTATCTATATGTGGACTTCTATATTCCCTTGATTTCTTAATACTATGCCTTAACAGTGCTGCCATGGCGAGCGGCAATTTAGTCGGTGACTTCAGGACATTTATTGGTGATATTTTAATTGGCAGGCAAACCTTATTCAGTGACCTTTGAACTGATTGTCATCATGATATACGGTTTCAATACTGTAAGAAAGAAACATAATCATTATAAAATATTTTAATTTTCATTTGAAGAGTGAAAATTTCACACTATAGAGCAGATTTGTGATTCGAAAAGCATGTAAATATTAGCTTACAGTCTTAAGAAATTGTGTTTAAGTGGATTCAAAAGCAATGGTGCAGAAATAGCTATGGAAAAACATTAATTAAACAAACGGATTGGGTATAAAATAATGTAAGAGTATTTGAATGCAAAAATTCATTTGCAAACAGACAATTTGATACGAAATAAGAAAAATAACTTTTGCTGAAGAAAGAAAAAGAATTTTTTTTTTGCATTTCAAATTGAAAACGTTGGCTTGAGAAAAGATAATGATGAGGAACGGTGATCGATCGCAGAAAAACGACCTTAACTTTAGTGATGAAATCCCTGTAACATCACCTAATTTGTTTGTGGCCCACCTGGGTTCAAAATTTAATGGTACTCTGAACATGTTCTTCGGGGACATGTGAGATATAAGATAGTGGAATAAAACAAAAAGTAATGTTTTCTTTCCGTAATGTTTCCCGCATAGCGGTCATGTAATTGTTCTTCTGTTCTGATTGTAACCTTTCTTATCAATGAAAAAAAGACAATTTCTTTTTATACTTATACATGTATCTGTATAAATTATTCGTACAAAATGGATGTAATCACATAAAATATTGTTATATAGGTCTGTGCATTTCATTGACTGAAGAGCCTAAGTCTTAAGAACTCTTTCATATAGATGGATTTAAATACAGTTCAAACTAGTATTGTGGTTGAGTCGATTAATTTTTCATAAGAAAAATATTCAATGGTAACTTCAACTACATAAATAAGGGAAGTTGATGAAAACAGCTGAAGTCATCCTGTTCCTCATACATGAGGTTGTTAGTTGGCAATTACATGTAATATCAATAGTCAGTTAAACATAAAAATCAGTATGAGGAGATTTGGCAGATTGTAGTGTTATTTATTTTGAGTTCACGGGATGTATCGAGACAACATTGAATGGAAATTACTATTTCAAATTTATTAAGCGTTTAAAATGTGTCTAAAATATATAAATGTCTAATTGGTAGCCACAGTAAGAGACCTCTTCTGAGAATTTCAACTGACTGTTATAAGACCTGCATGAAAGTTTCCTAAGATATGCCAATAGATGCATTCATGTTAAATTTCTTTAAAAGAAGAGATATCTTAGAGCTATCTTAAGATACGCTTTAAGGTGTAAAACAAAAGCATTGTAGCAATATCGTAAGATCTATGTCGCAAATTCTATCGTAAGTATTTTTAAATTTTTTTTTTTTTTTGGTAAAACAAATAGTACTTATAATTCGTTTATTCAGTTCCAACATTTTATGTGAAAAGTCATAAAGGCGATTAATCTTATCTCATGTCTTAAAGATTCTTGAGTCGATTTTTTAGGGATTGGGAACCACCACCACCACCACCTCACCAAACCTATAGATAAGAAACAATGGGTCCACACATATCTACTTGTACTTATTAAAAGGTTTCACACATTTCATATACATTAATACATTGCATTATTTCATAGATTTCCATCACAATTTTAAGCAGTGTAGTCTTTTCCTCATCAGTCGCCCTCGTGGCGAGTGTTTAGAGCGTTCTCTCTAGAGTTGTAGCGTAAGGAGTTGATCCTTATTTGCGGGTTCGAATCTCACTTTGGGACGTGGAGACCGATCCTTCGGATGAGACTGTATAAATCGAGGTACAGTGTCCCAGAAGGGGGGCACGAAAAAGATCCCTCACTGCTCAAAAGCCTTAAGTACCAAGTACAGGTCTAAATTTACAGCCCTCCACCGGCAAATGGTGGCATCTCGATATGAGTGAAAAATATTCGAAGGGACGTTAAAGAAAGAAACAAACATAACAGAAACTAATCCTCTCCAAATAAAACATATAAAGCTTTAGTGTAACAGAGATTTATGTCTGCAATCTTGCAAAAATTAATTATTATCTTAAAAATGCTAAACTGCATAGATTTTTGTATTTGTAGAGAGCTTTGTTACTGGACATATGCAAAGACGGGGAGGGTAAATTCTCACCTGCATCCACGTACGTTTATGAACCTTTCTTTAGATATTTTTTTAACGTGTCTTCTTTATTATAATAACCGGCTAATACCTACTTATGTAACAGGTTGAATATTACTACCTGTACTTATAAAATAATTTTTTGCAATGTTGTAACAGATAAAACGAATTATAAGAGGAGGTGTCAAATTCCAATAGGTCGGAGAATACGGGGGAGAGGTGGGGGTAACTCATATCCATCAAAATCCTACACTTCCTCCTCCATTTAATTCCCCCGTATACGTAGAAGAATGAACAAATAATAACCGGTATTTTATGGTTTTCAAACGGGTATATCTAAACCTACTTCAAAGCATTTTTGAAAATGATAGTTGTTTAATATATCAGTAAATGAATAAATTATAATTTATAATTTTCTCCATTTAAATTTGTTATATATATATATATATATATATATATATATATATATATATATATATATATATATATATATATATATATATATGCCAATGTGAAAATCAAGTATCATTTTAATCACCGGCTTCTGGAAATCAGTAGTAATTGAAAATGCTCACATAAATGTCAATAAATTACAAGTAATGAGTATTTTATCATATCATTTCTTCAAAGTTAATCATTAAAGTTAGTCATTGTATATAGACTTTATATCTTATATATTTTCAAAATACGTGTATATACACCAGGAATGGGGTCAATTACATAGGAAAGTTATAAATTAAATACAATTACTTTCCCAAAACCTTCAATTAAATCACCATTACCATAACAAGAATTTTGAAATGTAATTAATTAAATAACAATTACTTCGGATATGTAATTAATTAAATTACAAATTACATTAAGAAAAAACATAAAGATAACAATGATAAATAGTCATGAACGTTCATTTTAATTCATATAGATTCAGTTCCTTTTTTTTTTTTTTTTACATGAAGTAAACATTGTTTAGATGTTAA
Source organism: Saccostrea echinata (assembly GCF_033153115.1). NCBI lineage: Eukaryota > Metazoa > Mollusca > Bivalvia > Ostreida > Ostreidae > Saccostrea > Saccostrea echinata. The sequence goes on along the minus strand of NW_026889756.1, from coordinate 2,851,147 downwards.
TGAAATTTTGAAATATTGTGTCCCCTAACCTACATCTATCAGGTTTAAAGATTTTTCTATCACAATGAAGACATTTTACACTGGGGCATTGTAACAGGAATACATACGGTACATAATGACTAATAGCAAGTTCCTGGCTTAATTGACCCTTTTTGGTACAGGGTCCTGTACCCTTTTAATTGTGAATCTTTAATCCAAAACGTGGCCAAATTGGGAAATGTTGTTGATTTTTATTTATTTGTTGATCGAAGAGTTAAATAGTGGACTTGTTCCCTATATATAGATGATATATATCTTTAAAAATGATTAAACTTTCAAAACTTGTTATTTCTATAAATAAACAGCATCAAAAAAAATTAATTTGGTCATCATTAGGGAATCAGTTACCTGAATTTTGGAGGAAAAAGAGAGCCAATTTTCAACCAGGACACGGTCCTTTTACAGGACCTGGATGCTGTTTTACCTTAATAAATGTGTCCCTTCAAAAACTTTCTGCGATATTTATGCAAAACAATGGATGCATTTTGCATTGCTTCCTGCTTATTCATCATCCTAAGCAATATATCTCAAAATGCTAGTACATTGATTTTGACATATTGTGTGTCAAACTACTGTCTTCCCACAAATTTTTAATAAATTATAAATATTGGTGTTATAACACCAAATTATACATTAAAAAAAAAAAGATTTGTGGGAAGACATAGTCAATGTGTGTGTTCAAAAAAGTCAAAATGAGTGTAAAATCTCTATTTAAGTTCCGTGTCAATATGTACATGACCCTAGTGCACTAATAAGTACCTGTTAATCACTTTTAACACAAGCTGTAGGTATGGCAAACAAAGGATTAGAAGCCATTGGACTAGATAATCTAAGTTTCAATTCATAAACAACTTAATCGAAATTATTAATTTTATTTCTACATAACAAAGAAAGAGATAAATATGATCAAAAATTTGGAAGAAAATGCATTTTAAAGAGGAAGCAGCAATGCACGAAATAAAAGAAATATATAATTTAAAAAAAAAAAAATTATAGAACATTTTTTAAAATATTCAGTTATGTTTTTTTGCATAGAGTTTATAGGACTTGAAGGGGTGGGAGTGGGGGCTATTTCTCATGTATTAAACACTAGTGTAATTGAATGTAATTGAAAAGTAATTGTGAACTACATGCTTTTCTCGAAAGTAATTAATTGAATTACAATTACATGTAATTGAAAATTGGACCAATTGCACATTACTTTCAATTACATCAAAATTCGTAATTAATTACTGTCAATTACCATTACACATTATCATTACCCCATCCCTGATATAAACCTTAATTATGCATTTTTAATTGGCAATTGATCAACAAATATATTTTAGAATAAAATAACTATTCTTATCCGCTTCAATAAAAATACATGTTTTTAATTTTTACATTTGTGGTATTTAAGTTCTTCTATCAACTTCAATTGATATAAAATATATAAAGTTAAATGTACTTCCATTGTCATATAGTGCTAAAAAATATTGTTGTGTAAAGCAGAATAAGCCGAAATTAGATATATCGAAAAATTTATTTCTTGGTAATTTTTTTGGTGCATTAATGTCTACACATGTACTTTTGCCAAGACAATTTGTAAGACTTCAAAGAACACTAAATCAAACAAGGAGTCTTTTAATGAAAAATATTGCACGAAAAATTCAATTTAAAGCTTCATTTAGACTATCTAATTAAATAACAATATCAAGAGTATGTGTTTTTGGCTGAGGAGAGTATATCCTTAATAGCAATATCAGGATACTTCCTTTAGTCAAAGTAATATTCAAGATGCCCAATCACAAGATATGAAAATGTTAAACAACAATCAAGCAACCAAACAATGCAGAGTAGAACAATAAAAGCTATAAAAAGCTACAAAAATCCAGTATCTGAGAAATACCAGAAGAAACAAACCAAAGCCTGTTTCACAATACATGGAAAATCTCATATTCACCAAGAACTATAGATTTATATTCATCATAAATTAATTTTACATTGAAACGTTGAGCTTAGTTTGATTTTGCGCAATTTTTATAAGAGGTTCCATCTGGCAGTGAATATTTATGTATAATTTTCTGTCTTCTGGAGATATTTGTACACAGTGACAGTAGAACTATCCTCACTCCCGACTATTAATGTGTGCTTCTCATCAAAACATAGAGCGCGGGGTTTGTATGGGCATTGATCTGACGTGAGTAGAAGCGACAGGAACTGGCCATCCATGTCCAGCTGGTGGACACTGGAGCAATTTCTGCCAAACAAGGGACAGTAACCGTTACAAACCAAGATATGTCCCAGAAAGTCTGTACAGATTCCATACGGACGGAATCCGGACTGAGACCGGTGACCAGAATAAGAGAAGCGGTATTGTCCAGAACTGGTCACAACCACCACTCTATGAGCGGTATAGTCTGATGTACAGATGTCACCGTTGATGTTCTCTGTGATGTAGGCTATACTCTTGTAAAGGTTGTTTCCTTCATCATCATTCTTGGTCACCTGGAGTTTCTTCCCTTCCCTGCTGTATCTGGTCACCTTGAATTCTTTATTTTTAGTCATCCCCACAAGTATATCTCCATTGATGTGGGAGGAGTAAATAGCCCCTGGTTCCCACTCCTCAGTCGAGATAATTCTTGTGGTGTTCATTTCGCAATTCACTTGGCAGATTGCTTTACTTTTGGCAGTTGTGAAGAGAAGGTGCCCCTCTACTGTGACGGAGTGGTAACCTATGACATCTACTACATTAGTGGATATTTTCTTTAACACATTTCCCTCCATATCAAACAGGATGAGGTTCCCCCAGCTGTTACTGGCCCAGAATTTCCCCGACGACAAAAAAGATAAATGATACGCTGGTGTACAAATGTTAATTTTTCTTTTTATTTTCAAATCTAATTTAATTGAATGAACAACTTTAATCTTGCGAAGCGATTTTGTCATTCCTCTGTCTTCTTCTCTCTCTTTACTCATAGTTAGAAGGCTCTGACTAAAATTCATTGCTTCTTCGTGTCGAGAGAAATTCAGATCCTTTACTGGCCAATTAATTTCCCCAAACTGTTGTTCTATTTCTCTTTTATTTTCTGAACCTTTAATGAATGTAGGTAATGTTGGATGATCGGTTATAGATTCTTGCACTATCTCCAGTGCCTGTGAAGACAATCTCTGATGGAATGTTAAGAGACTGGACGGCTTCATTGATGCCGATTCCATCTCGTTTTTAAGTGCTTCGATAGAGGCTTCTGTTGTTAACCTCCCTTTTTCTGTTTCTTTTAAATATGATTCCTTCATTTCACCAAGCTCACCAACCTTATCGGAAAGAACGGCATCCACAACTTCTTTCATCTCTTGAGCTCTTTGCATCATGGCAGATCTCATCAGAGTAAATATTTCCTCATCTTTTTCTGTTCGTTCTGTCTGGGAATTTAATTTTTCTTCACGGATCTTTGTAAGTCGATCTTTGCATTGCTGTAGTTTTTCATTGTAGACAATCTCTAGATCAGACGTCTGGTGATTTCTGTGATTTGAAGTGGAGCATTTGGAACAAATAGGATTCTTGCAAAAGTCGCAGTAGATTTCAAGGTCTCTTGTTGGATGGATTGAACATTTTTCTGCCGGCAAGGGTGTTCTTCTGTTTGTATAAAGAACAACTTCATGGTGGCTGTTTTTTTCTTCTTGGAGGTGGACATCTCTGTGCTGTTCACATATGCTCTGTTGGCAGTCATTGCAGTAGAGGTTGGAGCTCTCTCCACATATGGCACACACTATGTAGTGCTGAGCAGTTCCACTAGATTCTTCTACTCTATTTTCAGCCATCTTGTCCAAGGCAACTACATTTAAAAACAATACGTCAATGTACCACGATATTTAACAGTGTAAATAATTAATATTAAATGATTATATTTAAAACAGCATCTTGCATATGCTTCCCTAATTTTTTGAGCAAGCGACTAAATCTCGTACTCTTTAAAAATATTTTCAAGATGTCTTTTTGATAGTATTCAATGTCATTTTCTTGACATTGTTTTTCCATAATCCGTTTCTCTTCAACGCAAAAATAAAAGAAAAAATGATAAATGGCGAATATTCTTTTTGGTATGCTGAAAAGGCCCATCAAACACGCTCTCTAACTAGTATATATATACAATACAAATAAAGAAAAAGATGTTGTGAAACAAGCAAGCTTTAGTGGGTCGTTGTCCTTTTTTTTATTTTTAAGATATTTATTTGTAATACAAATTTTGTATAAATTGTGTATAATTTATACATTCACTCACTAATGCTTTCATTAAACACTGCGTCATGCTGTACTAGCATTTTATCTTGTCTTCCTTCAGTGTTTGTTATTGACCTAAACACCGCTTTCTCAAATAATGGAAGACTGCCAGTGGCCTTTTTTACTCAAAAATCTTACGACTAAGATAACAATTTGACTACTTTGTATATTTTTTTGTTTAATAAAGATGTTTATTATTTCCCCAGATATTAACTACAATAAAATCTAATGTATAAGAATAATAAGATACTTTGTGACCTAATACAGCTTAGATACTTGTTGTAGAGTACGATTTTATTTTGTCTTAGTCATAAGATTTTTTTTGTGAAAAGGGCCACAGGTATATATTGAATGTGTTACTCAATTATTTCTTGTTACATTGATTTTTATTGGTCATTGTAATTTAATTTTGTTCAGCTTGAATTAGCGGAATTACTTTCAGGATTTCAATATTATGCAAACTTGTTTTAGAGGAAGTGTGTGATAAAAATTGTAATAGTCAAGAATTATTATGATTTCATAGTTAAGAAAGATCCCTAATATTATAAGTAAAAGCTACTCAACGTAATACATTTGATAGCTAAACAATTAAACAACTATGTACGTAACTTCTTTATGAACAAAAAAAAAAAAAAAAAAAAAAAAAAAAAAACTAAATAATTTATTTAATCTAAACTGTCTAGAAAAGAGTGAGTGTGTGAGTTTACTAATATATACATTGATATATATGCAAGAGTTTTGATAGCAAGTTAATATTTTAATTCCCGAAGTAGGGATTTGTCAATTTGTTTTATGTTTCATATTAATTTATTAATTGAATGTAAATCGTATGTCAATGAGATGAACATTTGATAGCTGGGAATTCACCTGGTTTCTTAAACTGGTATGTGAGATATGTGATAAAAAATTCGCTAAACAACTAAAAAAATGATTGTTTTTGTGCTGTGTGTATCCACCCACTAAAAGTAAAATATCATGGACCTTTTTTTAGAGACCTGAAACTTGATCTGACAAACCTTGCTCTTAATGGCAGTTGTCCAAACTTGAAGATAAAAATATGACGCATTTTCAACGAGCAATCAGTTCGTCTTCACTAATTAATAGTTAACTCATCACAAAAAGAGTTTGTCAGTGATTATTAAAAGTGAAGAAGCTATTTTATCAACTTAATGTGGCGGTATGGCATGTCACATGTTGCAATGTTTGTTTTTTTTCATTTTATCATATAATGTCCCAGAAATATTATATAATTTACGATTTATAATGTCTAATTTTTATATTTTGTATTGAATATATTTTGTCTGTATTGTATAATGTTTTACTTGTATTCTATAAATTTGGATTCATAGTGTTTGTTTTCAATTTTATTCTCTATTGTGTTTGATTTGTATTCTCTGGTTTCTATTTTATTCTATAATTTCTATTTGATAACAATATTTATCTGTATTCTTTAAAACAAATCATGGGACATATTTAATTTTTATTATAAAATGCAAATAATTTTTGATGGAATACACACCGAATTCATATATATTTTAAGTAAAACATTTTAGAAGAAAATAACGTATTATGCACAATACAAATTGAACGTATATAATTTAAATGAAATATGTGTAGAATGCAGAAAGAGGTTGTAAACAACAAATAGAAAATGTGAATACAAATGGAAAATATTATGATACAAATTGAATATATAGAATAAAATGAAACATTCTAGAAGATAAATGAGAAGAAATGAATATTGCAACGTTTGACATTCTTGAGTATAAAGAGGAAGGATCGAATATTGCAACGTTTGACATGTTATATAGCGGATGGTTGAACATTGTGAATGCCTTCTTATTATTCAAGATTTAAATATAGCAGATACATTTCATTCATCAATTAAAAGAAATGCATGGAATATAAACTGAGAAAAAATAATTGTAATTATTAGATGCATCAAAAGATTTTCTCAAAAGTAAAGAGAATGGTCTTCGATATTTCATCTTTTACCCTCAAAATAGCTTGGCCATGATCAAGGTTTTAAATTCATCATGCAGCATTTATATGCTTTTCCGTAAAAAAAGAAAGAAAAATATTTAAAACAGCAGTTCTTGTGTATTTGTATAGCGAGCTGAATATAATGCATTTGGATGGAGTAAATAACGTCTTTCAGTTGGTGCAAAATAAACTATGTGTCAAAACTAATGCATGCCTTTGAGCCTGTAATTTATTTAGAATTTATTTCAAAGAAACCCAAAACGATGTAATGTGGTAACATACCTTTCACAGGTTGAACTACAGCTGCTCATGATTGCCGAGGAATTTTCCACATAGTGTCCGCCATTTCAAGTGGCGGACTCTTATTTTTTTGATAGAAGATATGTTTCAAATCACAAGATCACTGTGTGTTATCTGTACGTTATCTTTATCTTCTTCATGGTACTAATCTTGAAAAGTGCCTGATAATCGGATACATAAGATAACTGAAATAGTTTTATACAAGTATTTACCCTGTGTCATTTTGTCTACAATTACCTTAAAAATATTCAGTGATTTTTTTACATCAAAAATAAATGAAGAAATTGCACGTAATGGTGAAGCAAATGGTTAAAACACTTTCTTTTTGTAATTCAATGTACACCTGATTTCACATGAAGTAAATAAATACGAATATGTTTTCTGATTAGCAAGTTGTTTGTATTTTATCAGGCTATTAATAGAAAATGTATTACTAGATTTTATCAAACGCGATTTGATATCTACAATCCACACAAATTGATCGACACCCTTATTAAGCTAAAGGTTCAGGGGGTAAGCAATATCACTAAAACGAGGTAAAGTAAGGAATATCACTAAAACGAGGTATAGTAAACAATATCACTAAAACGAGGTATAGTATGCAATGTCACTAAAAGGAGGTATAGTAAGCAATATCACTAAAACGAGGTATAGTAAGCAACATCACTAAAACGAGGTATAGTAAGCAATGTCACTAAAAGGAGGTATAGTATACACTTACCCACTGGCTGTGAGTGGGATAGCTCTTTTACCAAACCCGCGACAGGAACTATTCCCCGAGGGCTTGACCGAGGGGAATAGTTCCTGTCAAAGGTTTGATGAAAAAGGTATACCACTCACAGCCAGGGATAAGCGTTTTATTATACTGATGTATATCATAATTTATGAGGGTTTGTATTACCTGATACTACAGTTTCTTAGGCAAAACATGAAAAGAATAATTATTTTGAAAAATTATTTGGAAAAAAACAACACTGGTAGAATGAGCTGAAATCCTGATGACGTCATAATGCTACTGAAGTCAGGATGACATCATCAGTCTATAGATCGATTATAGGAAATCAAAATTGGCGGCAATTGCATGAAAATTTTACGCGGGGTGGGTAGCACAAACTATACCCCGGGGTATAGCTTTGCTATACATGAAAATTATCAGATTATAAAAGATAGCTATTTTACCTTCTTAACTTAATATAGGAAACATTTTAACGGAAGTATAATAATAAGAAATATCAATAAAACGAGGAATAGTTAGCAATGTCACTAAATGGAGTATAGTAAGCAATGTCACTAAAACGAGGTATAGTAAGGAATATCACTAAAACGAGGTATAGTAAACAATATCACTAAAACGGGGTAAAGTATTTTCGCAACCAGTTAAACAACCCCCTAGTCCTTCTATTGCTTTTGTTATGTGTGTAGTTGATATGAACGAATGATATCTAAGCGAGCTGAGGGTGGTCTTATTTGTATATACAATCTTTACAAATGTTGTCCCAAAAATACACAATGTCTCTAGCAAAAGTACACTTAGTTGCTGAAGTTTAAGGCCTGCATCACTGAAACTCTGGAGCACTTCACACAAGCTAGACAAGTGCTAGTCAAATGCAATAAAAATCGTACAGCAAAAATAACGATATCCAAGTAACACAAAACAGACTTGTATGTGAGACCTTGCAATAGTTTTTCCTAAGTAATTAAGCTATTGAGTGAAGTACTTAATAACATTGTTAGACGCAAAAAAAAAAAAAAAAAAAAAAAAAAAAAAAAAATCAGACTTCCAAAGCACTTGTTGTTTTATCGTATACTTATTCGAATCCTTGCCAATACCCATTTTGAAAATTCTAGATAAATGTGTTTCCCTGGAATATGAAAATGCACCTGAAATGGTTGAAATATAATAGGGCTAGATATGTATATGCCCTCTTAATCAGTCGCATGCGTAATAATACCTTGATTAAACAATTCACAAAAATGGTCAACTGAGTTCTGGGAACTTTTCTTTTATCACGGGTCAGTCTACAGGGTTTCTGACTTATCGAAACTGCATTAGATCTCCAGGTGTCAACCGAGTAGAATGTTAAACAAGAGAGGTAAAATCTAAAGAGGGGGTTCTTTGGTGACGAAAAATTGCTGAAATTTTTTTAACTTGTCACATTTTACACAAAACAAGTTTTCTTCAATAAATGATTATAATCAAAATATGATTTTAAAAAAATCTTGACAATTTCAACATTGTAATATCCATATATATTCAAAATAAAATTTTAAAAGACCCATCAAGAGTAACAAAATCAGCTAGTACGTTCCCTCTGTGTAAAGCTGCAGTAGTATTGGAGGGAATTAATATTTTTACTAAAATACAATTACTTAAATACATTCAGTATTATGTACCATAACTACAGATGGAGTAATCACAAGACCAAATTTTGTAATATAGGACAAGATATACTAATACCCCTTCTTGTCCCCTGATTTGCGGTGTCTCCAGGAGCGATGTATAATATTTCATTATCACAAACCTCTTATAAAATAAGTATTGATTCTAATTTATGGGGTACATAAAGGTCACAGGAAGGACATAAAATACGTCATTTTCCGAATTTCCCCTTTTTTATGCAAATTTTAATCAATTTTAAGGAACAGTTTGTTTCAAAAAACAAAGTTCACAAGCTTGCCTATCTACCAACTTTATATATTTTATGCACTAATATCAGATGATTCTTGTGTATAAAAATTTCAGATAGGTAAGCTTGTGCTATATGTTTCCCGAAGTGAAAAGTATCTCAAATTTGATAAAGTTCCATCAGAATTGAGGAAATTCGGTATAATGTCCAAACTTTGGCACCCTCTTGTGGCCTCCCTGTACTCTATGAATTAAATAATTGCTGGTTTTAAAACAGGCAACATTTAAAGTTCTTAACTGCAAACTATAACAATTTTAACTGTGTTTTGATTTTTAAAATCAAATAAGAGGCCAAATTTGGCCGTTACCATACATTGTCCTTTCCTGCTGGTACATAAACCTTGTGATCCAGTGTGCATAAGTTATCTACTCTGAATAATACGTTGGTTGAATTTGTCCAAGTCCGATGACAGATGATTCTGTATCGGCCTCTGTTTCTAGGTGCTCCCACATCTGCATTGATTCTGACGTAGACTACTATCAGAGCGTTCTTCCATCATCTGCTGAAGTTGGACTTTGTCCTTCCAGTTCTGTTAAATTTTGGGATTTGTCACTAGGCTTTAAAGCTGACAACTTGGGAGAGGGTTGTAGTCCTGGAAAGCCATTAAGATTCCCTGCCGCCTCTCAAGACTGAACAGAGATATGAGTAGATTTCATTGTGTCCAATTCAGCACGTACAAAGAATGCTAGTGACAGATCTTAAATAAACTGAAAGAGCATGTAAGACTTAGGTTTTCAAAGCTTTCTGTCTCTTTCCAAGATATAACTTTTGTATCCATCATGGGATTGGATTGAGTCAAGCTTTAACTCGTTAAGTAAGGCGGCAGAGCCAACCACCAAAGAGAGATCATACACATCAGTTGCAATTTGTTCTCGAAACTTGTTTTTTAATGTTTCCAAACACTCTTTACTGCCGAGAAGAGGGAATATAACAATATCGAAGGCTCATGTGGAATGCCGCGATTCTCTGGGTCAAAGTGCATGCCCTGGCAATGTAACTTATTTATAAATGTCGAATATATCAAGTTATATTTCCACATCCTCAGGAATAAGCACAGAATTTGCGAAGCTAAATCCCTGTAGCCATGCTTGGATATACCAGTACTGGTTGATTTACAGGTTGTACGAAAACAAGAGGCACGTGGCTAAAGTTTGGAGCCGAAAGCACGTGACTGAACATCGAGGAAGACGCCGACTGTACATGCACTTCAAATGGATATGTAGTGCATGTATTAGTATCAGCAGTAACGTTAGACGATACTACTAGTATCTGATTATGATCAACAGTATCTATGTTGTATAAAACTCTTTTTTGTACCCAGAGTCACTGTTATTGCCTTGGTCTGTTATGGCGGGAAATGAATTGAGAGAGTTCTCTGTTCCAATCACGAGATTGAAACGATGATGTTATTTTTATTCTCTCTTTCGATGTTGTTTTTGTCTTCCTTTTGCGGTTATTTTTATCCTCTTTGATGTTATTTTGATCTTTCATGTTATTTTGATATCATATTTTGATTTTAAGATTTAGATGGAAAGAAAGGAGGCAAAACAATTTACAGAAGTAAACCCGGAGGATTACCATTGAGACAAGTTTGAAAAAAATCAAAAACTGTGCAAACTTCTGAAAAGCAAATGATATGGCAAGCGAAAATTAGTCGGTGACCCCAGGACATTTATTGATGACCTTTTACTTGGCAGGCAACAATTTGGTCAGTGATCTGAGGTCATTGATCAGTGACCTTTGAACTGATTATCATCATAGGCGGGTGTGAATACTGTTGGAAAGATTTATAATCATGCATGAACTTTTACTCTGCTTTTTAGTTGTCCTCTGAAGTGTGAAAATTTCACATTACTGACCAAAATTGTGATTTGGAAAGCAAATAATAGTATTGTAACGTAATTGCATTGTATGTGTATGGAATGTTAGACGATATATCATAAATGATTGATATGGACTTCTATACTTGTTTACTTATAATTCTGAAAAACTACTAAACAGTGCAAATCTTGAAAAGGACAAGAACACGTATCCTTGAAAACACCAGAAGTCACACTTGTCCTCAACCTTTGTATTAATTAAGTAATCCGTGGTCAAAATTGGCATAAAGACAAGGACTTTGCAATAAGTAAGAATTTTTCAGTCAAAATATGAACCAATGATGGGGTGTAATTGTAAACGAGGTCATTAAAACGACCGTTCCGTAATGGACGAAAAACCTGTAACATTAACTTATCTGTCAGTAGCCTACCTAGGTTTAAATATTTAAAATTGATCATAATCGGAACGTGCTCTGGTGTGCCAAATCAGTTGTGAGGAATAAAAACCACTTGCAGGTATCAGATAGTGGAATATTTAAGCAAAAATTTATGCTTTATTTCTGCAATGTTTTCCCGCATACGCGGGTATGTAATTGTTTTTCTGCACTGATTGCAAGCGTTCATCTGTGCATTAAAAAAAAACAATTTATTCTTTATACTTATATTTGTACAAAATGGATGTAATTACATAAAATATTGTAATATCGATTTTTGCATTTCCTTGATTGAAAAACCTACTTCTTAAGAACTCTTTCATATTGATGGCTTTGAAATACAGTTCTTACTCGTAAAGTGTTTAAGTCGATTAATTTTTAATAAGAAATAAATGAGAAAATATTCAATGGATGCATCTACTACAACATAATTAAGGGAAGCTGTTGGAAAAGCTAAAATCAACCTGTTCCTCGTACAATTAAGTTGTGGGTTGGTAATAAAAGTTAATAGTCCATTAAGCATCAAAATCAGTGTGAAAGAAATGTGGCAGACTGCATGTGGTGTTATTTATTTTGAGGTCACCAACATGTATTGAGTCGACATTTGAATATCGTTAGTTGATAAAGTGTCGTCGATATATCTAAATATCTAATGGAAAGCCACAGCAAGAGACTTCTTACGTTAATACATGAATAGAAGTTTATGAATAAATTTTGCTTCATAGGTCTGCTCATAAGGAAGCACAATAAGTACCGCTGGTAAAATTCAACAGATTTTTGGAAGACCTGCAGACATGCTAATGATATTTCCTATGTCTTAAGAAGTGTAATATGAACATTTCGTAGGACATATGTTAGAAATATGGATTTAGTAGTATAACAGATTCATGTCTACTATCTAGGAAGAACAAAACAACAACAACAACAACAACACCAACAACAGCAGCAACAAAAGCAAAACTACCTACATTTTTGTATTCAGTTGTAGAAAGTTGTTTTAATGGAGAAGTATAATTTAAAAAGTTTGAAAGGAGGGATGAAACTCCTGGCCACTATCGTGACGTATTCCCTCATGAGTAAAAAAAATATAACCTTTCACAGAAAAATAAACATAAAACTCTCTGTACTTACAAAATAATTGGACTATTGTGACATATAGAAAAATTATCAGGGAAGTGTCAGATTCCAATATGTCAGAAAATTCGAGAGAGAGAGAGAGAGAAAGAGAAGGAGAGAAGGAGGGCTCTTGTCCTATCTTTTGATTTTACAAGTATGAGTATGAGATACTGACTACATTCTTCTAACCCCCCCCCCCCACACACACACACACATACACATCGAATACAAGGAAGAAAAAATAATAGCCGGTATTTTGATACTCACTTTCAAACAGATTTAAATAAACCTACTTCAAACGCTTTTTTTTCAAATCTGCTAGATGTGTAATATATTAGTTATTAAATACATTTTTATTTATTATTTTCTCCATTTCCATTTGTTCTTTGTCATATACAGTAACACGAATAATAGTTGCGAAATTGATTTTCACTCAGAAAAGAAATAAATATTTCACAAAAACTATTAGATTACTCAAACACTGTAAACTCAGTTATTCCTAGTTGTTTTGCTGGCCTGATATATATCACTTAAGATATGTCTTAGGATAAGCTTGTCGTCGTCTTAAAGTGAGATTAGAAAAGACTGGGAAATCTCCTTAGATAGGATAGCTTCACTGGCTTCACATAAGACTAAGTCATGTCGTATGTTCGTCCAAAGATATATCTTACTCTTAAGCTTTATAGGCTTTATAGGCATGCCTGATGGACTTCAAAAACTACATGCCAATGAGGAAAACATGCATCATTTTAATTCCCAGCTTTTGAAAATCAGCAGTTAGTTGAAAATTCTCACAAAAATGTCACTGAATTACAAAGTACTGAGTATTTATCATAAAACTTGTTATTTCTGCAATGTTAATCATTAAAGTTAATCATATCATATATGAAAAAAATATTACTGTATTAACTCTTAAATATATTTTATAATCGTGAATAATAGCACTAATCATGCATTTTCTAATTGAAAATTGATCAACACATATTTTAGATTAAAAAAAGCTATTAGTATCCAGGCATCTAAATAAAATGCATTTTTCAATACTTTTGTGGTATTTAATTCTTCTATCTACTTCAACAGATATAATTGTAAAATATCACCGATTACTTCCAATTTCATATCGTAGCTAATAAATATTGGTATCTAAAGCTAAATTTAAAGAAAAAAAAATTAGATCTATCTAAAAATCATTTTAAAAAATACTTTTATTGGGTACTTTAATGTCTACTTTTGCCAAGACAATTTTAAGACTCCAAAGAACCATGGATCAAATGGAGTCGTGAAATGAAAATTGTTGCAAGAAAAAAAATCAATTTTAAGCTTCATTTCAGACTTACTCAATTAAATTAATATATTAAAAGTAATTGCTCAGAGCTGAGGAGCGGATATCCTTAATGTCAATTTTAGAGTATCTGCGTAAAGATTCAGAATGATATCTAATGGTATATTCTAGATGCCCAATCACAAGATATGAACAAGTTAAACAAGAAACAATTAATCAAATAAACTATGCTGAGTAAAACAATAAATGCTATAAAGAGCTACAAAAATAGAGTACCGGAGACTAGGATATGAAACACCTACGCCTGATTCACAAATCTCATATTTACAGTCAAGAATCAACGATGTATCTTCTTTTATCACGAATTAATTTCGAAAATTTAACACTGAAACGTTGGTTTTGGTTTGACAAAAAATGTGTACATATTTAGAGTTAAAAAATAAAAAGGCAACAGTATCACAACTTTTGATTTAATGCGTTTTTGATAAGAAGTTCAATCTCTTTAGTAGATATTTATTTTTAATTTTCTTCCTTCTGGTAATATTCGTACATAGTGACAGTAGAACTATCCTCACTCCCGACCATTAAAGTGTGCTGGTCATCAAAACAGAGAGCACGGGGCTTGTGTGGACATTGATCTGGTGAGAGTAAAAGTGACAGGAACTGACCATCCATATCCAGCAGGTGGACACCGGAGTAATTTCCAAGCAAAGGACAGTAGCTGTTGCACACCAAGATATGTCCTAGCTTGTCTGTACAGATTCCATAAGGATGGAATCCAGACTGAGACTGGTGGCCAGAATAAGAGAACCGGTGCTGTCCTGATCTGGTCACCACCACCACTCTATGGGCAGTATAGTCTGTTGTACAGATGTCACCGTTGATGTTCTCTGTGATGTAGGTTATACTTTTGTATAGGTTGTTCCCTTTATCATCATTCTTGGTCACTTGGAGTTTCTTCCCTTCCCTGCTGTATCTGGTCACCTTGAATTCTTTATTTTTATTCATTCCCACCAGTATGTCTCGATTGATGTGGGAGGAGTAAATAGCCCCTGGTTCCCACTCCTCAGAAGAGATTATTCTTGTGTTCATTTCACTAGTCACGTGGCAGATTACTTTACTTTTGGCAGTTGTGAAGAGAAGGTGCCCCTCCATGGTGACGGTGTGGTAACCTATGACATCTACTACATTAGTGGATATTTTCTTTAACACATTTCCATCCATGTCAAATAGGATGAGGTTCCCCCAGCTGTTACTGGCCCAGAATTTCCCCGACGACAAAATAGATAAATGATACGCAGGTGTACAAATGTTAATTTTTCTTTCTTTTTTAACATCAAATTTAATTGACAGAGCAGCTTGAATCTTGCACAGCGATTTTGTTCTGCTGTCTCCTTCTCTCTTCTTAATCAGAGGTGGAAAGCTCTGACTAAAATCCATTGCTTTTTCGTGTCGAGAAAAAATCAGATTCTCTACTGGCCACTTAATTTCCCCAAACTGTTTTGCTATCTCCTTTTTATCTTCTGTACCTTTAATAAATGTTGGCAATGTTGGATGATCTGCTTTGTATTTTTTCATGATTTCCAGTGCTTGTGAGTAAATCTTCTGATGGAATGTTAAAAGACTGGACGGTTTTATTGATGCAGTTTCCATCTCGTTTTTAAGTTTTACAATTGAGGCTTCTATTTGCAACCTCTCCTTTTCTGTTTCTTTCAAAAATGATTCTTTCATTGTACCAAGCTCAACAACCTTATCGTAGAGAACGATATCCACAACTTCTTTCATCTCTTCAGCTCTTTGCATCATAAATGATATCACTAGGTTAAATCTTTCCTCATCTTTTTCTGTTCGTTCTTTCTGGGAATTTATTTTTTCTTCATGAATCTTTGTCATTTGATCTTTGCATTGTTGTAGTCTTTCATTGTAGACAACCTCCAGATCAGATGTCTTGTGATTACTGTGATTTGAAGTAGAGCATTTGGAACAAATAGGATCCCTGCAGTAGTCACAGTAAATTTCAAGATCTCTTGTTGGATGAATTGGACATTTTTCTACAGGCAAGGGTATTCTTCTGTTCGTATAAAGAACAACTTCATGGTGTCTGTTTTTCTCTTCTTTGAGATGGATATCTCTGTGCCGCTCACACATGCTCTGTTGGCAATCATTGCAGTAGAGGTTGGAGCTCTCTCCACATATGGCACACATTATGTAGTGCTGAGCAGTTCCATTTGATTCTTCTACTCTATTTCCAGCCATCTCAGAGCTGCATTAAAAAGTATAATCATTTCAATATACCATAAAATTTTATCATGTTAATTATCTGAAACGACAATTTTTTGAATCTGTAGCTAACAAGAGGTTCCCTTATTTTTTAAACAAGTTACTAAATCATACACATGATTTTAGATTATATTCAATGTTAGTTTTCTTTACAAGATTATTTCATTATCGATTTCTTTTCACTACGAAAATTTGGCCATGACAAATGACAAAAGTTGCTTTTGGTATGATGAAGTAGCCCGTCAACCAGTTTATATGCCTTTTTAATCAGTTTATATGTATAATATAAATGAAACAAGGCATTATGAAATATATGAAGATTACGAACAGTATTCAAGCTTAAAAGTCCATCTAAACAATACAAATCAGGTGCAGAGCAAACCTCTAAAACATTAGAGGTGGGATCAGGTGCCATTGAGGAGGAGTGAGCATCCCCTGCCGACCGGTCACACCCGCCTTGTGCTCTTTGTCACCATCGGGAAATAACGGGAAATTCCGTCGACAATTCAGTGTGTAAATAATGGCCTAACAATTAGTATGAAAACGTCAGTCAGCATTTGACTCAATGGTAGACTTAATTGCTGACAAGGTCATTGTATCGACCATAGAACTTACAAAATGATGCCTTTAAACAAGACTGTTGATATTCTTTTTTCATCAACTTGTTTGTTTATAACCTTACCTACTTTAAGAAATCTTTCATACGTAGAGCATTCCCTTGTGTATCGAATCAACTGAGAGATATAAACCCCTTATGTAGGTGATAATGGTATATGGCTGCATAAGTAAGCCGGGAAGTTGACGATTAAAAAGTGAAAGTTATTACGTTTATCATAAAGCTTAGTTAAGATAGTATCAACGTCTTTTTTCTAGTAAAATATCCAGATATGTAAAAGATGTGTCACACTCTGTGATATCTTTTATTTCAAGCTCACTGGGATATATCTTGTCAACATATAAATGGAAATATAACTATTGTTAATTGTAATTTGTAGTCGATATATTTATATGTTGAGTTGAAGGCCACAGCAAGTGTTTTCTTCTTCTCATGTATACGATTTTGAATACATTCTGCTTCATATGAATACAAAAATTGGTCTGCTAAAATTAAAACGGTGCGTAACTGGTATCCATGGAAATTCCATCAGATTGTTGGAGACCTGGTCTCCAAAAACCACATAGATATTGTCAATCAGAAATTCAAGGATCTTTTTAATATCAACTTCAGAGTACTTGTGTGTACAATCAAATTTTTTTTGACAAAATAATGTTGCAAATGACCAATGACAAGGTAAGTATATCTACGAGTTTCATTTTTATTGAGAAAGCAGCTGCCTAGATGTCAAGAAGCCTGGACTTCAATTTATCGTGAGGAATGATTGTATATAGAGTTGAAAAGTCGTAAGTTTTGATGTTATCGAATTTTCGTATAGAAGTCTGTGATTTCAAATTTTCCAAAAGTTCCCTGGAATTTTTAAGAATCCCCATCTGTATGATTTACAGAACTTCTCGAATGAACAATAGTTTTAGCATCTTCTTCAATATTTTTGCATAGAGCCCAACCTCAGATTCAAAATGTGCAATCATTTTATTTAAAAATTGTAATTGTTTTTAAAGATTCTGATACATGTTTTGGGATCGATGGGTGGGTTCATATATTTTAATTCTTTGTTGAAGGTAGTAAAATAAACCCGTTTTGCTGTAAAATTCAAGAACATTGCAATTTCACACAGCTTGCTTTTTAAAACATGGACTCTCAGATGCAACTTTTTTAGGAAATGAAACCCCAAAGACTCTACTTTATATTGATGTTTGAAATGGGACATTGGGTCTTGGTCAGTTAATTGGATTATTGGGCAGGGCTGTTTATGGATAAAGTGAACCTAGCTCTATGAATATAAGGATAAGATCACATTTCCAACAAGCAATCACTTCCGTCTTTCCTGTCCAATTGTTTTCTAATGCAGGCCTTATATAAATAACGAGTTGTCAGTGGTGATAAAGAGGGATGAAGATAAGTTATGACATATAAATGTAATCTATAGTAAGATTAGATTTGCTTTATCTTCACAAAATCTTAATTTCTGTATAGTGGTTTTCTTTCATTTTGATCCAGATTTACTTGATTTGTCAAAATCATTGTCATTTATCCAATAATTATTATTGAACATCAGTGAAAACTAAAAGGAAAATGATTTATTGATTGCCTATATATGTTAATGGCTTAAAATAAACAAAATGCTATAGGAAAGTACATGTATCTATTGTCACATATTAAGAGGTCCAATCTGTTACAAAACTGAGGATGGGGGATTGCTGTGAATTCCTTTAATATTTCAGCCGAAAACAAACTTTTTCAGCTGAATTTCTCCTATCAAATATAAAAAATGCAAATCACATTAAGAAATAAAAAACTGTAATACTTCATGCATGAAAAGTTCTGACGAATAGTAGAAAGAATGACCATAGGAATAAAAGCTTTCTCATCTATTAGTTTTATTTTTTTCTCCTACAAATACGTAGAATTATTCGATACAAAAGCAAATACAAACCACACAGAGAGAGAGAGAGAAATAACAAAGCAAAGTTGAGCTAACCAAAATGAAGAAAGAAAGATATAAGAAAAAACCACTAAAAATAAAAAAAAAACATAAACTTTATTTTTGAAGAAAAAAAAAATACAAATAAAAAAAAAAAGAAACAAATCTTGAAAATAACTATCATATTTGTCAAGCTTGGAATGCTTTCCGACGAATTCAATAAAGTCTATGAGTTGGGGCAAAATAAATGTAAAAATTAATGCATGCTTTTGAATTTGTAATTTATATGGAATTCGTATCTTTGAGTCAAGCCAAAAGAAACCCAAAACGATGTTAATGTCTTTTACATACCTCTCTTTGATTAAGCTATAGCAGCTGCTTATTTTGTTATGGTATTTCCCATGTAGTGTCGGTCATTTCAAGTAGGAATCTCATATCATTTTGATTAATAATATGTTTCTAATCACATGCTACATGTATTAAGATTGTAAAGTGCCTGATAACCGACATTATCAGATGTTTACTCCTTTATACAGTTGATATCGGTCATATGATATCGTTTTTTATCCCATGTTTACCCCTTTATCCCGTGGATATGACTCATTGGATAATTTTTTCATATTCCACAGTTAAGTGCAGTTGTGACGTCACAATGGTTTTTGCGTCAGCGTGATGAAGTAAAATAAAGTGGAGTTCCTATATAGAACAGTGTAAATCATTGGTTGTGAAGTATTAAACATGGGATAAAAAGAATCTCCCATGATTTGTAGTTGGATATGATTTTTATCCAACGAATTGTGTGTTTTTTATCCCCGAGCCTTGGCGAGGGGATAAAAACACACAACGAGAAACCCCCATAAGAAACACCCATAGTTTGCGGCTGGATACGATTTTTATCCATCCACAGACTATTGGTTTTGCACACCAAAATTAGTGAAATATATTAAAATCATGTTAACATGATAAAGTGGATATATAAAGTGGATATATAAAAAAAACAGTATTGGACAAGTTTAAGTTACGTAAAACGTAAAACGTGCAATAAGAAACCCCCATAGTTTGCGGCTGGATACGATTTTTATCCATCCACAGACTATTGGAGATCCTATACCTAGGAAAACATAAAATAATTTGATTCTTATCAAGTGACAATTCTGTGGTATTTTTTTGTTGTTGTTGTTGTATTTAAAAGTTTATTTTTATTTTGTTTAAGGAAATTGCATGTAAAAGTTTAACAGTTGACAAAACATGCATGACTTCATGTTTTTTTTTTCTATTTGGATGTTCAATGAAGTCCAAATGCAGAGATCCCTGAAAACATCGGAGGAGAGATCGATTGGCAGGGAGGAGTCAGCATCCTTATTGACCGGTCACATCTCCGATGAATCCACAATATTGGTCTGGTAAAAAAAAAAATAATGGCTTAACAAATGGTATAAAACATGTCAGTCAAAATACGACCCAGCAATAGGCTTTCATTGCAAACAAGTTCATAATAATTTCTGATTTTGAAAAAGAATAATTCCTTAGTTACGAAAATCAGAAAAATATTGAATAAATTTATAAAAGCATTTTAATTTTGAAAAAATCAGCATCGCTTTATCCACATTTGCAAGTAGACTGCGCCAAGATATACGCAATTACGTTTATATTCATTAGGCTTATGTATATGCTGCCAATGCTAATGCAAAAATTAAATGTTTGATAAATAAAATGATTTTGTACAACAGTTTTGATTTTTTAAATTAAAATGTGTTGCAATTTTAGAAAATAGAAAAATACTGAATTCAGTGATGGATATACGAATGAAAAGTGTTAAAAGAAAAGGTACAGATTTTCTCCACTATTGCAAACACAAACCAGAAGAGCTGCAGTCTGGTCAGAGACATCTTACTGAAATCAGAGTTTGTTGTCCAGCCATCTATTTCCTTTCATGTGAAAATATTATAATAAGCATTTACAAAAAAAAAAAAAAAAATTAAAAATTAATCTATATAGGCCCTATAGAATTGTATCTTGTATTAATACACATTGTAAAAGGACCCTATGTTATGCTTTGAATAAATGCCTCTTTTTCTTGATATTGTAGATTACAAGTAACAAGTATAGTTCATTTTAAACCTTGTTCCTAGAGATGCCATTTCTTGTAGAATTTTAGATTCTCCGAATATCTTAAGAGTTTAGGATAGAGTCACACAATTAAGATTAAATAATGTTTTATTATATATCATGGAAATGCACTCCTGCATTAGAAATCCTTATAATACGAGGGTTGATCCGAAAGTAATGTTACAAATGCTATAAAAAAAACTTTAGAAATACAATGTTATCAACAAAATTTGACATACTATTGGACTTTTGCGAGAGGCACTGACTTTTGCAGTCGACGGCTTACTTTGACATTTAAATCTGCCTATGTACGGAGGTACGGAATTGACATTAGACAGGAAAACATTACTTTGGAATAAGAGAAAATTTTTGTTGGGTATTCCGGAAACTGCGTTTCCATCCACACTAAAGTCTGTGATTTTGGTAGCGGATTGCGTTTCCTGTTGCATTTGACATGCTGATTTTTTTATATCAAATACGAAATCCATGTTTATAGTAATCAATGGCTTGCTTGATATCTGACATGTCGGTAATATTTACTTCGATCATGAGATACTCAAGAATAGTTAGTGAAGATGCATTCAAGTCATACATGTATGTATTTTGAGGTGCTAGCTTGTGAAGATTAAGTCAAATGTAAATGATTAAAAAAAATGTAAATGAGTATTGTTTTCAGAACAAAATGCCCTGTTAAACCTTTGTTTCTTTTCTGAACATTTCACAAATATAAACTTTAAGAAATAAGCTTTTCAAAAGCTTTATGATCTTTCATGATCCCTGGGTCATGTCTTGAATGTTTTGTGAGAAATTGTTGTTTTAAAGGGGCTGGGACATAGATTTGGAGCACATTTTTTTTAAAAAAAAATTTCTAAATAATATCATGACTAATATGTTGCTAGGGTTTTGCACACCAAAATTAGTGAAATATATTAAAATCATGTTAACATGATTAAGAAAATTCTTTTATCTGGAAATTATTAAAACTACAATTTTCTGGATGCATTTGATTGACATATCCTTGCGCTTTCGCAAAGTAAACTTTATTCATAATACTTAACAAAATAAGAAATTTTGTCGTGTATTATAAAAAATATGAAAATTATAATCCAGAAAGTTTAGAGTAGAAATGCTAGAAACCAAAACCAACTCACCAGTATTGTCAGTCCATGCTCAGTGATGTATGCAGACTAAACAAACTGAGCACACCCGGTAAAACGTATAAACACTTACAATAACAGAGCTAGTGCTCTGTTTACAAACACAGATGTTTGACATAATGTTATGAAGAATGTCATTGTCATTGAATTCTTAGAATATTCATGTAAGTTCAAATCATTAAACTGAAGTTATTTTTTGAATAAAAATAGACATTTAAAATTGTAAACAATGCAACTGTGTCCAGGCCCCTTTAAATTCTCTATAAGTTCTTCACAGTCTTGTAGCATCTACTATTGATTTACATCACTTATGAATTGTTGTAGTAAGTACATCTGAACTCATTACAAGCTTTAGCAGCTAGAACAATAACATATTGTAATAATTCTTTTTATTACTTTCAGTTAACCAAAGAATGAAGGATGGATGGTAAACATTTTTTTAAAATTAATTTGTTAAAAGTTTAGATGAAAATAAGGATTCTGTATTAAACAAAATTTTCATTTTTAATAAGCTTTCACTTTCAACCTACCTGTAACATGTTGATAGTGTGACCGTTAGGGCGAATGCAGATATGTAGTATATGTGTATTACTGGATACGTAGATCCGCCTCTTCTCACCGCATGAGGCAATTTGAACGTCTAGACTGTGACGTTACATGACATCTGATTTACTTGCATTACCATAACAAAGTCTGAAAAGTGCAAATTTTAACAAAGAACATTTAATCTACTTTTTATCTGCAATATATCCATTAAATCAAGGTGAGTTTATTATTTGGTGAACTTTTGTTATTACCACGAGAACATAGTTAGCAGCGAGATGCATACATGTTGCTTTGTGGGTCTCAAGGTAACTGCAGAAAAAAATCATTTGGATCAATGTGTGAAGTCCTTTGCCTAGGTGTTGCTTTAAGAGCTTGCAGTGACGAGCGGTGCTTTGCACTGCTCCCTCCGATCGCTTTAATGTTTCACTTCAGCAGATCTTCTGACTTGTTTCCTACTAATTGTTATGGTATTGTTTTAATTTTGACCACAGATAACTCAATACAGATAACTCGAGACAGGGGAAGCTTACTCCATCAGGGATCCTTGCCCTCTTCTTTCTTTGTATCATTCAAAGGATCTATGAGATATATCTCTGTTTATTATTTTCACATATGTTACCATTCAACATGTTCAAATCATGAACACACAAGGATTCAGCACCCAGTGTAAAGTACGACAGTGTTTTCAATGTCAGGGGGAGACAGAATTCTACTGTAACACGTGTAAATATGATCTGTGTCTACAGTGTAAAAACAGACATGTTATTGATCTAGATACCATAAATCATGATGTTATAGTTTACAGAGAAAAATATGAATACATTTCAAAACAAGAGACGTGTTTGAGACACACAGACAGAATCTATGAAAAGTACTGTTACTCTTGTAAACTTCCTTTATGTGCCCAATGTACAGAACACAGAAATCACAAAATCCTGGACATCAGAACAGCATATAAAACAAACCGACAAGAACACAGAGAAATCCTCCACAGGATCAGAAGTGAGACTCTTTATAATAACCATTTTCTCCTGGCAAAGGTCAAAACTGATGTTAAGACTTGTCACACAGAAACATCAAACTATCAACCAAAGATGTCAACAAAAGCCCAGCGACTGAAGAACCTCATTGATACTGTGGTATGTGATGTTAAAATCAAATTCAAAAGTTTCATGATTCATAGATTACAAGAAAAGAACAGACACCTTGCTAACATAGAAAACTATGAAAACAGCTATGAACAGTCAGCAAACAGACCAGTTAAATTTCTCTTATTCCTTAAAAAGACCAATGTCCCCAAGATACTGGGCACTCCTCATCTTATGCAAAATGCTCTTCTCTCCCTGGCTGATGAAATAAACATTGAGGATGTAATTAAGTTAATGAGTGAAATCCAAATTATAGAGTCAGGAAAAAGACAAGTAAGAAATGAATACCTGCTGAAGCTGATGTCTACACCCGTGTTACACAGATCTGTTAAAGTGAAAATTTCTGTTCATGTAATGCATATATCATGTGTTAATTCAGATCAAATCTGGATCAGTGATAAGCACAACTACATTACTAGTTTTATTTTGATGAACACAGCAGGGGACATACTGCATCATCTTACAGATACTAGTATAATTGACTATAAATGGACTAATATATATGGAGCACACACAGTGAACAGTAAGGGTGAATTGATTTATATAGACTGGAGTGATAACATTTACAAACTTTCTACAGATAACAGAACACAGTCTACATTGGTAAAAGGAATGGATCCGTGGGAACCTAGGTGTGTCTATTGCTCCACCTTCAATGGAGATCTACTGGTCGGGATGTTTAGTTTTGATGAAAAGGCAGGCAAGGTAAACCGATACATTAGCACAGGGCAACACATACAGACAATACAACACGACAACAAGGGTCAGCAACTGTACAGTAATCCTAGATACATTGTAGAGAACCGCAATGGAGATGTTATTGTGTCTGACATTACCCAGGTAGTGGTGACAGATCATGGAGGAAGACATAGGTTCTCCTACACAGGACCACCATCAGGATCACAACTTTTACCATATGGAATCTGTACAGATGGCTTGTCACACATCCTGGTGTGTGATACCAGCACCCGCACAGTACAGATGATTGACAAAGATGGTCACTTTCTGTCACAGATACACACACACCAGCAAGGAATAAACACACCACACAGCCTTAGTTATGACAACAAAGCTCACCTCCTCTGGGTTGGATCATGGGACGACAACACAGTGTGTGTATATAGATACATACAAAGAAAAAGCTGTGAGACAGGTAATTGTAGTTCATTAATTAGATATATGTACACATCCTTAATGTCACATATCATACACCCCACAGGAAATTGTAATGAGAGAATCTTTGACGTTGTTTATTATGTAACAGGAAAGGAGAAAATGTATGGCTGGACCGGGAATCGAACCCAGGACCCCTGCATTACTAGTCAGGTGCTCAAACCACTGAGCTATCCAGGCCGATTTGGGTTGTGTCTTCGAGGGCGAAGACAATTTAAGGAGGGAGGAATGTAATGGTTTGGGCCGTGGATATCAGCCTGGGTAGCTCAGTTGGTAGAGCACCTGACTGGAGATTCAGGGGGCCCGGGTTCGAATCCCGGTCTGGTCCGCTGCATTTTTCTCCTCTCCTGTTACATTTGGTGCCGTGCCATGCCCTGGAAGTGACAGGTGAAAGATCTGCCAGGGAAGAGCCTGGGTTGGTGTCTTCGGGGGCCGAAGACCTTTAAGGAGGGAGGAATGTGGCGGTCAGACGGGTTCGATCGCCGGTGGCCAGATAGCTCAGTTGGTAGAGCACCTGACTGGAGATTCAGGTGGCCCGGGTTCGAATCCCGGTCTGGTCCGCTGCATTTTTTCTCCTCTCCCGTTACAATTGCATTGATTGGTAATAACTTATGATGCATTCAACAATGGTACATTTTGAGCTTATCTACCACATTTTCATTTCAAAAAAGGAATAAGTTAGTTAAAGTGTGTACCTGAGTGAGAGACACTCAAAATTGGCATCCCCAAAACTAATACATGATACAGATCAAATTTTTATGTATATGCATGGACATTTCTGTTGGGTAATGCCTTTCATTTAATTCCAGGTGATGAAGTAGCTGACTAGTCCCTTTGAATCCAATCCGAGGAAAATTTTGTGAAATTATGAAATACTTTTGCAGAGTTTGTCCATGTCGCAACCCTCCCATGAACACTGAAAAAATTTAAAAAAAACACATTACTACTTCTGATCTTTGTCTTTTAAATTTCATACCCTGACTTGACCAGTTTTATAGCAATGTCAAAATAGATAAGAATATGATCGAATTTTGATGTATTTGAATACAAACAACAGTGTTTAAATGAAACTAAAACTCTTAAGCTTAACAAAGGAAAAGGTCAGATAAGGGTCATTTTGGCCCCTACTTTCAGATGTCTCATTGAGTGATGCAACAATTCTGAATTCATTATCAGAAACCTGTTCTCATCTCTGTATCAAAATTAATATTGATGTTAAGTAATTCATTGGAAGGTCATGCATTTTGTTGATTTCTGAATTTCCTCATTTTCAATTATATTTAAGGAGGTTCAATCCCGATCTTTTGAGCAGATTTTTGTCTGGGCCTTGATTTCTAAAATTCTGCATCATATTTAATTTCTTACATTAGATTTGGATTTTACAATACAAATTAAAGTGTTTTCAATTAAAAACCCACGATTAAATCCCATACAAAAAGCATTAAGTGAGGAACTATATTTTGTGGCGGAAGGTTTTTCAGAAGAAAATGATCAATTTTGTCTTTCGAAGTATTTACAGTACAGTACAGTTTGGATTCCTCTTTTTCCATGCAGGCTACACACAGAGTTATTTCAAAATGTTTTATACTGGTCCTGAAATATTTATTAAATTAACTTTAATGAATTCTATCATCATATCGTGACAAATATAGGAAAATAAGTTCTGAAAGTCCAGGAAAAATCATAAAATTAACACTTTTTTAGTAATATCTAAAAATTTACATCAAAGACCCCCACTTTTGATTTACTTTTCTGAATATATAAGATAACTTTGATGATTCTGCTCAAATTCAGCAAAAGTGTAAGACTTTGAAATAATTTTTTTGGTTGTTAAAGTTTTAATGCCTGAAAAATGACATTTTTGGAGTGCAGAAAGGTCAAATAAATGATTATGCAAAGTAATTTGAAACTTTTTATTTGTCACAATTTTGATGTGCCTTTTTAAGATAGAATAAGAGTATATTTGGTCGCATGATTTATATTTGGATAAAAAATATTGGAGGAAAAACTTCGAAGAAGTGATTTATGTTTATGACACAATTTCAGTGCAAAAAGGTCATCATAAATGTACCGTAGCGCCAAAAGAAGCATATTGACCCCCCAATTTTTGTTATGATTTTTTATTAAGCTATGTTTATTAACACTAAAAATATACTTGACAAAAAATTCTTAACTTTTGATATCAGGATCCAACCTCTTTAAGGTACATATCTTTCATAAAACACAAAGCGTATGAAGCAAAACAATTGGAAATATCAGGAAGCTGACAATCATTGCAGTTAAGATCATCTCTCTTTGGGTGGATCTGACATTGTTCTGTAATCGGCAATGCTTGTTTCCTTCCGGGCCCGTAGGAAGCAAATTCAGTTTTGGGGGGCGCAGCCATACATTTTCAGTTGACAGTTGAGGGGGCACTACCAAAAATTTCCTGACAAGCCAAAAAAAAAAAAGGTCTCAGACGTTTTTATTGAGGGGGCACAAGCATTTAGAATCTATGTTTACTATATAATCTATATATAAGAATATATAGTCATCTATATATCGGCAAAATAATCGTGCCCCCCCCCCTATATATATATATATATATATATATATATATATATATATGTATGTATGTATATATATATATATATATATATATATATATATATATATATATATATATATATATATATATATATATATATATATATATATATATATATATATATGTATGTATGTATGTATGTATGTATGTATGTATGTACAAGAAACAGTATGATATTTACAGTCATCTTACATTATAATCCCACCTCTGATGTATAAGAGGTCCGTGTTTGCTCTGCTCCCGATTTGTATTGTTTTCATGGAGTTTTGAGCTTGATTACTGTTTGTTATCTCCATATTTCATTCCTTTCTGGTTCTGATTGTCCAGATTTCCAGATTAAATTAAATTCAGTTTATTAAAAACTCTTGTTTAAACCACCTGTTAACTCGGGTTAGGAAAAAATCAGAAAGCTATCCAGAGATTAGTACATTAGTTTGCACTCAATGAAATTCGACTTTCAATGACTAACAAGTGAGAATATAAGACACTTAATTGTATATCACAATTTTTGAAGGGGGGGGGGGGGAGAGAGAGAGAAGAGAGTTAAAAACCTATATAGCTTTTGAGTGTTATCTAAAAAGGAAAGCATGGGCGGGGGATGTCTTTTAGTAAATTTATATCGACTTTATTACTAAACTCTATATAATATGTTTTTATGAGGAAATGTGAAGCGATTCTTTCAAAAACCTAATAAACGGAATCTTTTATATACAAATCATTATATTACACAAGTGTAATCTGCACAAAGGCAGATCTTTGAATGGGGCGAAAATTTAAAAAAAAATCGGAAAGGAACCTGCATGGGGCTGCAATGATTAAAAAATAATTGATCAAAAGAAAAAGATCATAAAATTAGTACATGTATTTCATTTTGGCCGGGGTATAGGGGGGCGAATACCCCCTTCTCTCTCTCTGTCTTTCTCTCTCTGCGTTTTTCATATTTTTTTCAAAATACGACATATTTCTACAATGAGTCTAACAGCTTTTATTTTTAAATATGAGATTTTTTGACAAATTGTTGCGTTTATTCGTGTCACTATAGTATGATGTGTTACAATTGTTCTGTATAATTTACAATTTTTACTTCATCTTGTCAGTTCTGTGAGATCTATTCGTAAATTTAATAGAGTATCCAAAAAAATATTGGTTAACAAGCTTATAAATTTTCAACACTTTTTTTTTTTTTAAACTTTTGATGTCTTATTGTTCTTTAAAAATTATGTCAGTATAGCATACAAAGTATTAATTTTAATTTATTCTATCAGCCATGATCCTTTTGATAACCGTTCGTACACTCTCGGTATTTATCACAGATCACATTACAATCTATCGTGTCAGATAAACGTTTTATTATATACATAAATATTTAATAACTTTACGTCCAAGTCTGAAGATCATTAGCTTTTACGATGTAAAAATGTTATATATCAACAGCTAAAGAAAGACAACTCTGAACTCTCTTCTGGAGAGCTAAATGCATTTGAAACGGATACATGGGAATTTAATTTCTGAAGAGAGAGTGGCATGACACTTTTGTAATAAAAAAGATTGGCCGGGCATGGAGTCTATAATATGAAGAATGTCGACCCCTTTCATTCTTTGTTATACAATTTCGTTTAATTTTTACTAATTTGAATAAATTAAAGCAACAATGAAAGAAATCATAACTAGATGCTGTCATGAGACAGTAATACCCGCACTAAGGTGTTTGCCTCTAAATGCACACTCCTTCATATTGGGCTTACCAAGGAAAAAGTCCAAATAATCCTATAATTTACACAGTACATGTATTCGTCAAATCGAGCATAAAATGCTCAGGTGACCATGTGACCCATGAACCTCTTATACGCATTTCATATACTTAATTCATTACCAATCTGAAATATCAGAATTTAATTAATGTTGTAAATTAGGTTTTAATAAAAAGGGGGGGGGGGATATAAATTTTTGGCCCATAATTGGAACTTTTTAAATTAAATTTATCTTCTCAACAACAAATAATATTATTTAAGTACAAAGCGTTTTTGATGAATTTATCAAAATGTACAAACTTTTTTTAGTATTTGATTAGGCAAAAACCTCCTTGAAAAGCCATACCCAATCAATTTATATGTGTCCCCCCCCCCCCCAAATACACACACACACAATTTGCCTGTTTTTGGAAATAGGCCTAGATGGCAAAGTTATGTTAAAACATCGTTTGTTATGATAATTTAAAATTTGTTCTTGTACTGTACATGTATGTGAACACCTTTTTGAAAATTTCTACATCACATTGGGCTTGCGTCACCCTACCAGTACTAGTACTAGTTTTACCATTATCATTTTTAGATTGCACATGCCATGTGACATGGTGTAGTGTTACATGTATATCAGTGGAAATTAATTCATTTTGTGTTTTAATTGGATTATATTTCATGAAGTTGACAGGACCTATGACAGTCGGTAAGTACAAGTTTAAGTATAGATTGGGGTAAAATAAACCAAAATGCAAATGGTTAGGTTAAAGTTTAAAAAGGATCAAAGATCATCGGCAATCTCCTATGCAGAGTTGTCGTTCGTTTCTCTCTCAGACACTGAATGTATGAGCCGATCGTAGAGAGTGGATCATCGATGCCACAATAGACGAATTTCACATTCTGAAGAGTTATCTCCCGTTGTCGACATTACATTCAGTTACAGGCATAGATCCGGGAATTTTTTTCCGGGGGGGAGGGGGGTCCACACCTCGGTCCAAAAAAATTCCAGCCCAGAATTTCCTGAGGAGCAAAATAAAAAAAAAACAAACAAACAAACAAAATAAAAACAATGATGGTGGGGTCCATGTTTTTAAAGGGGGAGGGCATCCAAAGTCATTTTTTATTTGCTTCTGTAAATCAGTATATAGTCCTATTTAAATAACTCTGCAAATTCCAGGGGGGGGGGGGGGGTCCAATCTCCCTAGCCGCTCCCTGTCCCTGAAATGACAAATGATCATGCGACTCCTAAATAGTAGAAAATTTTTCCATTTGACTAGACATAATTTTGTTTCTTGTGTTATTATGTTATGTACATCTAATGGTTTAAGGTTATGAACCCTTGAGGTCATCCCCACTCTCTTGTTCATAATATGACTACATCAAATTAAATAGAAGTGCATCAATGATAAGATTACTTGACATTTCATTCATGAATTTGGGTCAACCTAGAATTAGGAATGAAAATCATTCAAAGAGATGGACCATTAAACTATTTGTATGTATTCACATTTTTTTTTATGTCAAACCAAAGTATTAGACTAGTTTGCATACATGAACAAACTGGGGTCTGGGAAGGGGAAGGGGCAAGGGGAAGGAGTTATCTCTTTACGTCTTAATTAATTGTTGAAAATTCCTAAAATGAATGTTAACCTTAAATCCGACTTGTACGTCTTCATTATTTTTAAGTGGTGGTGTCTCCGTATGAGTGAAAAATTCCCAAGAGGGACATTTAACAACAAACAAACATTAATGACTTAAAAAACACAATATACATGTACATGTTTATTAGTCAATGGATATACTTCTGATCATATCTCTAGTTCTCCCTTGAATCAGAAATGATGATATAAATATTTTAAGAATGATTAAGAGTTGAAAAGGTTGTGCATTTTAAAATTCACTAAGCCCTGTGGTTGAATTAGCTATACCAGTTTAGCTTATTTTGCTACTCAAAGCACCTTGATTAACTATTTTTAATCATACTGTTTTCTGAAATGTGAAGTTTTTTCAACATGGATACAAGTCATACCTTTTCAGCTTCTGAAAACAATTAATGCATGAAAAAAAAACTGCTTTTCAAATACTGTAACTCTTTCCAAGTACTTGTGATCATCAGTTTTTAGCTCACTTGAGTTTTTCTGGTTTTCTGATCACATTTTGTTTGTCATTCATCTGTCCGCCTGTAAACTTTTCACATTTTTGTCTTCTTCACTAGAACCGCCGGGCCAATTTCAACCAACCCAGCCACAAAGCATCTTTGGGTAAAGGGGATTCAAGTTTGTTCAAGTGAAGGGTCACACCCTCTTTCAAGGGGGGATAATCAAGAATTAGTGAAAATTTGGTGGTATCATTTTAAAAAAGTCTTATCAAGAACCACTGTATAATTTTTATTTGTATTCTATAATATTCCATTTGGATTCTATAATTTTCCATTTGGATTGTATAATGTTTATTGGTATTCTATATTTTACATTTGTATTGTAAAAAAAATCATTTGTATTGTATAATTTTCCATTTGTATTCTATATTTTCCATATTTGTATTGTATAATTTCTTATTTGTATGCGATAATTTCTTATTTGTTTGCGATAATTTTTCATTTATATTGTATCCGAAAATTGTTTATTTATTTCGTTACGAAGGATGTCATTGGTCATTAGTTTGTATAAAGACAGTGTAGCTTCAAATTTGTTAAAATTATGACCCACTGGGGTAGGATGGGGCCACATATGGGGATCCAATGATTTACATAGAAAAATGCAGGGGATTTTTTCCATCATAAATCTTCTTCTCATGAATAGCAAGGGCATTATTGTCGTCCGTTTTCACAAAAGGGACCTAGGGGACATTAAATCTCATTTGTCTGTCAGTCTGTCCGTTTGTCAGTCTGTCCGTCTGTCACAATAAATTTAACCTTGGTCATAACTTCTGAATAATAAGAGATAGGGATTTCATATTTCACATGTACATTACCTACAAGAACTTTCTAAACATACCATGATTTTTGAACCCATGGCCTTGACCTTGAAGTTTGACCTACTTTTCAAAAAATTTAACATTATTTCAAATGATCATTATGAAAGAGAAAAGATAGGGCGTTCATATTATACATGTATATTACCTGTGACAAGACCTTTCTAAATATATCATGACTTTTGACTCTGTGACATTGACCTTGAAGTTTAACCTACTTTTCAAAAATGTTATATTTCCTTATAACTTTTGATTGAGAAGAGATAGGACTTTTATATTTGACATGTACATTACCTGTAACAATATGTTTCCAAGCATGCTATGATTTTTTACCCCTTGACCTTGATGTTTTACCTAATTTTCAAAAATTTTAACTTTGGTGATTACCTTTGAATGACATATGATAGGGCGTGCATATTTGAAACAATATGTCATAAATAATGGCATCCCATCCACTAGGACACGGAAAGCAGGGGACCACAATTCTTTGAATTTGCTTGTTAGTCATTTTGATATGGAAACATCCTCATATAGTGTAGATTCAAGTTTTTTATGCCCTGCCATGAATATGGCCGAGGCATATAGTGTTTGTCATGTCCGACTTCAATAAAACGTCATATGCTGATACATACTGATGTAAGCTTTTCAACTGCATCAAAATTTTTGACCTTGAATTTTCCTTTGACCTTGACCTTACTTTTCTTAAATTAGTGTCTAGATCAGTTTTGAATAAACAATTCAAGATATATTTATCAAACTTCATATGCTGATATAATTATACTGCTGAGAGATATCAATTGCATCAACTTTTTTGACCTTGACTTTTCCTTTGACCTTGACCTCACTTTTTTAAATTAGTGTTTAGGCCAAACAAAAAAATATGTGTGGTTCCGGTTACACTTCCAAAAAAATTAGGGTAGGTAGGTAGGGATTTTTATTTTTTTTTTTATTTTTTTTAATTTTTTTTTTTTTAACAAAATGATTTTCTTAATTTTTTTTTCTAAATAGTACCTATCACTGCTTTGCAAATGGCATTTAGATGTGGTGTGATAATAAACTAGTCAATATTGGTAGGGGACACCTACATGCTAGCTTGCTTTGGATTTAACACTATTAAACACTTGCACTATGTTTTGCAAGGAGGCCGTCATTGCTGAAACTAAAACTTAAACTGGAGCCATTGATGGAAATTGGGGGAAATTCCGGAAAAATATGAAAATTGCCAAAAAAAAGTTTAGGGTCGGGGGTATAAAATAGGGAAGGTCGGGTAACCCGAACCACACATATTTTTTTATTTGGCCTTATCTACATTTTAAATAAACCATTTCTGATATTTTTGTTGAACTTCTATGCTAATAGTAAATACATACTGATATAAGTTTTTCAACTGCATCAACATTTTGACCTCAACCTTTCCGTTGACCTTGACCTCTCTTTTCTCAAATAAGTGTTAAGCTCAGTTTTAAATAAATC